>NC_061091.1:59011788-59186788 GCF_015104395.2 Macrobrachium nipponense
AGAACCTCATTTATAAAATGGGTCCAAGGAATGCTGTCGAGCGACTTTGTTATTTACTCTCTCCATTGAGATCAACTCCGCAATTACTTTAGCATTACCAACAGGTTAAAATGATAAACAGGGGCATGTGTGCAATGTTAGTTTCTAATACTCTCCTCTACCGGTTAAGTCACTTCAACGCATGGTACAATGAGACCAAAATCAACTTCCTGTCCCTATTCAATTTAACGTGATAACTTCAAAATAGTCAAAAACGATTATGTCACAGGGGACACACTCAAGACCTTATCAGTATAATTAACAACTGGAGGAATAACTGGTTTTGTCCGCACAGGAAACTCTCTTCGATTATGAGATAAAGTAAAAGTGGGTGTATACGTTAATTACATCAAAGTCAAGCAGAACTGCGCAAAAAATTACCACTACACAGTATACCGCCCTTCCACACGAGCGCACACAGACATAGACACATCATACATACAAGCACACATACGCATAGATACATTATACATATATACACACAGACACACACGTATATATATACGTGTATATATATATATATATATATTATATATGTAAATAAAGATAAATGCCACGAAGGAAAAATAAACGAAGGAGGTCTGCAAGATCTTTCGACATTAAAAGTCCTTTACTGAGCAGATACTGACATAAATACGAGAAAAGACAATACAAGAAGGTTCGTATAACTGACAGATAGGGGTTATAAAGGGATTAGTACCTAGAATCCGACACACCCGGAAGATAAGAAACCTTCCCAAACAAGCATAAACAATGGGTGCAATTAAAGGTTTCAGACAATCATCTCAGATACAATTTCCAGACAATTAAAGGATTATAGGTGACAGCTATTCGGAACTTGGTAAACAAAACCATATTCAAAATACATGACAGACATACATTACAATAAAATTTTTATTAACTCTAAGGCAACTGATTTTTATTTAAGTCAGTAATTATATCTTTGAGGTCATTCTTAAACATGTTACAGATACAAGGGTCTAAATGAAAAAGGCCACGACTAACATTGAAATTGCAATGAAAAGTAAGTTGTATTAAAGCAGATTCTAAAAGATTTCGTGATAAGACATCTCTTGACCATGCAATTACTGAACTATCATCCAATTAATTTCGGTGGTTGTTTTCACTTAAATGAATGAATAATGCATTAGATTTTTGCCCAGTTTTTACAGAGTATTTATGCTGGCTTAGCCTTACTTCTAAGCCTTTGCTGGACTGTCCGAGATAGAATGAGGGACAATCCATACATGGAATTTTATATATTATGTTGTTGCTTTCTCTGGGGCCATTTTTTATTAACATTCTTTATAGTGTGTTATTA
Organism: Macrobrachium nipponense; assembly: GCF_015104395.2. Lineage (NCBI taxonomy): Eukaryota > Metazoa > Arthropoda > Malacostraca > Decapoda > Palaemonidae > Macrobrachium > Macrobrachium nipponense. The sequence goes on from NC_061091.1 coordinate 59,013,149, forward strand.
TAAGAAAAAACAAGGTTGACCATAAAAGCTTTTAACAATGGTTTAATGGTTTCAAATCCGTTAAAATAAGGCAAACTGAGAATGTTCTTAGAATTTTCTTTCTGTGTTATTTACAGTATAAAACTTTTTGTGGGCTTTATTATAACAAATGTCTAATATATGTGAAGGATAGCATAAATCTTTCCCTATTTTTCTTATGTATTCAATTTCTTGATCCAAATATTGTGGACTGACAATTCGCAATGCTCGTAAAAACATAGAGGAAAAAATTGATATTTTTACATTAAGATGGTGGCCTGAGAAGAAATGAACATAAGTTGTTAGTCGGTTTCCTATAAATACTGAATTTACATTGAAATGGTTCTCTATGTATCAAAACGTCTAAGAAAGGGAGGCAATTGTCTTTTTCTAATTCTAGAGTAAACTTAATCGATGGTACCTGGTTATTTAATTTAGAGAGTAAATCATTTACATCAATACCGACAGGAAGAACAGCTAAACAATCATCAACGTAACGATACCACTTTACAGGAATAAGTGAAAACAACCACCGAATTAATTGGATTGATAGTTCAGTAATTGCATGGTCAAGAGATGTCTTATCACGAAATCTTTTAGAATCTGCTTTAATACAACTTACTTTTCATTGTAATTTCAATGTTAGTCGTGGCCTTTTTCATTTAGACCCTTGTATCTGTAACATGTTTAAGAATGACCTCAAAGATATAATTACTGACTTAAATAAAAATCAGTTGCCTTACAGTTAATAAAAATTTTGTTGTAATGTATGTCTGTCATGTATTTTGAATATGGTTTTGTTTACCAAGTTCCGAATAGCTGTCACCTATAATCCTTTAATTGTCTGGAAATTGTATCTGAGATGATTGTCTTAAACCTTTAATTGCAACCATTGTTTATGCTTGTTTGGGAAGGTTTCTTATCTTCCAGGTTTGTCGGATTCTAGGTACTAATCCCTTTATAATCCCTATCTGTCAGTTATATGAACCTTCTTGTATTGTCTTTTCTCGTATTTATGTCAGTATCTGCTCAGTAAAGGACCTTTAAAGTCGAAAGATCTTGCAGACCTCCTTCGTTTATTTTTCCTTCGTGGCATTTATCTTTATTTATGGATTTATCACGTTCCTAACTTTAGTGATTCACTTATACATAATATATATATATATATATATATATATATATATATATATATATATGTGTGTGTGTGTGTGTGTGTGTGTGTGTGTGTGTGTGTGTGTGTGTGTGTGTGTATCGAAATACTTCTCCCTACTTGTATACAAAAGCTTTTCCCAGTGATTAACAGGCACTTAAGAACCTGAGTCTGAATTTGATTTCTAACAAGACCAGTACATATTTCAAGGAATTTACCTTGCACTTTATATTTAATGTATCCCCCTGAATAATCGGGATTCGCGTATTGCGTAAAACATAGAGAAAACAACAATTGTAAAGCTCATACCCTTGCTAATAGAAGCTGCTAATCGGGATAACTATAACTAAGAACGGAGACAAACGGACTTGGCATATAGTTTCCCTAAAAAGTTAAAAAGAAATCAATTTCTTTCGTTAAGCCTGATAAAAAATAAACAACAAGAATTAGATCTTGGTCAAAATATTTCATTCATTCCCGCCTGTTCCCAATCCGGACAAAAGAGGGAGGCCGAACTTCAGTACATCATCACCGTGTAAAATACCAAGTATTACTGAAACTTGCATAAACTCTACCGGCTGCTCTCAACTTCAAAGGGTCATAATGAGGCTTGGAAGACAGTGGTGAGAAGAGGGTACAACCCAACGCTATATTACAAAGGGTACCAACATCCCCCACTCTCTGTTAAGCCCTCCTTACCGCTCCTACCCTTCTCCTAGACCAGTTTCGAGACCAATTTCTGGTGTCCTGAACGTTGAAGTCACGCAGGTCACTCGAGGTCACATCAAAGGACAGGTTAATTGTTTATTGGTACACGGAAAAGAGACATTTCCCATTCCGTACCATCACGGTGAATTACACGACGCCTATACCGGCTTCCTCTCCCATATCGCATTGGTTGGATAACAGACGTCTGATTGGCGTGCGGCTTTTACAAAGCCTCTTTCATCATCGTAAAACGCCGAATATCGGCCGTAAATGTTTATCTCATTCGCTTAAGCCTCACGACGTGTTGATGCTGTTCCATGACTTTATTGAGATAGAAGTTGATTACGATGTATAATGTCAGAGTTAGCCACGAAAAGAGCGCCAGACGTTCAACGACTACCACTGACGAATATATTCTAAAGCGCATCAGTTTTGGAGCGTCAGGCTCCTTCTTCAATGAGGTAGACATTAAAACCCGTTTGGGTTTTAATGTCTCAACATTGACGACGGAGATTGACGCTACCGAAGATGTATTTGCTTTTGAGTATATTTGTTCTCCAGTTTTTTGTTTATGTTTCAAAGATCGATACCGGTCAATTATCATCATGCAAATGAAAAGTTGTATAATTATACATATCTCACTTAAAATTTAATTTCTTTATGGTGAATCAAAGTGCAGTTGCTTTGACGGGGAATCAGTTCTCAAAATTAGCACACGCTTAAAAAAACTAATGCAGTCATCAGGTTTTTCCACCGTCCCTAAAACCTGTAGAAACATACAAGGGCAATGATGATCTTGGCCTTTGGGTTTGCGGATACCGTGAACTCGTAGGTCACCCGGCCTAATATTTTCGCAAAAAATAAATCATCAATATAAAATAAAATAGCAATATTTAGCTCACCATAAATACACTTCCTTGTTGTGACGGAAATTACCGACGAGAGAGCAACACAGATTCTTACCTGAAATAAAAGAAAAATATCTAATCATAACCTATTTAACATAAACTCTACATCGATTATCATGCACGCGCGCACAGACACACGCAGTTAAAGAATGAATATAGCAGTAACTGCTGACTGGTATGTTTTTACTATAGGTCCATCCCTTTTATGAAAACTGCGTACTATTATAGTGCATGAATAAAAATACAAAAATATATCCTCACACACACACACACACATACATGTGTGCGTGTGTGTGCGTGTGTATGTGTGTGTGTGTGTGTGTGTGTGTGTAGAAGGCACTGTATACGCAAACCGTAATCCAGAAAGATAAAACTTAAATAGATTAATTATAAGCAATATTTCTAGTCTCTAAGCCTGCAACTGTAAACTAAACAGAGTTAGAGTTGGACCGACAAATGGATATTATACCAAGCAATTTCAACTTATGAAAATTTATATTCTTTTCCTCACGAACTCCAACAGCAGTCAACATTAAAGAAAATAATTCTCGGGTTCACGCCAAGAAGCGCAAACAGGACTTCACGTCAACATCAGCCCCAACGTCCTTTGTTCGAATCCGGGAAACAACACCTAAACTCCAGGATCTGCGACGCCTTGTCTGTGACAGGGAGGGATCGTAAAACCGCCCCCGTCAGGGGGCATACAAAGAGTGCACGGCGATAGGTTGTTGAAACCTCTCTGACTTCCTTCACCGAACTTGGGAGAAAATTACATCGAAAAAATTAAAATGATTTTTTCAGCATTTCAGTTTATTGACAGAATGAAACTACGTTCTACTTAACATATTAACTCTCATAAAAAAAATTTGTTCCCATTGGTCCATCGCAAAAGAATTTTTTTATATCTAATAATGGTAGTTTTCCCAAGTTTACACTTTCACTTTTTTTTCTATCTTCCCCTTCATGATATTGAAAAAATTATAATGATTTTTACAACATTTCAGTTTATTCACAAAATGAAACTACTTTTTGCTTAACATGTCAACCATTATATAAAAAATCCTTGTTCTCATTGGTTCATTGCAAAAAAATAATCTTTGTTAATATTAGAAAATTTCTCCCTACTGAATTGTGTTTTTGTGCCTTGTTTTGACTTTCAAGTGCTTATTGAAAGTAACAAATTGTTAACCAAACTTTCAAAATCTTTAACCTTATGATTTTATGTAATAGTACATCTTTTATATATAAACTATAGCTACACCTAAGCGTGTAATTCACGGGTATATATGCCGTATAGAATACCCTGCAACAGGGTGTTCTTTACCTGGGATACACCCCTAAATAAGGGATTATAAGTATATGTTATACCCTTAACATGGGTATATTGTAAAGGGTATATTATAGTTCTTATATACCCCGATAAGGTATGTTATTTTAACCACTAAAAATACCCTTTTCATACCCCTATAATACCCTTAATTTTTTAGTGTAGACGAAACTTGGAAACTTAGCTGTAATTGTATATTCATTTCTGACAGAAGATGGACTCAATACGAGCAATTCCTAGGCATCGAAATTATCTGAGCCATCAAAAAAAGATACCCATTAACATCCTCTCATGTGTTTGTTTCCCATTTATAGATTAAAGAAATTATGTATATACAGTTTTGTATCTGTAAGCACATTAAAAACGTATCTCGTGCAAAACTTTTTTTGGAATTTGAGATGAACTTAAAAGTTACATTCCAAGAACCAATAAAATTCAAATAAACACCAGCAAACCTGACATAGCAACCTCAACTCATTTTGACAAAAGAAATGAAAAATGGAACAGCAACGAATAATCATTTTACAAAAAAAGTTAAGTAACACATACTAATCACTAGTCATAAACAATAAACAAATCAAACGAAAAATAATTGCTATAAAATAAAATGTTAATTACTATAAGCAAAATCTATTTACAATATAAAAACTTATCCATTATTAAACTAATGAAATCGATAAAAATAGCAAAAATTAGCATACATCATTAGAAAATAATATGTATGACATAAAAATATCAATAACATCCAGCAATAAGAAGTGAATAATATACATTAGTAAACAAAATAAATCAATATAAAAAAACAAAAAAACAAAGATATCACATCAAACACCAATCAAAGCGAAATATAAGAGCCAAAAAGAAAACAAAATATACACTGCAGCAAGCAATAGTGTTATAGAAAAATAAAATGGGTTAGTTACAATGGCAAATAAAATAAACCGGTAATAACCCTACAACATTACAAGATAGAATAACAAGATCAACACTGAAACAAGCTAACCCAAAAGCGCAAACATGCTATTCCCATCTGCATTTAACACCCAGCGCGCTCTGAATGAAGAAATTATGCATCATAACCCAACAATTACACTCCCGCATTAATGAATGCACTCCCGGCAACGTCGCCCTGCGTAACGTATATATGAGGTCACACACAGAAAAGTCCATTCGCTGCGCATGCGTGTTGAGTTTATGTGGGAATGACACGCACATGGTCGACGTTCCCGTCTTACTGGATTAAAATCCTTCATAAAATATGCATTTAAATCGTATTGGCCCTCCTGAAACTGTTTCTTTTCGGCAACAGTATTGGTATCGTCAAATAATTCCTTTTCAAGACACAAGGTCAATTGGTGAGGCCAACATATAGCCCATTTCCAAACCGCCCAAAGATAAAAATAAAGAATTGTAAGAGGGATGGCCTTGATTAAGAATGAATGAATGTCTGAAAGGGAAGGAAGTCAAGAAAAACAACCAAAGTATACCTACTTCTAAGGCATGTCCGTGATGTAAAATAATAATACCAAGCACAGAGCAGAGACGCAGTAAGACAGTTAATAGGAAAAGGAACCGAGAAATATATGTGAATAATGTTCTATCTATCATATATATATATATATATATATATATATATATATATATATATATATATATATACACATACATACAATATATCACAAAGTACTGCAGACTAATGAACGAATAAACTACTGTTTAAATTTCATTTTTTCTCTGGTTACTTCAACTCTGTCAAATTTAGCTCTGCTACCTGAGGGTGAAAGGTGAGAGTAGGCAAGTCTCTGAAGGTGTAAGACTCTAATTACCAGGTGAAGACTACCTTTCCGACCGGGTCAGGTAACTCATCTTCCTCATTCTTTCGGGACCATACACCACGTACCTGCCCCTTGGAATTCCATCTTAGGAGCTAATTTTGTAAAACACTTAATTCCCTTTTTCCTTTAACTGGTTTGTTTCTCAATATCCACAGGCCCCTTTCCTATCTGTTTGGAAAGCTCTGTTGCTTTATACAGTGTTTGCACTTAATTCATATTCTTTTGCGTAAAAAAAATCCTTTTGGTTCCCCCTTATTTCCGAAACTGCCAAGCATTCCTGATTAATAAATTTACACTTAAATATTATATATACATATATGAAAATACAAACAATTTATACACACACACACGTATATAAATAAGTAAATAAATAAATATATATATATATATATATATATATATATATATATATATATATATATATATATATATATTTATATATATATATAATCGAGAGAGAGAAAGAAAACTAAAGTTCAACAGAAATGTAAATATCAGTCACTTTGCAATCATAATCACCCTTCGAAAAACATATATTACTACTTTCAGGAAAAATAGCAATGGTTTAGAAAATAAATCCTTACGCTATATATTACACAAATAAAACAAAGTCATGGAAATTTAAGAAAAAAAAACCAGAACAAGCTATAAGAACGGCAGCAGTATAAAAATCAAACAAATGAAATGGAATGATAAAACAAGACAAAACATCAAGAGTAAACGAAAGTTATCTTAATATGGCAAAGAAATAGTCTGTTGAATTTTATATCAAAATCTCAAACACCCAGAAACAGCAGCATTAATAAAAAATAAAAACAAAAACAACCACCTGAAAACCCAACCAATAAAAGGAAAATAACGAATCATAGATACTGCACCTGCACTTAAAACGCAATTGCAAAAGTATTTACGTACAAAATATTACGGATGCCATAACATGAAATACACCAAAGTTATATCATATATACCGTAAAGGCGAGAGAATTCCTTTCCAGAAATTCTCAGCATCGACCATAATCATGTGATTCAAGTCATTCCAAAAATTACAAACCTACTATATATTGCCATATACTTACATCACAAGGTCAAGAGTTGATTAGGTCTGGATATCATGTAGTAGAGGGCTGGGTTCATTATATAGTACTTAAATTGATAGTAATATGATTTTCATAAAGTAAAAACAGATACCATTGGTCTATTTGTAGGCAAATCATGATTCCACGTGTAAAAAAAATAATGTTCTAATCTATCTACATATAGAAAAACGTCGAGAAGGTTATCAATACAAAAGCTAATCTACATAGCTATTACGAACCCTCACAACTCGCCAGGTAACCACACGGTACGAATCATTGACAGTTATAGGATAATCTCCATGACCTACATTCTCAGCAGAAACAGGGACATTACACCCATGAGGATCATCTCGGATTCATTCAAGGGACTGATGAGAATCCTAATGTCCTTTCCCAGTTCCAACAAATGTATACTAAGACATAGTTACAGACGAAGGAGAAGAAATTTTAATCTTGCCATTTTGACAATTAACTATATATAAAAGCACTGCGATGTGGCTTGAAATTCTAACTTTTGTTCATTAAAATATTTAAGTAAAATGACAACCACATATTGCCTAAACAAATCTCCTGTCTTAACTTCTCGACTTCCTCGCACTCATTTGAATATACAAAGAAGTCGAGATGTTAAGACGTCACTGTGGCTATTAAAAAGAATTTAAATGCCTGGTAAAAGTGACAGATTGATTTTTTAAAATATATATATATACATATAATACTATATATATATCTATAAAATTTATACACACATATATATATATATATATATATATATATATATATATATATATATATATATATATATATATACATATAATATATATATATATAAAACGTATATACATACACATATCTATTCACTGCTTAAATCAAATTAATTAAATCGTGCCCGTCAGCATCCTAAAATTAAAAGAATAAGTGAGGTCTCAATATGTTAATGATATAAAATACTAAAATACGAGAGAACATCTTTCCAAATGCTTTGTCACCCTACAAAATTCCAAGATAAAATAATATTCGTTGTATAAACTGTTAAGACGTAGTGAGTCAACAGAGCCTACAACTAACAAACAAAAATACATTATTACACGTCTACGACAAAGGTAAGGAATGCTTCCTAGCACAAACCCGTGACTTTGGCATAAGGTTAACATAAAAGTTACGGGGGTGAAATTACAGTGGAAATTTAATCGACTCTGGCGAAATTTATGCCACCATAAAAATCCTTTATATTTAATTCTGCTCTTTTAACCCAAGCAAATGCAATTTCCCCTCTTGCTATTGCTATTTTTAGTTGATAACAGTGAGTATCTCTTTCATCACCTTCATAACAGCTCTCCCTTTTCAATATTTTCCTCATTCCTTGCAAATATTCAACCTAAAACTAAAAATCACTTTTATTTTCAGTATATTTTACTCAAAGGACAACCTCTAATCTTAAAAGCACCGAAGTGTAAGAAACAGAGAAAATAAAAAACCTGTTCATCCCTTTGAAGAAAAATAACACAAAAGAAAGAGAGAAATAAAAATAGAGGGGAAAAAGACATTTCCTCCGTCACACAGGTAATTTACGAAGACACACGCACACAAAAAAGAGAAAAAATATGAAGAGAATCTTGTTAGGAAATCCACTAAAGCGCCATTGTGAGCGAACTGTGAAACAATGAAGGGCGAGAGAAATATATGGTCTGTGACCCACTAATACTCACTGGATGCCCGCCAGGACCATTTGAGAAGGGGCCCTTTGCCGGCCATGGATGGATGGATGGAGGAGGGAGCATCTAGACCAGTCTACCTATCACCACAAGAACACGCCCCCGGGGAGATTTTTTTTTTTTCTTTTTTTATGACATAAACCTTTTTTCAATAGAAAATGGAACCTATACAAGTTATTATTATTACTCACTAATTCCATTTATTCATTAGGCTTAATATCTAAATATTTGACTCATAACTTTAAAACAGATCATAACCCCAATAATAATAATAATAATAATAATAATCACCATCAGCACAACCGGACAGATGCCGCCTTCATACTCACTGTAAAGAACGTCAGATCTGGTCAGCAACATAACGCCTGCCACATGTCTGTCATATGAAGCACGTCTTAACAAAAATTCATCTGATTTAATTCATTAATCGCAAAAGACATAAAATACAACCAACACATGTCTCTTTGTATACGCGCACACACATATACACGCACATTTGCCAAATCCCAGTGGTCCAGGAGTTATCAACTTCGCATCACGACGGGAGGCCCGAAATCGATTGCAAGATAAGGGAGTAAGATTTAGTAGCCTTCACTGAAAAATCCATTGTGACTCCTGATAAGCCAAAGCAGAGATTTGTGTACCGAGCAGTGCATGAGGTTATTAGCTGCATCACGTAAGACTTGCCGAGAACATTACGATTAGCATTTTTTACAATATAGGCTCACTAGAACCACAATGAATAGGTGTTTATTGACTCCAGAGAAAAAAAAGAAGACAGTGGTCTCTACCACATTCACACGTAAATAACTGCTTTGTGGACGGCGCACTGTGCACGAGAGTTTTACGTACTACTGCTGATAAGTCTTAAGTTTAAATGTATGCATATACATGAATACAGGTATATAAAGACAAACATAAATACATACACCTACACACATGTGTACAAAGCAGATATTTGCAAATCTTCATTCTTGATTAACCAAATAAATTATGAACGACTTTGTCACGTTTGTTATATATATATATATATATATATATATATATATATATATATATATATATAAAGATACACACACAACACACACACACACATATATATATATATATATATATATATAATTTTCCAAATAAACTCATATGAAAAAGTGATGCACAAATGAACGCTGGACTTCCTCAAGTAATGGAATGCCACCAGCTGGTGGAATTGTAAAGAAAAGCAGATTTGGTACTTACCATTTGATCCATTTCTTATATACAACACGAAAAAAACAAGGAACGTGCAATCTGCAAACTATAAGATGAAGATGGGAAATTTTTTTCTAGTTTCGTAATGAATTTAACAATTTTATTTATTCTGCAACACATTGAAACAGCCCAAAAAATATAATCATTACTAAACATTCACAAAATAAAATGTTAATTTTAGACGTAGAATGATTTTAAGGAGAGAGAGAGAGAGAGAGAGAGAGAGAGAGAGAGAGAGAGAGAGAGAGAGAGAGAGAGAGAGAGTTGCCAACTTTATTTTACTTGTACTCCATGATAATAAATACCATGACGATTACCACAGCAAGAGCTCCATCTGCTACCACCTGCTTTAAGCCTGACTGATGTTAATCTAAGCCAAAGTTACTTGCTTATCTCTAGGAGCGGACGGCTGTTTTGGCACACAACAGACGGGAAACGTCATCCCCAATCGTACGAGAAACAGAATATCTGGGCTAAAGGTTCGCAGATGAGATAAAAAGTATTGCAATCGTAACAACACAAAGCAGTTTGAGAGACAACTTTCCAATATAAATCTTGTGGATGATGATCATAATTAGGGATGTACAACCCATTCGAATAGAACGGCCATAACCTTGCAAAGCAAATTTCCACTGAATCTTGAGCCATACGCGAAACAGAAGAAAAATAAACAAATATATCATTTCTGGAAAATCATTCTAACTCTGAAACAATGCTCGTAGGGCATTATAAATCAATCAAACAAACATACAAATCTTAAAATCCTACTCCGACATAATCCAAGGGTTATCGACCTCTTATTCCTCAAGGAGCAAAATTTGACCCCCACCCCACAAAGGGCGTTACACGTTCTTTCACATAATTTCATGAATACAATTAGGTAATTTTTTTTAAAAAGCACGTATAAGACTGCAAAGTCTTGCAGAACAAAATATACATTGTAATATGTCTCATGGCACTAATTAAGCAAGCAGGAACCTTTAACACACGCACAAGAAGCTTAAGGGTTATCTATTACGAAGAAACAGAATTGACACAAAAAAATCTCAAATAATAAAAATAACAGCAGATACCTATACATACAAAGGAAACAAGATATTTCAGTGTCAATTAGGACGTACAGTAAAATAAAAATAAATAAATAAATGGCACAGAAGAAAAAAAGCATTGCCGCTTCTCGCCAGCAGTACGTTCTGGTATATCACATAATGCCAAGAGCCTGCAAGAGGCTTAACTACCTCTGTTATGTAACTATGTTACACAGTCATCCTCTCCCCCCGTTCCCTCCAAAAAATCTTACATGGTCCCAAGGGAGTGGGTGGGATTTTTTTTTTCTGACGAGTGGGCGTGGCCCGAATGACGGCATGATACATATCACCGGAGGCATATCAATAATATATGGAATCGTGGTTCATTTACCTGGCCTCATTTCGGCCACCTAAATATTACACTGTCGCCCCCCATTTGTTTTGTTACGGCACGAAGAACAAGAGGATTGTTATAATACATAATCAGTAGCAGGAGTAGTAAGTAGCTGGCACTATATTCATAGCATTCGACAACATGATATACCTCATTAGCTTTAGTATCAGAATGTGTTTTTCATTTCAGAGTTGGCGTTGTTGTTATTGTCAGCAATGCAGACACAGGCGGCGTGAAGTTCATAATTTTCTCTTGTGAGGAACTGCAACTTTAAACATTTTGTTTGAAGAATAGCATACTGCAGTTGTTGCTGTCACATGATAAAATTACCACCCGCAAAACTCGGAAATGCCTTCTTATAATGCAATAAAGTCATCACTGTATACATCCATGAGTAATAATATATATATATGACTAAAGCAGTGTCATAAAAGATGACAAAGTTATTTATCTTACCATAATACATACAAATGTAGGAGTGTTATGAACAATGACAAATAATTCACACTTTAAGGCTTTCGACAGTGCAAACTGACATTATATATACAGAATGTGCAAGTTTCAGAATAACCAACAGTAAGACTAAAGGCAACATCTGACACAGGGCAAAATATGATCACGATGAAAACAAACAAACAATGGGTAGGTAGAAGTGCCAATACTAGCAATCAACCGTCCCCTACAATGTTTACTTATCTGCCTCAGCTATCATTTATTTATCCCCATAGCTACTTCCGTCTTTATGGGTAGTAAAAATTAAGGTATCAAAATTCTAACTTTGAGACCGTTACCTGGAATGAACGATCATTTTAATTTACGATCCAGGAAGGAACAAATCCACGAGAGAGAGAGAGAGAGAGAGAGAGAGAGAGAGAGGCAACATCTTTTCCCACCTGCTATATAGTCTTCCATATAAAAGAATAACGTAAACAGAAAGGAGAATAAAAATCAGGCAGCTGGAAGAGCATTAAGAAATCTCCCCACGCCCACTCAGCACATCCAATTTATCCTACCACCAATAAATTGAGAGCTAAAAAGGGAGAGGACCACCCAACGATGTTTTCGGGAACCTGTGAGGAAATTTGTCAGAACGACAATCTGGGTCTTCAGAGAGAGAGAGAGAGAGAGAGAGAGAGAGAGAGAGAGCTCGTCAATATCATCTATCTCTTATTCTTATCAGGTCCAACATGTGCTACTGAAAGAGACACATCGGTTCAAGACATAACATGACTTGTTGGGAGCCAAATTACCCCTATGATATGTCACCTCTCTCTCTCTCTCTTTTCCAACCACTCCTTCAGGCCACTTATTCAATTCTGCTCTATATCATCTGTTCTCCTCTTGAAAGTTTTTGTTAACCCCATCTGTCGGGCAACAAATTACCAAAATTTATTTCAACGGCTGTCGTGCTATGCCTTACATGTCTGGGATATTACCAAATGCCTTATCTCTGGGATAATATTTATTCTTTGTGAGTAACAGAGGCTACTGAGATTTCTGATAAGCGTTTCGTCACTCCTCTTCAAAGCCGTTGTCACTGCGAGATTAAAAATGAAAGCGATTAAGAAAAATCATGCAACTTTGAAAGTACTCTCTAAATCCCTCACAGAGTGTCAGGTTATAAAAAACTAACTTAAAACTACCACTACAAGATACCAGTACTTTTTTTCATCTGCAATACAAGAACAATAACCTGCTCCTAATCTGTAAAATATCGGTTTCAATTGCAGCTATATAAAACGTAAAATAATTATTATTATTATTACTAATACTACTCAAAAATCAATTTCAACTCTGAAAAATAACCACTAACCTCCTAAACCCATTCTCTGTTGACTACGTTCATCTCGTCTCTCACATCAGCCACTGCAGCAATGTCTCACCAAATTTCATTGTACATACTCGATTTTTCTTAGCAACCGTTCACTGGTTTTCATAAAGCAACCGCCCGTCCCCTCCCCCCACACCCGAGTACTTTAGCCGATCGATATGACATAAAGTAGGTGTATTGTACTGTACCTAAATAGCGAGATGAGGATGTTCAACAACAACACTCAAGTGAGAAAAATTGAAAAGGCCACGAGACTAATGAGCAAACGTTAGCAAGAGGATTAACAACAACAAAAATTTTTTATTACTGAACATATATATCTCTCGTACATTAATTATCATGGTTTCTATATCTGTTTGGAATACCATCTCTTTGATTCTCCTTTTCTCACATTATAAATTAATCTTTCTATTCCCTTCTCTGTTAATAAATGGTTTCTCTCTCGTAATTATTAAACAGCTAATTTGTTCTTTATCAAATGGACTTCATTTCCGCGTTTATTTCCCAAATGATAAGTATGATTCTACTTCTTCATAAAAGTGATATAGTTACCATTTAAATCTTATAACACTAAGAAGGAAGATAAGCTCTGAAGGAAAGGAGTGGCAGAGATCCAATTAACTGTCTGGAGACCACCTGAGAGATCAATTATGTAGAAATAGATATTAAATAAAATTATGAAAAATAATGTACGAAAAATTGAGAATGGCAATCACTTATGTTTTCGTCAACCCTGAAGAACACATATCCAAAAGGGGGAGAAAATAATAAAGGAAGGAATTCAAGCGCCACTCACTAAATTTGGGACCACCTACAGCACTCTAGGAGAAGAGGCATAGTGTGCAATTAAAAGTACAGAATGCCCGACTGCTACATTAGTGAAAACTCAAAGTCTTTGTTCTCTGAAGCACATTCATTATGCGGCTCATCTGTGGCAAAGGAATGCAAGAGAGGAATGACGCCAACGAATGAAAGACGATACGAGACATCTGATGGCATTCGGGGACGACAGACGGGAGGTGGGCGGTTTATCTCAAGAATGGGTGTTCTCCGATGGCCCTAAAGATTATTGGAGGACTTGAACACGCCCGTATACAAGGCCGTATATATATATATATATATATATATATATATATATATATACACACACACACACACACACACACACACACATATATATATATATATATATATATTAATATATATATATATAATAGATTATAAATATAAATATAGATAATCTTAAAATGGATCAATTAGGTGGCAATAAATAAATTCAAACTCCATCCAATCAAAAACTTACTAAAAACAGTACGGACTGTAATAACCTTGTTTTGGCGCAATCATTTATTTTTCCTATTCCTGTAAGTAATAATATTTATTACTAAATGTTATTACGTTTCCATTTGAATTTATAATTCTGATAAACCTGTAACTCTCTCTCTCACGTCCAAAGAATGAACTAATGAAATTTACCGAAGTACTGTCTTTCATGCGTTTATTATTATTATTATTATTATTATTATTATTATTATTATTATTATTATTATTATTATTATTATTATTATTATAACAAATTCAACCTTATTTCTAAGTTGTTTTATTTCCATACTTGGTGAAGCAAAATTTAGTATCATTAACACAATGAACACGGTAACTCATGTGAGACAATTGACCTCGACATTTTCTCTGTTCTTGCTTTTTCATACGATCAAAGAGGAAAATCTCCGATTAGGAATACTTTTAATCTCCTACAATTACAAAAGAAGCAGAAAGACTGTGATATGTGATTTTGTAAACGCGGCGACCAAGCAACTATCGGCTTTTTTAAGTTGTGAATTACGGATGTTATTCCCAAGTTCACCATCCATTTGATTTTTTACGTATAGGGATAGCAAGACACGAAAACAATAAAATGTCACATTATTCCTTCAAAAACATTATTTTTGTGTTTATAGCTGATAGGTAAGATGGGTGAAAGAAGAGGGAGAGCAATTAACTAGCTAACCATGATAGGGAATAGTTTAGAAAGTTAAGTATTAGTAAGAGTAATGTAAAGTGTGGTTTATCCACAATTTTATTTGGGTAAAGGTACAATTTTTCTAACTAATAAAATGATGATTTTACATTATATTAACATGGTGAATTGTACAGATTACATATTTGGAATTTTATTTCTTAATAGTATAATCATATTTAATTAAAGTTCCAATTTTCTCATTTTAACCTTAATTTTAATTATCATAATGATTTTGCATTATATTTACATAGTAAATTCTACATATTACTTTTTCACAAAAAGTAAGCCAGAAAACGCGTCCCATGAGTTACATCTTTTAAAGATGTCTTATGGGAACAGAGGAAAGGGAAGGAAAAGTTGAGGCTCCAATATTTCTCTGGAAGAAACTTCCGAAACTGCAAAGTTTTCAATTTCGCCAATTACCAGAGGTACTATACAGCTAAAGAGCTATTCCTCGCTCCAAGAGTAAAACATTAGCACTCCATGGCATTCATATGCATGTTGTTTTCGTAATTTAATTCTCTACGTAAGTATCTTTTTTATCACTTACCCTACTTCTTTTCACGATGAGGTGTCTTCACTTAAGGGTGAAGTACTACTACACACTCAATGTCGTCTAATTCTAGCATAAGAAACAAAATGAAAAGGCAAATTGAGAAATTATCTAAATAATGACATAAAAAGACATTACCATGGAAAACCATGCGAAGATCCAATCACAATAGCCCACTTCCATGGCCTCCCTGGAGTCGCATGACATTTCATAACATAAGGCCAGTTTATTCAGGAAGAGCCAAGATAATAATTCAGTATGAAAAGAAAACTGCTTACAAAAGAACGAGTTCCTACATCAATATTGTTATTAATATCAAAACCATCAGTTAGTGTGCAAAACATCCCTAAGGAAAAACTTTAACTTATAAAGTACAGCTTACATAAACTACACAGAATCTGCATCAATTTATGTGTTGTTGTAAACGGTCATACATGGGTAGAAAAGATTGGGGTATTGATGAGAGTTCCCAACGAAAATTCCATATTAAAGGCACGCTTCGACGACACGGATAAGCCATATTGGCACACCAAAGTAATTAAACGAGAGAGAGAGAGAGAGAGAGAGAGAGAGAGAGAGAGAGAGAGAGAGAGAGAGAGAGAGAGACTTCAAGTCTGCAGACCTTTTGACGATGAGTACAGGGATAGATGTAACAATATCTACTGCAACTTGTTATGATAAAATAGCAAAATATGTCCTAAATACCGGTCTTTGTCATCTTAAATATACTGAGAGAGATGACTTACTAGTTTTGAGTAAACTTCCAGCTGCATAACACCATAACCACCACAACTTTCTTTGCTTTCCAAGATGGTGATATGGAGACTACTGATTGCCTTGAAATCTGAGTTTCTGAACCTTGCCCCATAACAAGAACAATGTACAGAAGAAATGCACAGTACTTATTTTTCAATTTAGCATGGAAAAATTCGTGCCCTCCTGATTAAGAGGTGGAACAATTGATAAAAAAAATGAATCACAACAGAGATGAAGTTAGTTGAAACTAACTAGACTTTTGTATAATTGAATGATAAGCCAAATCTTGATGACTGAGAACTGGAAGTCTTAGATACGGTACCAGGGGAATGTGCTAACTACAGAGGCATATCGATTGCGTCATTTATATTAAAATATTCATTATAATTATTCTTAATTGGCTGGAAAAAAGAGACTGATAAATCGTTTAGAATTGAACAAGCTGGTTTTACCTAAGGCAGAGGTTGCACAGATCTTATATCTGCGTTACGACATACTGTTTAGAAATCCTATTCTAATGGCCTTCGTAGATTAAGAAAAGGCATTTGACCGCGTTCAAATATCATATTGTCGAAGGTCTTACGTTACCACAGCACTCCCGTGAAATATGATGGAAGTAATGAAGAGAGATTATGCAAAAAGGGATGAAATAACATTATATGGAGAACCGATTAGTGAGGCTGAATCTTTCAAATATTTAGGAACAATGATATCCAGTACAGGTTCTCGTAAGTTTGAACTTATTTGGAAAATATAACAGTAACCATGCTAAATAAGATCTAGATATCAAGCTGATATAAACTGCACGCGGAAGGAAGATTATACTTAAGCTTAATACGGTCAGTATTGATATACGGGCATGAACACTGGTATGACCAAGGAACTATAAGGGATTATGTCGACTTGAAATTAAAGTCTGATGGTAGGATAGTTAGAAATAATACCGTCAGGGATATTACGGAAGTTCTATATGTAGACGAGATAATGATAAAAAAGATGGTTTGGACGCATTCTTGACATAACGCCGGAGAGGATAATAAGTTAAGTGTCAAATGGGTCCTTTGGGCACCATTAAGAGTTGTTAGACCCAGACCTACCAGGAAGAACTATGAGAAGGTAGGCTGGATATGAGTACATATTTGTGGGAGATAAAGCACAGGAGAGACGTGAGTGGCAGAATTTCATCGAAGTCCTTTGAGGTGATGATCATGAAGATGACTGATTATATTTCGTCAGATAACGAATCTAAAAATCTATTTAGAATAATGTTCATTCACAGGATGAGGCACAATAAATTCAAATTAATCACTGTATATCATCACGAGCATAAATGTATTGGTAGAGAATAAATGAAATATCTCCAGCGTCAAAACAGTGAGGAGTATATTAATCACCGTGCTTACCACCAACCTATACACGATTATAAAAAAAAATGCACAGGTTCATTAAAAGTCAGTTTTATGCAATGGCCACAACCACTGCGAAGTAATGGGCCCAACATAGTTGGATTTCATTTTTATTAAATATCAAAGCAAATTACCATTTCTCTGCCAGTCAGGAAGTCCTCCTCCAAAATTATATGAATTAATCAAATTATGAAAATTAACAATAAAATGATAAATAAAAAAAAATTGGCATAAGTACGAAACTTGATTACAGACAACTTATATACACATATATACACCATTTATATATATATATATAATTATAATATATATACATTATATGCATTACACACCATATCGTATATTATATATATTATATATATTATATCTTATAGATATAATAGAAATATATCTATATATAGATATTATATAGAATATAATATATATATAGATATATATATATATATAATATTATATTACTATTATAGTATATATATATGGCAAAGGTTAGTAGCCATGACCTTGTTCAATTCTCTTTCGGTTGATTACGGGAACCTGTTCAGTTGTTTCTCATAACACTCCATAAGTATCAAAGTTGAAAATGATCTTTGCATACCTGCAAGTTTCTGAAGGGTCATGAGTATGACTGCACACACACATATGTGTAAATATATACATTACACATATACGCACGTATATACATACTATATATGACATGCATATATATGACACCTTGCAAATTCAGCCTTAAAGATAAAATGAATTACAGGAAATTGTAGTTATGCCTGAAGTAAATTAGATATGGCCTTAATGCGCATAAGGCATCTAATTTCTTCAGGCATTACTACAATTTCCTGTAATTCATTTTATCTTTAAGGCTGAATTTGCAAGGTGTCATATATACGCATGTAGGTATGCATATACGTGCGTATATGTTTAATGTATATATGTATACATATTTACACATATGTGTGTGTGCAGTCATACACATGACCCCTTCAGAAACTTGCATGTATGCAAAGATCATTTTCAACTTTGATACTTATGGAGTGTTATGAGAAACTGAACAGAGTTCCCGTAATCAACCGAAAGAGAACTGAACAAGGTCATGGCTACTAACCTTTGCAGGAGAGAGAGAGAGAGAGAGAGAGAGAGAGAGAGAGAGAGAGAGAGAGGGAGAGAGAGAGAGAGAGAGAGAGAGAGAGAGATGCTAGGGCAAATCAGTAGACAATACAATGACCACATAGATAATAAGGTAAACCAAGATATAGCACTGCACAGCCATCCACTGCCCATCCTTGTGTGCAAACGGGTCGGCCGACCATCGCACCTGTCATTACCACATCACAGGTGACCGTTCCAGTGTTCCCACCTGACAGCGACAGGTATTATAGGCCCAAGGGCAATTGGACGTATCAACGGAATCTGCTGCCAACTAGGGCAGACTTTTTTTCCTCTCTTTTTTTTTATTGAAGGGAGGGAGGTAATAATCAGTATCTAAATTTTTTTTTGCATCAATTGAAACATAATGGTCAGGTGGGCACGAGGCGAGCAGGAGTCGAATGTCACTGAGGCCGTGATGCCATTCAGAATCAGCCCGAGTCACTGCCCAAGTGATAGGGAGAGGAGAATTCCGGTAATACATTGCAATTAAGAAATAAACTTGAACAGCCGCATCTCGACACTCAAAAACATGAGAGAGAGAGAGAGAGAGAGAGAGAGAGAGAGAGAGAGAGAGAGAGAATTATTATTTTATATCTAATAAATTAGCATAACAACAGTTTTCAAAATAAGAATTCATACAACTTACAAATATAAATACACTTTACATATAACCACGCGAACTAACAGCGCAAGAATATAACTCGTTCGGTAATGGTAAACTCTCGTATCATTTGAGAACGTTAACTTCACACAAATGCCATAAATGCCAATCATACTTAACCTCTTAATACGAAAATATTGCATCCCATAAAATCCTCGACGGATAAAAAAGATTTTTATCACGGAGGTTTTCCTCATTAAATACGATATTCCCCTAAGCCAAAAGTAGGGAAACTTAATAATGGCACTTAGATTAGACATTAGGAAACATCTGGCTTCTACGATTAAAACTTAAATGCCGACAACCATTATATTTAAAAAATATAATAATAATAATAATATAATAATAATAATAATAATAATAATAATAATAATAATAATAATAATAATATCGAGGACGGACACCGCACCAAGATCAGTCCACCCTCAGCTTCCCAGCCCAGGATGGATTCTGGCAGCTCCAGACGAAAGCTCGCTTTAAGAAAGAGAAGAGGAGAAGGAGGAGGAGAGAAAGAGAGCGAGAGAGAGAGAGAGAGGAGAGAGAATCGTTAATGACTTTGATGACTATGGTATCATAGTTTATCTGTAAAATTCAAATATATACACCTATTTTGACCCTGTATTTTACCATGACCTCTATAGGCGCTCTACTAGCCTGTTTAAGTAGCACCGAAAAAGCCGCTATTCGCCAAATAGAGAAGAATCTCTACAAATGTAACGCTGCTGAAGTAGCCATTACTTTTAATAAATAATAATAATAATAATAATAATATTATTATTATTATTATTATTATTACTATGATATTAAGAGCTTTTATTCTTGCTGATACCGCTATAATACAAAAAAACAGAAGTAAAATTTTTAAATAATATTGCTGAAATATGATGTTGACATAATGTACAAAACTGCCTCACTATGTAGTACAGTACTTTTATTAAAACGCTTTTCTAAAGACCAGAGCAAGTGAGGATCGAAATAATTTGGAAATTACGTCAAAAGTGTCCGTATGTCTTAGAGAGAGAGAGAGAGAGAGAGAGAGAGAGAGAGAGAGAGAGAGAGAGAGAGAGCACCTGAGGGTGACTAGCATAACCTTCACCTTGACAGCGACAGAAGAAGGAATTATGGCACTTACAGTACAAGGATGTACGTCACATTATAGGCTACACTAGAGATGATTATATGCCCTTTACAAGGATGTACTTTTCACCTCAGCTGACAATGCCACGTGGTTTTCTCTTCACTTTACCGCATTATCTTGGCCTTAATCTTTCATTTGCACGGTCGTCTTCCCTTTTTTGTCACACTTGTGAATTTACACACGCCCATGCGGACGTGAACATCCATATCTGATGCTACGAGGCACAACCAAACATTCTCACCCATATATAAATAAACATATATATATATATATATATATATATATATATATATGTATATATATTTCAATATATACATACAGACTATAAACGGTACATACAGACATAGGTATATATATCTATTAGATAATTGTATATATTATATCATATATGTAATATGTTCATCTAATATATACGTGGTATAGTATACGATATAGATATAAGTATATATATATTAAGATATATATATTATTATAATTAAAATTATTATAGGATACAACATATATACAGATTATTCGCGCGTTTTATTTCCATAATCTAAGTACACGCTGGTGTTTCTATACAAAATGGGTATGACACTTCCTTCTACAGCCAGAGTAACACGGTGAAGGTCAAGAAGCTAACAATATTCATCTCAAATTAATGAAAACTGGAAAGGTACAGTCTACTGGATCCATGCCCTCTAAATGAGAAATGTATGCGAAAAATTTGTGTATACATGTATGCGTACGCTCATAAGGTTGCATCTTAACAGAATCTTTAAAAACAAAATTGAAATTCAAGGTTAAATTTCACCAAACAATACATACCACTCTAATACCAATTTAAGATCAAAAGTCAAGGAAAGTATATGTTGACCTTAAGCGGAGGTCACTTTCCCGACGGAATACCACCTTCTTCCATTTTTAGATTTATACGAAATTAGCTTCGCACAAATTAGTCAACCCGGATGTCTCCAGATGTGTCAACATTTGTGAATACCACAAAAAATAGCAATGACGAAATGGTTGAACATTTCCTTCACTTGACGAAAACAAAGCAACGTTTAACCAAAAGTAATATCTAAAACTAGTTTTTCTCTGGAAATTTATCTATTAATCTCTGTTCTCTCTTTCTCTTTTGTTTCCTTTTTCCGCATAAGGGCATTCTACTCTGCAGCATCTTTCTTCCCAAGTCCTACGAGTAAATTTGCTCATTTTGGGGAAATATCGCAACACCATTTGTTATCATTATTACAACTCGTATATAGTAATATACGGCCATGTTCCTTAAATATAAACTTTACCGTTCATTTCTAGGAAAGATTCGACCTTTCATTCAGTCCTGGGAAAATAATCCAAAGATGATCTAATATCCCACATTCCAACAATAAGGTACCGTATGCAATTTCGTTTCCAGGAATCGATCAAGGAGTGGTACAGGTGTGACGACCAAGGCAGTTCACTCGTAATCTGACCTTAACACTAATCTACGTGTTTCTTTTGCCCTTCATTCAATCTTGTGACATTTACTTATCATCCAGACTAATCTTCGATGTGTCAATCTCTAAGAAATAATCTAACTGATAAAACTAAACACTATTTTACACAACCAGACAAAACAAATCTGTTATTAAGACCTAAATTTATTGGTCATCCGTTTATTTATTTACTTTCACATGACATATCTAGGACACTAATTTTTAAAAAATAACTACAATATAAACGACAGCTCCTCCACCCGACCACAGCTCCCACCCCCCCAAAAGGGAGCGCAACACCAATTTGAACATTCTTCCCTTCTTATTCGCTAAACAACAACCACCCGACCCCCCTCTTACCCAACCATCCACCTGCCGGATCTTGTTTTTGCTTTCATAATGGATTTACTGTACGCTATTGTGCTACCGTTCCAGTTCGTTCTCTCTCTCTCTCTCTCTCTCTCTCTCTCTCTCTCTCTCTCTCTCTCTTGTTTCTTGCAATTGGAACCTGCAGTGTGTTAAAACTTGCTTAGCAAGTTAATGGCCCTTTGTTCATTTCTATTTTTCTCAGTGTTCCTCATTCAAACAACACCTATTGTCATTATTTTGAACTATTTTATATATATATATATATATATATATATATATATATATATATATATATATATATATATATATATGTGTGTGTGTGTGTGTGTGTGTGTGTGTGTGTGTGTGAGAGAGAAAGAGAGAGATAGAGAGATATGAACTGTCGTGTAGTGTCTGGTGCGTATGAAGAACTGAAAATGCGAGAAATGTGTTGATACGAAGAAGTGATAAAGAGGTTAAGGTATGTGAAAGGGCGGATCAGGGAATTCGGTCACGTGTAAAGAATGGACAATGACAGGCTCGCGAATAGCGTATACCTACTTCAGAAACGTAAGGCAGAAGAGAATGACCTAGAATGAGTTGGATGGACGAGTTGAAAGGTATACTGCAAAGCAAGGCGTGAATATCAAGGAAGGGTACGAATTCATGCAAGTTAGAGATGAATGCCGCATTGTACGTAGGGGCCCAACGAACTGTTGGTGCTGATTCCCATTTCGTGTATGTGTATAAAGCGGCTGTTGCGGAAGATTTAGTACACAAGGGATTCATCCAGAATTCAGCATGGATGTAAAAGTCATTAAGAGATTAGGAGCGCGTCAGTGACAATTGTGTTGTTTTCCCTGGAGCCACGCCTCTTGAAAGGAACCACTTGATATTGAAAATTACATATTCATTTTGTAAATATACATGCTTGATCCACTTATGTATCCCTTTTTGTTATATCTGCATTTTTCTCTTTCATAATTCCATATAAACCTTCACTTGATTTAAATTTAAAATGATCGACCTTTCTTTTCTTTCTTTTAATAGAGGGGAATTTTTTACTCAGCGTTTATTTGGCTGTGCTCAGTCATTATATACTGCATAAAAAACATGAGTTCTGAATTTCTCTTTTTCACGAAGTATCAGTTTCCATCATTTCAAATATCTCTTTATCCTTTCTTTTCTGGTCCTCTGGTATAGTGGTTAGTGCTGTGGTGCCACTCAGATGTCGTGGGTTCGCGTCTCCCCATGGACGATGAAAAATCACTGTCTCTGTATCATGATCAGTTACTGCTTCAGTGTGGGGTTTACGGTGGGAGGTTGGAACCAACATTCTTTAGAAGACTGAACTTCAAGTCAATGGCCCCTGCGTGCTTGTTCCATGTGAATAGGTTTCATCTACTGCAATAATAATAATAACAATTAAGTTTGTCTGTCCTCAAGTGAGTTCATGCTGTCGACACCAGAATCTGCTGCAACTGTCAAATACGTCTGTCTTTTACGAGACAGGGACGTTAATTAACCTTACAATCAACATCCCTTCTTTCTTTGATATGAATACATACTTACATAAAGATGGTGGCTGCTGAATATAAAACAGCCGTATAATTACATAATTCAAATCCTTTGAAGTAGAAAAGCACAACAAGACATCACTACCGATATGATGTATGCATCAGTTCTTGTTCCATCCGGCCTAACTAATTAACCGAAACATATTTTCAAGTACACCGTTACACCAACCGCATCATCTATCATATGAGAGAGAGAGAGAGAGAGAGAGAGAGAGAGAGAGAGAGAGAGAGAGAGAGAGAGAGAGAGAGAGAGAATTATTAAAACGGCAAAGGGCTTCCTCAGCCCGGTAAAAAAAACTTAATTAACAGCATCCATCATCTGAGTGTAATGCCCGGGTCATGTAAGAATTTAGGATCCTCATAATATGACAGTAACAGGAAAAGGCAGAAACAATAACAATAAAGACTGTTATCCACTAAAAATCAACACATAAGTAACGATAACAATCGTACAATAGTCAAAAATAAAAAGATAAACATTACCTATTTATAAACGTCTAGGGCCATAAATTGTTTCCAAGTCTACTAACTCAACTAAGGAAAAATAGTAATACAGCTAAAGACCTAAATTTGGCATCCTTAAATAAACAACAAGAACAACAAATTTTATTCTCCTTCTGCCATATAAGATAAAAAAAAAAACTAATCATACAATTAGCGAGTTCTGTTCCATAAAACTCTACTGCAAAAGGGAAGTTTTCCTTAAAAATACCAGCAGCTACAAAAACAATAACAACAACTTTCATCCACAAACAACCATATATAGTAAGAAAACAACGGCGATCGTCATGGTGGTACTGGGGTGAGGGGGTGAGGGTGGGAGGAGGAGGAGGAGGTAGCCCGAATGATTTGTTATTATGTTCTTATGGATAACGAGTAGTTTTATGGCTGTGCCAGCCGGACAGAATGCTTTTTTTTATTTTTTTTTTATTAGTAGGTTAACTTTTTTTTTTATTCAAGGTCCCTTGAATCTCATATACATAAGGTCGATTACGTAAGAGGAAGCTGCAATACGTCGGCGTTCCCCCCACAGAGAATCAAGGGTTGTCTTACATCTACTCAGAGGATGTTGGTGTTTATCTTAGTCGACTAACAAGTTAGTGGGATGCTGGTGGTACACTAGGCTGTCGGGCATCTGTTATGAAGCATATTAAAGTCTTTTCATTATCGTGATTTAAACGTAGTTTTTAAAGCAATCACTCAATACTTTTTATAACCTTCATACAGGATAGGCATTAGTATGTTTCGTCAGCAATTAAATCCTGATTTGGACAAAAAGTTGCAAAAACAACTCATATGGAAATAAGTACATTAATTTTATACCAACATATAACCTTTATAATCTTATTACCTCACATTTCATTGCTGAGTAAATCACTACATATAAAGGACGCAGAGCAATCATACGTCAATCATAAAATTAAAATCGTAAGTAAAATTTGGAAAATACTGAAGTATTGCCGTAACAGTGAATACGCTGGCAGGACGAATAACAAAATAAAATGCAAACCTGCCGCAAATTGAAAAGAGCAAAAGTTAAAAGAAATTCAGCATCTAATGAACCAATTTGCTTCGACCACACCCATATGATTTGAACACCTATATGCTAATGAGAAACGCTAAAACCTTTCCTTACATTCTACGCCAACATATCCATTAGCGACAAACCATAGAAAAATATAATACATTTTAAGTAAGTGCAAAATATTGACTAAATTAAATTTTTTCTTTCAAAAAACAAAAAGTTATCTAAGCACTTTAATGTCATCAACATGACTGGTACTCTCAACACATGATACACGTAACTTCCGAAAAATACAAAATGGGGTATGGTACAAATTAACGTTTGAGAAAAATGTACATTTTATTAAAACAGTATACTTTATTACCTTTTCTCTGGGTACAAAAAAAAAAAAACGAGAAAACACTATCACAACAATATAACTAATTGCTATATGGTTACACAACATTTTCTTTTCATCTGCCTCTTGTTACACTTATTTTTCAAGTAAGCAACATCAAAGAAACTATATATAATGACATAAGCAGAAGTACAACTAAGCGCCTTGAGTACTAAGGTTCAACTTGGAAGTTAAGTCTTGAAAATAAGGTTACGTTCTACGACAAAAGAGATGTTCAAATATTCAACTATTAATGATGTAGATGATCCGAGAGACTATCTGTGGCCTTATGAAATCAAGCAGTAAATTCCTATTACTGCTACTTTTTATTATGAGAACGGAAATTCATATCTCAATTACGTAGGAGAAATGGAATACAAACATATAATTTTTACAAACAGATGACAAAACATTCTTGAACATCACATCTGATGCTGGAAAGAAAAAAAAATGAATCAATCAAATAAAAACAAAGAATACAGACAGAAATCGAAGCCGTAAAGATGACGTACAAGAAGAGGAGAATAACCCATAGGAAAAAAAATCCCAGAGATAAGAATAACCGAAGCCACAAAGATTCTCGAAGACAAACAGACATTTCGTGAGAAAACTTGAGCCACGCCTCCAAATCCATCTTGAGCGGTTATAATTAAGTTATAACTCGAACAGAGGCAGCATGCTTAACCGCAGCATTTAGTATTAGCTCTCGAGAACTAACCAAAACTACTCCAGTAACGACATGAAGTGCGTTCAATTATATATAATGAAGATGAAAAAATGACTCGTGTAATGCTAAGATTAGCATAATTATGTACGTTTAAGGCATTGCTCTTCACTTCGACGCAATTAAATCCTTATCGTTCAACAACGTGGTGGCACTTTACTAACTCCCTTTCAAAAGTCAATGAAAGGTCTCTTTATTTGTGTTAATAATTTGAGGTTCCAAATATCTGACATTTAATACGGCGAATGAAATCAAGCACTTCGTCAGTGGTTCCAGAAACAGCCTCGCGAAGTCTGTTCTTAATCAAATGAGTTTTACAGTATTAACCTTACATCTCATGAAGATTTTTGGAATTATCATGGAGCTGGAAATGTAAGCTTTCGTTACTCGGAAGACATTTGGCAATATTCATAATTTTGTTACATACGTTATTCGCGTCCTGGCAAGCTAACACGACAGAGGCTCTTTGTCGTTATGAATGCTGTTCACTAATGAATTATGCAGTTTTTGTCCATGGAAAAAATCCTTTTTTAAATTATAGCCATATATATACACACACACACATATATATATACAGAGAGAGAGAAGAGAGATAAGAGAGAGAGGACGAGACGAGGAGAGGAGAGGATGGAGAGGAGACTTGATGAAGAGGAGAAGGGATAGAGAAGGAGGGGAGGGAGAGAGAGAGAGAGAGAGAGAGAGAGAGAGAGAGAGAGATATGGCGGAATGGGAGGGTAAGGGGCCAGTCAAAACTCACAATAGCAACAAGCTAAACATCAAAACAATTTTGTGAAAATTTTCTTCGTAGTAACACAACAAAAAACATGTCTTGCATCTATATAACTGAATGAATAAAAAAAAATCAACGTAATAAAAAAATCCAAAGTAATGCAAAAAGAGAAAATAATAAGTGCAATGAAAAACAAATAGAAGAGTAACGATCTCACGGGGTAATGACATTGTTGACGAGCGAGAAATCTCAACGTAGATTAGATTTTATCAGCAGCGGTCGTCCTAATCATGTCCTTCCTAGTCGTCTGGAAATAAACTGGCTTAGGCAAGGAAGTACCAGGCACCATGGGGAATGATGGGTAGGGTAAGATGGGTAGGTAAGAGGTCAGGGAGGAAATAAGGGACTCACGGAAACGAAATTAAAAGAGTAAAGAAAAAAAGTAAATTAATGTGGGAAGAAACAAGGGAGAAATAAATGACTGTACGATGCAGCAAGGAGTCACGATGCAAACTGTCATACGTAAGATTTATTACAAACGTCTACCTGACAAAACTGTTTTAAAGTGAACGGTGGTTTCATTAAACTCACTGAAACACTAAAAATAAAACCCAAGGAAGAAAACTTTCAGAAGAAACAATGCAACAATAACGAAAATATGCAAAGGTGAATAGTAAAGGCCAAAGATTTATTAGAATGAAATAATAACTAAAATACTTGAAAAGCCAAAAGCAAAAGTTACTGATATGAACACAAAATACAAATGGTACAAAGTCTACAGGTTACATTCACCAATTCTAAGTGATAAAATTGCCACAATGGCTTCTGAAATTCATTACTTCCTACTGCTTTTGGACTCGCCTTTCGCCGAAATGGGGACTGAAAAGATAATTAAATATAAATAAAAAGAAAAAGAAAAAGGAGAAACGGAAAACTCGACTACAGATTCCAGAAACAAGGCTCATGGCGTGACTCCACATCATTATCGGGGGCACAGTCTTATAGTAGACTGAAAGAGGTGGAAGAAGAAGAAATGACGGGGAGGGAGGGAGGGAGAAGAAGGAGGGGGAGGAGGTGAGGGTGTGGGGAGAGAATGGTTGATAAATACCGTTAGTCTCCTCCCACCTGCAGGAAGTAATGGGAGGTGGGCACTGGACATACCCCCCTAAGGCTATAGCCACATTCGCTACCCAAGCCCTACCTGAAAAGTATTTATTCATTTGAAGGAGTTTAAATTTCCTTATTTCATTGACCTCTCTCTCTCTTACTACAGCTCTACAATATATGTGGCTTTAATTTTTTCCATTGTATAATGAATTGGTGTTTACTTTCACATCTCTCAGAGAGATGTGACTTCAACAGTTAAGTAGCGAAATTGCTAAATAAGTTTTGTTATATTCAGTTCTAATGATAGCAACTAACTTATTTCCTTATTAAGATGTTTTGTGTTTTCTAAAACGGAGTCGTTTAGTTACACTTATTCTAAACTTACAAATATCAATATATATATATATATATATATATTATATATATATATATATATATATATATATATATATATATATTATTCGAGCTACAAATGTCCTTTA
Source organism: Macrobrachium nipponense (assembly GCF_015104395.2). Taxonomy (NCBI): domain Eukaryota; kingdom Metazoa; phylum Arthropoda; class Malacostraca; order Decapoda; family Palaemonidae; genus Macrobrachium; species Macrobrachium nipponense. The sequence continues at coordinate 59,042,390 of NC_061091.1, forward strand.
ATATCTAATTCATTCTACCTCCGAATTGATATATTTTCATATGTAAACGAGGGGACGAATTTATTATTAACTAGAAAATTCCCCTTCGGTTTACATATATGAAAATATAACAGTTCCGAAGTAGAGCGAATTAGATATCAAAGGACATTTGTAGCTCGAATAATTTATATGAATCACGGTGATGTGATAATTATTCATCATATTATATATTATTATATCTATATATATATTATATACAATATATATAATATATACTATGTATGGTGAGCCCAATTCCGAGACCTTTACTCTACACACCAAAGTAATCTCTTAAATCTTTCTTAGCTTCTCCCCTTTTAAGAGGATTACTCTGACAAGCGTCAAAATTGGGACACCACAGCTAGCATCGAAGCCATAGAAACAGACGAAATCCAGAGCCCTTTTTCTCAGCAGGAAAAAACCAAATGTCAACAAGATCTGTGTGTATAGGCCCCGTATCCAATTTCAGCCGGAAAAAAAAAAATACATTACTGCTCTTGTAGCGAGAAGAAAAAAAAAATACTACGAATTGCATATCATTTTTCAACTTTGTGCGTGTTCTCACTGACACAAGACCAACTTAATCCAATACCAACAATTACTTCTCAAAAAGAAAATAAAATTATTTTACTCTACATCCATTTTGTGCCGGCGATTCCGTGGTGCCAGTTCAACACCTGCCATTCTGTTAATGAACCAGACCCTTTCTTCACCTGTTCACCTAACCCCGGGCCACATGAAACACCCAGATATTATTAACAAAACAGTTTTCCACGGTCGTGGAGCACCTTGATATGCCTATGTTGAACAGTAGGCCAAAAGGTATTGGTTGGTCCGTTATCCATTGACTACATTTAAGATAGGGATATACAAAATTTTTTTTCTACCTTTCCTGTGTTTAACGAATTGATTTTGTGTGATAACTTTTCTATTCTTGTTAATCGCTTTTCTGGCTCAGCAATATTATTCAATAACTGGCCAACATTCATGTTGGTATTTAATAGAAAGGGTACCGGAATCTTTTACTTTTATTTAAAAAAATTCAGGGATTCTGATGGCTGGCATATCAGAGTCAACCAGAACCCGTTTTTTTAATTTATTTTTTTATAAAAATAAAACATTTCCGCATCATTTCTATTAAATATCCACATGAATATTGACCAGTTATTGAATAACATTGCTGAGCCAGAAAAACGATAAAAAAGAATAGTAAAGTTATCATAGAAAATCAGTTCGCTACACAGGCATTCTTTTTAACAGAATATGTTTAAAAGAGGGCCTTCTTCCTCGAAATAATAACAATAACAATAACTGTCATTATTACTAACATCATTATTACTCATAACGTGCTTGCAAACCTTCATATGAAACAAACCAAATAAAAAACAATAAAATATCATAATATAATTTTACAAAAACCTCAAACATTAATCTAAAATTTCAAAACAGAAGCGTATAAACCTTTGAACAGTATAAGTAATTATCACATTTCAATAGATTTATCTCTATCCAAAATCATCGCTGCTAATGCCAATCAAACGAACAGTGCCCTCTGAAGGAAAGAGAAACATTAGTGACCAAGCCACTTAAATCACTACCCTCCAGTTGCCCAAGCCCTCATTAGGAAACCCTTAAGCAATTGTGAGTGTGTGTGTGTGTGTGTGTGGGGAGGGGGGGGGGGGGCGCGCATTCCAAAGCCTTCTAACAACAGCAGTCGGGAAGGACCCACAAGGGTGACTCGACCCTTGGATAATTCGTTATACAGATGAACTGACTCGGGTGACCGAAAAATGACTGCTGAGAATTTCTACAGATGATTCGTCCGACGGAAGATTCGACTGAAGAGATCGACAAATGATTCGACCAACGAATCCACTGATACGCGAAGAGTTCGATCGACTGGTCGATTCAACAGCAGGAAGATTCCACAGCTGAATACACCGAAAAATCGAAGATTCGACGACGAAAACGTCGAGCGAGGGACGGATGACTCGACCGTCGAGCAACTCGACGGCGGGACAAGGCTGCGACCATCCGACAAGGGACAGCAACAGCTGCAAATGACCCTTACAGCCTCTCTTTCTGAATAGTCTACCGACTTAATAACTCTCATTTTCCACTTCAATCACGACCCTGCATCACAGAAACGATATAATCAAAGGACTCGGTAGGTCATGTGCCCTGGGATAATTAGTCTTAATTGCCGTGGAATAAACGGGGGTCATTATAGTCTTTAGCGCATAAATTCTCTCGAGAGATACGTTTGATCTTAATGAATCCTAACCAAAATTATTTGTTTGTTAGTAATATTCCGTAGAAAATGTTCTCTTGAATATATACGTTTAATTTTCTTGAGTAATAAAAACTTGTACTTTTTTTTTTTTTTTAAATTCAGAAGGGCATTAGTTTGCCTGTTAAACCGTCTTTCAGTCTTTGAAAACACCTTAATGAATTATATCCGAAAACTGTTTCATTCTTAATTAATAATTTGAGGACAAAAACTTCTCTTCTATGTCTTTATATATAAAAGGCAATTTCTGTCTGCTTGCTTGTTAGCTATGCACGCCCAGACTATGAAAGCTAAGGCCACCAAATTTTTACCATCGACTCCCTCCCCACAAGAAGGTTTTAGTCAAAATCCGAAATTCGAGTGCCGTTTCTAAGGGGGTCATAAACCCTCTTTTTCATGCTACCTAATTTTTTACAACTTTTAGAGTACACATCTATGTAGAAGTGTTTTTATAGGTACAAAGAGGCTCCCCACAATTTCTTTAACATGTAATTCAAAATATAATGTAAACCTCATTGCCTTTTGATATTAGTATAAGGGATCTATGTAAAGCCTTTTTTATACTAGTGTACTTCCCTAATTTGTAATGTACATCTTTCGTAAATATTATGTATTGTATTTTGAAATATATATATATATATATATATATATATATATATATATATATATATATATATAGATCCATATATAAGTGAAGGCCATGGCACCGTCAGTAGTAAGGGGGCAACCCACCACGGGGAATGGGTCCGAGGGTTTCCCACAATATTAGGGGAAAGGAGGCCTACGTCCTTTCGACTTATCGAGCAGAGGAGAAGGAGGTCGTAGCCTACCTACCCCGACCGTTGAGAATTAGGAGCTAAAGGGTCAATGAGAGGTCTATTGCATTCAAATTTGGTACCATGAGTTAACATAAATTACTATAAACGCATTTGATATCAATATCAGAGTTTAGTTGTAGGCCGAGTTTTATCAAGGGCCGTTTAAGGGGGGGCCTCGCGATAAAAATCCTTCCCGAGCAACCTGTCGCAACATGTATGCACCTGCCATCGGCCAGGCTGACTGAGCCGGTCAGTGATGCTGTAGCGTTGGCCTCGGAGAGAGAGAGAGAGAGAGAGAGGAGAGAGAGAGAGAGAGAGATGTACGTCCAGGTTATTTAGAAGTGAAAGTAAGTTCGATAACACGTCAAGGATGGGTATAGCTACTAAAATATATAATACATACAGACAGACATACATATACGTGTGTATATATATATTATTATATATATATATATATATAATATCTATATATATATATATATATAAATGCGCAAGAAATCCCTCAGCCAACGGTGAAATCTATTATATAACGCAAAGCTTATATTCTCACAGTGGTCATAGGCTGAGATAAAAGAGATTTTAGAGCATGGTTAATTCACCTTTGCAGTAGGAATAAAAAAAAAAAACTTAAATAATACATGTAAGAAAATTCAGCAGCCTGGTACTACGTCAAATGGTGACAAAAAGGCCGGAAAACCAACAGCTTTAAGTAAAAGCAGTAACCAATTACTATCCATAATGAAATGTCATGGACTGCATTTAAATGAGGATCTTTAATTCACATTGAGAGGATGTCCTGAGGGCCAGAGTCTCGCTGACAAAACCTGTCAATCATAATCAATTTCCTGAATGTCAACCAGTCTCTTAGGGTAATTAGATAGATAGTGAATGAAATAATGGCTTCTACATCTTGTTAGGTGGGAGACAAAGAACCTATTTTACAGGTGAAAGGACTAATTTGTTATATAATTCGATTCATAATAAGAAATTTTACGACCTGAACGAACAATTACGCAGTATTTATGGCCAAGGGTAAAATACATATGGTAATGATACGAAAGAAAATATGTATGACCTCGTTAACCTTGCTGATATTTTAATCAAAATTACATCTAACATTTCCAGGAATAATTTACGATGTAATGATAAAGAAACAGTATAAATATATGCTAAGAAAACTATAGAAATTTCACATAATCGACTAAATATCGTCATTTATACCACATTAAAAGTCAGTCCTATATGAAGTCACCATTTCACCCTCTACAGTAAGAAAATAACGCTAACTTCGTTTTTGAAGAATTTACTTCTTCCTTCCATGAAAATAAATGAACTAGAAGAAGCCATCAAAGAAATAACACGCATCCTAAAATGTTCTATAATTCTTTGAGAAATAAAAGATGATCATATAATTTTGGTACTAAAAGCAAACGGGAAATGTGAAGCAGTTAAACTAACATTTTGACTAATTAAGGGAGATGAAATAATTTTAGCAAAAATGTTTAGCAATTTAATTAAGCATTGAATAACACATTTAGTTCCAGTGCATGAATTCAAGCGAAATAATGAGGCACAAAATGACAAGTGACAATCACAAATGAATAAAGGTGTTTTGAAATGCATCTGATTCTTATTATTGCAATATCTGATTTATTTTTCTAGCTGTACATGGTTTACCTATGCTGAGTCGAAGTTTCTCTCTCTCTCTCTCTCTCTCTCTCTCTCTCTCTCTCTCTCTCTCTCTCTCTCTCTTTCTCTCTCTCAATGATTACCTTAATGATTAATGCACACAACAACAAGTGGTGAAAACACGCTAACCTTGGTAACTATTCCAAGAACTATAATTGTTCTCAATTCCCCAATAAATTTTCTTATACGTTTTGGAAATGAAAAGTTCAAGGTAACGCTCATTATAACATTTTAATTGCAATAAACTGGAACAGAATTATACAAACTTGCAAAAGGATGTGTTGAAGGTTTCAAGCTACGTTATTTCATTAAATACAAGCACTTATTATTATTATTATTATTATTATTATTATTATTATATTCATCTTATTATTATTATTATTATTTATTATTATTATTTATAATTATTTTATGGAACAAGCGAAACCGAAATACGTTGAAGCAAATTACAGGTCGGATCCATTTTTCTCGATATGTGGTGGTTATAAATAGGCATATTTCGCCAGTTAGATTGCTTCTTCCGTAGATTCTGAGTCGATGCGTTAGTAAAGAACGATTAAGTAAGTAAGTAAGTAAGAAAGAAAGAAAGAAAAAAGAAAGAAAGAAAGAAAGAAAGAAAGAAAGAAAGAAAGAATATAAAAAAAGAAAAAATTCTCAGATAATATATAATCCTCTATCTCATTTCAATCCCTGTGAACCCTCGGAACCAAAGGTGATTGGTTAATATCGTTCTGAATAGCCAATCACATTGATTCACTCGTAAACGAGCCGGTCCTGGATGGGAAAAACCACTGCACGTTCGTTCCTAACAATGGGGCTGATACAATCGACCCCAAAACGTGATTACATTATCACGATAACGCAGGTCATCAGCTTCAAGAGACGAAGAACGTCCTGGCAACAATGAACGCAATTTCATGATGTTTCCTTTCCGTTGGTGTTTTACGTGTCGGAGCGGGAATTATGGAAAAAATATCTTATAACTGCTATCACTAATAGTACTTCATATTGAAAAATAATTTCCATTTTTAAATGTACAGACATTTATGTACAGCAGATCAGTATTTTTACCATTGCTACCAGTTATGTAAACGGACTGTGTTCATATTTCATTATTTTGCAATATTTTCACCGACCTCTTTATACAAATATACAGAATAAGGATACTTTAGTCCGAGCGTCCGGACGGTATATAACACCTGGAACATGTCTTGTATTGCTATCATATTTTATGGTATGGGTAGATGCGTATTAATAATAATTCCCATAAATATGCAACCAGTTTAAAAATGACGGCTAAAAGGGTATTATCTAGCTGAACCCTAAAACGGAATAAATCCCAAAAATTGTAGCATTTTTGCTTCTTCATCTCCACTGACACCTTCTCAACTTTGGTGGAGAAAAATAAAATCAGATAGTGCAAACAATCGGACGAAATTACTCAAAGTCCTGCTCTCTTCCCGCAAATGCCTCACTTGTTATGCTACTGGTCAGTTCTACGACCCCAGCCAATGGTGACATAAATCAGACTTGATCTGGCATAGAGAATCCAATTTTAAAGAGCTGACATCATGACTTTCAATGACCAACTTAAATAATGACCGAATCCATAGAAGGAAGTGCCTCGACGAGGAAATCTCCAAAAACTCTCTCTCTCTCTCTCTCTCTCTCTCTCTCTCTCTCTCTCTCTCTCTCTCTCTTTCCGTTCATTTTCTGAGTCATCGACCTACGAGGTATTTTGTCAATATATCAAGCAATTAGTCGATTCTTTTCTCTCCATTATATCTCCATTACAGTGATAATGTCTGGGTACCAAGATAACAAAATAATCAAGTTAATTCACCCTTCAAGCATAATCTTTATCTTGCATTATAGCTGCACCAATCACTGTCGTAAGCAAGCACGAACTTTACAAGAATATAAATCCCTAGTCTCAGCAATGTCAGTGACTGTGAAAATGAGAAAAAAGATTTTTACGAATTTATTCATGTACTGCATTTAAAATTCTTAAAATGGAAGAATATAAATTGACAGTGACCTTCCTGTCGGTGAACAGCTCTTAAAATGTGTGTAACTTAACCTGCGCACAAACGAGAACACCTACACAAATCCTATATGTAAGAAATATTCACAACGTAGGTATTAGAAGAATATGATGCTGTGGAAGTTTTATGCACATGGATTCATCCGTGCTGCCTGATTTCCTTTGGAGTCAACTTCTATTAAGATAAATGGTTTACTGACGAAAAAACTTACTTATAAATATTTGATCTCTACGCCTGAAAAAACACGCAAAAACAAAATCTTATTGTAAACTTACGTGCCGTGATAACACTGCTTTCCTAATTCTAATTTGAATTCCAAACATGAAAACTATCTTTTAATGATTAATAACTGACAGATGAAAAAATGCTGGAAAAAGTTGAGAACCTTACACGTAAATGTAAGTTATTACCACTATTAAAACAAAAGTGAACATAAAATCTTTTGGAAGTAAAACTAACATAAAATCTTGGAGCAAGTAAAACTAACACTAAACAATTAAGGAAGCACATATGAAAATAGGATAACTCAGATTCGAGAAAATAATATAATAAATAAAGACAGAAGTCACAAAAGCTCTTAGATAAAGTCGCGTATAAATTCTTGAGGAGGAATGCCGCCTTATCTTCTGAAGGAGACAAGGAAACTGATCCGAGCCAAGAGCGGAAGGGGAAATGAACAAACAAAAAAAATCTATGAAAAAATACATAAAAAGTCACCTATAAGTACCTCTGCCGGTGATGAAACAGCGACATGTCCCAAAAGCCTTTCCTTTTAAAGTTATATATATATAGAAAAAAAAGGGAAGCACGTGATAATGCAACTAACGCCTGCGACAAATTTTTTGTTTTCTGTAAAAGAAAACTATTGAGATGACATTGTCTGTCCACCTGCACTTTTTCTGTCCGCCCTCAGATCTTAAAAACTATTGATGCTAGAGGGGCGAAAACTGCAGCTCTCTAGCCTCAGTAGTTTTTATTTTATTTAAGGTTAAAGTCAGCCATGATCATGCTTCTGGTTACGCAACAACACAGGCCACCACGGCCGACTAAGAGTTTCAAGGGCCTCTGTTCATACAACATTATACCGAGACCACCAAAAGACAGATCTATTTTCCATGGCCTTGATTATACGCTGTACAGAAAAATCGAAGCATTTTTTAACTGTCTTGTTTAAGGATAAAGTTAGCCATGATCGTGCGTCTGGCAACGCTATAAGGTCAGGCCACAGCAGGGCGTAATAAACTATTTTCGTTAAGTATGGCATGAAAGAAACACATTAAAGTAATAAATGAAAAAGGGTCGGAGTGTAAACCATCGTACTTTTTCCCCTATGAGTAAATCTTCCAACGGGCTGACATCTTGAGTAATGACCTTATGTGTAAGGGGGCTTGTACACGGAAATCTAGACATTTTAGGAAACTGCAATTACCTTTACTTTTGTCGGTGCTATTATTTATATCATTATAGTTATTAGTAACATAAGTAGCAGTATATTATTATTATTACTGAAAAAAGATACTCATAAAATATCGTAAGTGCTGTTATTATAGCTGCAGTTTTTGTCATAAATTTTGTTAACGGTTTACGCCCAGACGCGTAAAAACTTAAAAATTAATCTTGTACTTTCTTCTCTGAATCACTTGGGAAAAATAATTTGGCAAATTGCAATTAGATTTATGGTTCTTGAGGTACTTAATCTAAAGAGAGCATTATTATCAAATTGAACTATAGAGAGGAAACATCAATATCAGAGTGATCCGCAGACACATAATTATCACTTCAAACCAAATTTAATAAAAAAAATATCTTGCTAAGCAAGTTTCGACAAACTGGAGATTCCAAATACAAGAAACAGGAGAGAGAGAGAGAGAGAGAGAGAGAGAGAGAAGAGAGAGAGATTCCAGAAATAAAGGAGTTAGGACGAGAATCACGATGCCTTCATCCAGTCCGGGTTGCAGAAGAAACGGAGAAAAAGTAGGGATGGAAGAAAAAAGTAAGGACCTGACTCCTGACTTTTCAACTCTTCTACGATACATATAATGAAAACATTTCTTAGAATGTCCTACACCTGAGAGTAAGAGATCAAGTAAAGAAAAATCCGCAAAAATCTTACCATATTTGTGGTAAAAGTAGCAATGCATACTAGTAATAATAGTAAAAAACATCACCAGTAAGTAGTGAATATCCTTTACCTAATAACTCTCTCTCTCTCTATTAAGACATTTATTTATTTCTTAGTTGGTCCCGCCCCTCTCTCTCTCTCTGTAATTTATATTCATTTCTTGGATGAGTACTTTCTCTTACTCTATCCATCTACAACCTGTCCAAGTCATTTTTTTGAATGATTGTATGTTGTTCTCTCTCTCTCTCTCTCTCTCTCTCTCTCTCTCTCTCTCTCTCTCTATTAAGACATTTATTTTCCCTCATTCTCTATTAAGACATTTACTTATTTCTTAGTTGGGCTCCCTCTCCCTCTCACTGTAATTTATATTCATTTCTTGGATGAGTACTTTCTCTTACTCATCCATTTGCAACCTCCCAAGTAATTTTTTTTAATGATTGCATGTTGTTCTCTCTCTCTCTCTCTCTCTCTCTGTCTTTTAAATAATGTGTAAACAAATCTCCACCCGTTCTGTTCTATTTTGACAAGATTCCGCTCTAGTGCCTTTCCAATGAGCATCACACACACCGGATAAACTCATTATTTGTTGCCAGGCCGCGGACTTGCGAACAGACTAGCTATTTACATATTCATGAGGCAGCCCCCGCCCCCCATCTCTCTCTCTCTCTCTCTCTCTCTCTCTCTCTCTCTCTCTCTCTCTTCTCTCTCTCTCGTCTCTCTCTCTCTCTCTCTCTCTCTCTCTCTCTCTCTCTCTCTCTTATTATTTCTTTTCCTAATCTACTGCAGATTTCAGGAAATGGCCGAATAATTTCCATTATTTCCATGAAATGTCGCATACGAAAATGATGATTACACGGTCGGCTTAAATATGCATACAGACATACTTAATGCAAACTATATTATCAATGATAATTTCAAATTATGTGAGAACACCAAAAACTTGGATATCAAATAACTTAAAGAGATTGCAAAAAAATACAACATAAAGCGAGAAAGAAATCTGATATACAGATAAGATTCTAAATCAACTTCAAAAAAAAAAAATTAATTCTGTCCAGCAGTAATACATCAAGAAAACACATACAAGAGCAGCGTACATTTTTTTTCTTAAGTGATTTATAAAGAACAATGACTGATCCTTATCCTTGTTGCCAGGTTCTTGACGCTAAATGATCACATAGCAGGTAATGGCAATAACATAAGTTACTCCGTTGCGGGCAATAGAAAAATATAGCCATATAAACGATTCGGGAAATATATACTTATAAAACTTCAGACATCCATCTCACGTTAATAGCACAACTCAAAACAATAAATTGGGAGCTGTTAGCAGGGGCGCGGTTAATGTGTCAGCTCAGACCGAGCAAATATTATCGACAGTGATAAGTCCATATACTTCCCGCCAATACGTAAAGAAAAGGATAGGATATATTCACTGTCATAAGGTCCTTACTAAAATAAATGCATGTGACTTTGCGTCTGGCATCTCAAGGAAATGGTCTGGCCATAACACAGGGCCTGGGAGGCAATGGGCCAATTCACATTCATGATGCCGGTGGCTGCACAGAACACATTTCTGGCCGGGGTCAGCGATTTAACAGGAACACAGGAAGTTGTAGTATTTAGTAGTTACGATATTTTTAAAACCGGCACGTACACTTATATCTTCAACAGGAAAATTAACGCAAATTATCACTTGTTCATAGTTACAGGGTATTTTCTGACAGTGAATAAAGGACATGGATTATATCCTATTCCCATGCTAACCTCGAGATGTGTGACCCATTTCCGGGAACAGATCTTATTTCAAACAGACACTACTGCACATACATGAAAAATATATGAAAATATAATAAATGAGAAAATTTAATAAAAATTACGCATATGAAACGCGTCCACACATTAATAAAATATATAATATCCAAAATCACGAACACATATTTACACACACACACACACACACAAACAGTGTCCAAAGATCAAAGCCAATACCACTAAAACTTGAAATATACATGCAAATATAAATGCGAGAAGGGAAAGATCTTAACTTGAATAAAACAACAAAGAAACATCCCCGCAAGAAAACCACCTTCCAAAATAATCTCTTCGCACGTTACAATGACACAAACATAGCATTACGCTCGTAAATTAAGCTTCTAAGCTAAGCATCTGTTGTCATGCGACCCCGGTCCAAGGCCACTACGGCATTCTAAGTGCCTGGTTCCGAACTGCAATCCAAGGTCCAAGGCTGTCTCTTTGTTCGGTTGTTTAGTTGGAAAAGTTGCTTGTCATGCAATTGAATGAGCGCTGTCATAATCCAAGTAGTGAATATATAAAGATGCATAAGTAATCATACCCTAGCAAAAAAAAAAAAAAACTATTACAAATCAGAATATTTTTTGCAAATATACAATAGGCCTTACAATATACACACACATACCCACACACTCACTCACACACACACACACACACACACATATATATATATATATATATAATATATATATATATATACAGTATAAGATGAAGAAGACGGGGAGTTCTCAGCAGGACTTCTTAAGATGAGGCTGATAGTCTCACGCCTTTTCTATGGCCCCCTGCGAATGCTGTTACTCATTCACAGTGGGGTCGACTGGGAACGGTAAGGGCACGCCTGAGTCGAACTGCAGACCTTGCAGTTTTGTAATCTGAATGAAGTTGCTGGTCCCACGGCCTTCTCTGTCACTGCTACAATCCAGGTACCTATTTCACTACTTATAGAGGCACAATGGACTCTTCATGAATTTTACCTAAATCCCTCTCTCTGGCCTACGAAAGATCGCGCGCACACGCATATATATATACATATATATATATATAAGCGCGTTCTTGCGAGCACGCACAGGCGTATGAACGACCAAAACCTAGACACAAATGCAAAAACGCATCAAAATTATTACAGTCATATGTGTTTCACATCAACAGCAAGGCACCTTGATGTAGTCTCTTGTAAAAAAAAAATAATAAAATAAAATAAAAAATAAAAAAATAAAAACTAGAAGCAAAACAAGAAAAATAATTATACAGCATTGGTAAATAAATATGAAAGAAACTACAACCCTTATATATTTCATCCTCACTAGATGTATTTCGCTGTTTTGGCCCTTTTCCTTGGCGGAGGAATGCCATGACAGGAGTAAATGGGAGTAAGGAAACGTGCCAATAAATAAGAGCAAATGAATAACCCTCAGAGCGACATGCAGTGTATCCGGCCTGAATTGTGGGGTTTTCAAGTTCGCCTGGGCTACTTACCAACTGCAGAGGAAAGATGGTGATAACAGTTATGGTAAAGAGGAGAGAATAATGATAATTCTGAGGCAGGAAGGTGTAATGGATATAATTTTGTGCATGTGAGAGAGTCTGAAAGAAAAAACCTAAATCTAGAGAAGTTATAATTACTTGCATTTTATGCATAAAGAATTACTATAATGCAATAGCAGCTATTAGTCTTACCAGTTTGCAGTTCATTAGATAGTTGCTGTAACTACATTACAAATAGGTGAGATTCCGACTTAGATCTGTGGCAGAGATCGTGTCAGAATAGAATGGATTGGTTCGAGATTTCCGAACACATGTAAAGAGAGAGAGAGAGAGAGAGAGAGAGAGAGAGTCTGAATTTCTTTTATCTCCAGGAGTCTCAATAATCTATTAGAGAATTACCATGTATTATATTTTACTAACCATAAAAACCTCTAGTTTATTCAAGAGATATCTCTAAATATAACCGGAGAGAGAGAGAGAGAGAGCCCATCTTTCTGGTCCCGCACGTGCTGTACACAAGTCTTGGCACATTGCCCAGCCTATGTAAAGTAACTTCCTCTCTGTTGTAAGTCCATCTAAACTTGAACCTCCCCCTTTTCAACCCTTACCGCGACTTCCCTTTCTTTCAGTGACCCCTGTCCAACATAACATATCATAACCACCCCCCAACCCGCCACCCGCACTTTTTTTTTTTCTTCTTAAACTATGACCTCATTTCTTTCTTACGTTATTCCCTTTATTATCTTTTACTATTCCTCCAAAAAAAAAAAAAAAAAAAAAAAAAAAAAAAAAAAAAAAAAAAACTTTCCTATTATTCGAAAATCTTGTACGTTATTGAAATCTCCAATTTCCGTTTCAGCCTTACAGTATTTCTAACTCAATTTTTATAACTTTGCATTGGCATTTTTCCATCTCGGTTTTTCAATCAAATTTGTAGATATTTACTCGCTATCATTCTCGTTGAGAATATTAAACATTTAAAAACATGTGGTCAAATAAGCGTGTATTTCACAGTCACTAATGTGTGCATGTCACCATCTATTGAACCGGTTACCTTCTACAATATCAAATATTTTTACTTTCAACACATTCCCACCAATTTCACTATTTACTTTATACTAAGCACTTAATCGTTCATTATTATATTCCTTAACCATGTCTTTTATCTAAGTAATTCATCTATAATTCCAGTTTTATCATCTAAAACTTTTGTTCATGATCAAAATCCACGTTCAATGTACTTTTACGCGATACATTATTTCTATCTTTATTGTTTATATTTTTCACTACCTTCCCTTCTAATGCTTATTCCAAAAGTCTTATCACAAACAATGAGAAAAGTTTACTTAAAATTTTTAAAATACATCTGTAAAGGAACTCATTCTACAACTATGATTCTTATTTTTTACTATGTTGTTGTTTCACTTATTCATATCATGTCAGTCTTCGAAATGGTTTCCTCAAGAAATAAAAAGAAGAGGGATTAAAAAAAACTAACCTTAAACCTGAAAAAATAGTCTTAAAATGTTCATCAAAAATGTTGAACATAGGGGAATTAGAAAATACCATGACTTTGAGCTCATTCTTTGGCTGTTTTCTATTTCTGTACTAAATTATTTCCTTTCCTTATATTCACAACTTTCAACTAAAAGCGTCCTCTATGCTTGCTTACCTTAAGCGTCAATAACAATAAAAAAAATAGAGAAACCGTTAACGTCAAGTAATGTTTACTTCACTGCAAAGAAAAAATAAATAAATAATGAAAAAGGAGCCTGGCAAAACCCCAAGATTAATGATTTATTCTTTGGCGTTGCTTTCAACAATCCGATATTTCCACCCTTAATACAATAACAACATTCTTTCCCATTTCTCTCTCTCTGTTTACTCCAAACGGACTTAAAAGCAGAGAAAAATTTACAACACAAATTTAAAACGTCTTAGAGATAGAAAAAAAAAGAAAAAACAAACAAGAAGGAATATTCTTACTTTCACTAAGCATTTAGCTTTTCCAAAATAAAATGTTTTCTTCTCTAGCATTTAAATTATTCCACTGCCATCTCTCTCTCTCTCTCTCTCTCTCTCTCTCTCTCTCTCTCTCTCTCTCTCCCAGCTTACCACAGACGTCAAGTAAGATTTAGCCGCCCAAAATCTAAAAAGACTTGCAAAAATACCGAGGCTAAAAAACTTCATGCCTGACGGGCAGTGCTTTCCGTCTCGTGCTTGGAAGATTCTCTCCCTTTGCTTCCGGCTTTCAGCAAGTAAATTTCAAGGTTTTACTCTTGGGTGAGCGTCGCCAGGGTACATTTCACCATCCAATAAATTCTATTTTAGGAATTCTTTTCTCTTTAAAGATGCTAAGAGAGAAATAAGGGAAGACAGATACTAAGAAATGTGTCTGCATGTATGTATGTATGTATATACAGACAAACTCTACTACCCTTCAAATATACTGATACTGAAGAGTAAAGACAAAGCCTTAACACATAAAATGACATTGAAAATTATAAAATGCAATACCGAAGACTAAAATCCTAGAAAGAAAAAACTACAAAAATAGAAAAGCGAAATTATATAGCTCAAGTAAATTAATTCCATTAATCATTTTCGTCACCCAAAGGACGTCAAAGGCCTTAGTTGTTGTTAAATCATTAATTTTTTTTTCCTTTTAATAAATCACGTCATTATTTTCTTTGAGCAGCTGAGTCTGACGTGGGCGGTTTTGGTAAATTTACGGTTTTATAATTCAATATTCTTCAGCGTTCGTCAAAATCTAATGACACTAATGATATAAAATGACATCGCGAAGAAAATGTATTAAGAACGTCCGCAGGCCATAAAAATCCAATAATTTGTAGTAAGGAATTTAGTAATTTCATATATTATACATACAACATATGTACACATATATATACACATTTTATACGTGTATATGTGTGTGTATTTATACGTATATACTCTCTCTCTCTCTCTCTCTCTCTCTCTATATATATATATATATATATATATATATATATATATATATATATATATATACACACACACACACACACACACACATATATATATATATATATATATATATATATATATATATATATATATATATATATACATATATATATATATATAGTATATATAGATAGATAGATGGATAGATAGATAAACAGATATGTTTGTGTGTACTTATATGTGTATATATATACTATGTATATATGTATGTATGTATGCATATATATATATATATATATAATATATATATATATATATATATATATATTCTTATAATGTAAGTTTGGAATGCAATTATAATTGTGGTAATATGATTAATTCACCTCAGAACCTGTGTATCATGTTATGAAATGTATGTTTTTTGTGTTCAGATTCCCAAATGTAAAGATAACATGTGTTAAGTGGTCCAGCTTTTCATTTTGAAGTAGCGTAAGACAGAGAGTAAGTGCTTATATGTGAGCCTCTGTGAAGAGGGTTGTTGTCACACTTTGAGAATGTCTTAGCTAAGCTGATTTCATTATGGGCGCAAACACGTGCGTAAGACCTCCCGGGCCGCATCGAGTCCTTGAGGACCTCCCTACAATGATGTCTAACATAGAGAGAGACTGCTTTGTCCGAGCAGAGCTTGCTGTTATTCAACCCCTTGAAAATAGATGAGTTAAGCTAATTTTTTATCGTCCCGATCAGGCCTGATGTTTTCGTCTCGGACGTGTTCGCTCAACTACCCCCATTCACCGTGATACGCATATTTACGCATATAAAAGATTCATTCGCTTTTGAGACGTAGCGTCGTGCGTTAGAGTGTAACATTGCTCTCAAGTCTCTCTCTCTCTCTCTCTCTCTCTCTCTCTCTCTCTCTCTCTCTCTCTCTCAAAATCTCTCTCTTTCTCTCGCTCACTCGGTTGCGAGGCTGTTTCAGTAACTCAACGTAGCTCACATTCATTTTGTACTCAAGCTGGTCACTCATAATTCTTAGTAAAATATGTGTTGTTTGTGGAATCTGAACATAGTATTATTTCTATTAGTTTTGTGAAGGCGCCCACGAAAGTGTAAGTGTGTAACAGGCCTTTAAGCTGCAGCTGTGTAAACAGGTATTTTTACAAATGTTTTGAAGTGCACTTCGAGGTTTTATTTTGCCATTGGATGAATTGTCATTTTTTAAAAACCGTTTTCTTTTGCTTTGTTCTTTTGACATATCCAATTTTATATGCTTAATGTTTGTACTGTCAATGCTTTAATTGTTTTCGTATTATGCATTATGTTCTTGCATTGTCTTTATTTTGTTTAATTAGTTTGAATAATATTCTATTATGTAATTGTTTGAATCTAACACTTGCAAATTAATTTGTATTTAATTAAATATAAATTCCAATTTAATTATTGCTTTATGATTTGATTTAATTAATTTTCTTGATAAACTCTGATTTAATTTTGCTTAATAATTAATTCAAGAATTAATTAAAGTTTTGTTTTCAAGTAATAACAATTTCCCTGAGATTGTGAATTTCACTTATAAATTTTGAATTTAGAAATAAATTTTTGTATTTAAAATTTTTGGAAGAGTTTCATTTACTTCCACCAGAATATAACTATTAAGTATTATATTTTATTTTTGTTTAGGTAGAAATATAGAGTGATAATTGTGACGTTTCCCACAAATAAAACAGAATCAGGGAAATACTTAGATTCGAAATTGCAGGAGTGATGCCCTTTAATTAAGATTACCTCACACCTATTTTAATGAACTTAGACTGATTGTTTTCTTGACTGTTCATTTAAAAAAAAGATCACTATTACCTTTAGAGTATTCAGTCGTTTAGTATTTGTGATGAAGGGTCAGGTGTCTGGCTGTAGTGAGGTAAGTAATAACCAGGTACTTGAACAAACTGTGCCCTAAGTACAAAGGGTGTCCCAGACCCAGGAATAAAAGGGTCTCTTGTACTAGCAAGTACAAATGGTAAGTGTAGTAACCAGATACTTGGCAATTTGGGTTAACAAATATTAATGGTGTCCAGACACAGATCTTTGACTACTTCGTGCACCAAGTATTAATGGTATCCAGACCCAGATACTCTAGGCCACTTCGTCACAATATATAGATGGACAGACAGATGTATAAACTGATGTGTTTGTGTGTTTGGAGGCATCGCAATAACAAAAAATATACAACACATTAATTCGCTATACTGAGATTACACAACGACCTTATTCCTAGTACGGAAATCGTGCCAATAAGCAATAAATCGTTAACGTTACTACACATGAATACCATAAAAAAATATCAATTGTGTTCATTCAACGAGTAATAAAAACAATGGCCACCTGTTCGAGAAAGAAGACCTCTTTACTTTAAACAACAAGAAACTGGTTATTGGTCATTCTAGCCTTCACATGAAGAAAGTTTGGAAGAGACCATTCCCTTTAAATTCCAAACATGACTTGGAAGCATACATTTTAAGCAGATGCTTCAATTTTAAAGGTAATTAAGTCACTAAAATCTTATCTCTTTTTATGCTTCACAAACATATCACTTTCTTTTCAGTGAAATAAGAAAAGTCATTTAGCATTTCTTTATCTGAAATTAACAAGCAATAAAGAAAAAAGAAAAAAAGTTAACCGACAAAAATGCCAGTCAATGTCTCTTTTATTTACTTTCAAACTCATCAGTTATATACAATGCAGAAAGAAAGAATGACAACACTTTTGAACTATAAATAAAATTAGCCGACTTCCGAAAAATTATGTCATTAAGCATTTATTCATTACGTCACATAAAAAATGTATTAACCACCAATTTTTTCCACGAACGGATTCGTGCAAATTGCATGCTAGCAAGCAAACAAAAAAATTAAATCCTTATAGAAATTCCACACATTCACAAAAACAAAAATAAAACTTCAGTGAACTTTATCACACTCAGAAACATTGACATCTCAAAAAAGCTGTTTCCCACCTAGGACACACTCTCATTTGCATTCCCAAAAAACAAACACATTGAAGGATTAAAATGTCAACAAATCCACATCTATTAAGACATCTAACGCGCATGAAGATAACGATACAGATATAAATGCTTCGACAAAGCTTATGCTCCAGAGCATCTCATATTCCCAACAAATGGGCAAACAAGGAAAAGGGAAAAGTAACACCTCAAAGAAATACCAGATTCTAGGCATATTTTATGTATTCAATCAAACAAACAAACTATGAGAAAGATTAACCCTTCAACAAATACATTATATAAATAAAATTCAATCCTTCACACACACACACACACACACACCACATCAATATAATTCGGAAGACTAACTCCTACGCAAAACTTCCACGTTAAAGAAATTTCAATAATTCCCACAAACAAACAAAACGTGAGATGAACACTTCAGCGTATCCACATTCTCCCAGCAGTCTCGCCCTCCGGCACAAGCAACATGACAAAATGAAAGAGTACGACCTCAACAAAGCTTCTGCACCCTCGGAGCAATTTCAGGCATTCACAATAAAGTCTTATCAGCATCCCGACATCTCTTGAATTGCTCAACTTTACTCTATCTTCACTGAACTCTCTTTCTCTCTCGACCTTGAACCGTTTTCATTCTGACGCCGTTTCATTCATCCAGTATCTCAGTCGTCTTGTCCTTCCCCTTCGCGCTTCCCAAAGATCCCATTCATTCATAAAATTGTTAGCGTCTGAGATACTATATATACCCATATATATACATATACATACACATATACATAGTACGTACATACATATACACATCTATATACATATATAGTATAACAACTAAACTACAAATTATTAAAGGCCTTAAGTACCCTGACGTTTTCCTTCCTTATTTCTATTTCCTAATCTAGTGGGCACGGCATCTGAAAATATGAGAGAACCGAGGAATAAAGGGAAGGGGCGGTAGTAAGTTCTGTTATAAATACCTGTACCTATGTTAGCATGTGCCGAGATCAAAAGCTGGCAAAAAGCTGAATGTAATCTGCCGCATCCATAGCAAGGTGCTGGAAACTTCATCAAAAATTCGAAAGAGCATCACTTTCCAGAGCCAGGTCTCCTAAGCAGAAAGCCGCAGATATATACTATACTTGTGTACACTAACATAAAGATTAAACTCAAAAAGCTCAAGCGGATAATGATAACAATGTAGGTATCCATGTTAATCAAAAAGAAAAAAAAAACTAAGAATTTTCTGCATATTAATGAGTGGGAACTTCGGAGCTAACGACTATAACTCTTCATATTTGAAAAGGGTTTAAAACTCGCCAGGGAATATGAGCTCACCAATTTGCATTTAAAAGACTCTTTAAAAATTCCTCGGTGCACGAATTGTTTTAATTAAATACAGTTTTTACTTTGCAAGTGGGGAGTAATTGAGTTTATGGAATCACTAGAAAGGAAAAATTCCAATACGGAAAAAAAAGATCCAGTTAGGACTTCTCCGAAAGATTTTGACCCGGCGGCATATTAATAAGGAATTTTTCTATGCGCCCTTGAGAGCTTACTGGTAATGAGAGAGAGAGAGAGAGAGAGAGAGAGAGAGAGAAGCACTGACTTAATGAAATTTTATTTACAATAAAACGTGAGGGTAAATTATGCATGCTGTGAGAGAGAGAGAGAAGCACTGACTTAATGAAATTTTATTTACAATAAAACGTGAGGGGAAATTATAAGCAATGAGAGAGAGAGAGAGAGAGAGAGAGAGAGAGAGAGAGAGAGAGAGCTCCCGTTTATGAGAAAACTTCTGACGTGAATTTGCCTCTCTGTTGACGATGAACCACAAGTTTGAAGGGAGTAGGTCAAAATATATAAGCGCCCAAACCATTAACCATAAGAAACAAAGAAAAAGTGGTAAGAAACGACGGGTGGGAGGGAAAGAGAGGAATAAGATAGTGGGTAAGGAACAGGGAAGAAGGGGAGGGGAGGGGACTATAATCCCTTAGCGTTATTACAGGGAGCCTGTATTGATCTAGAAAGATGGCGTTGGTAGGCAATATTTACTTCGACCTATTTATCAGTGTTGAATATCATTGGACTTCAAATTAATCATACTAGGGCATCTAATCACAGCAAATCGAATGCTTCTGAAATCTGTTTTAATTCACAAAGTTCATGGCATTCCAGTCTTTTTCATGAAATGTTTTCCCTCTGGTAAGGACAAACGCGTAGGCAGGGAAGTTGCCCATTTTCTTTGGCCTCTCTTTCAATCTAGTTTCCGTTTTCTTCCGCATTTCTGCTCTATGAGTCCATCACAGAGACTCGGCCTTCATTTCTGTGCTCTCTCAATGAATTCCTTAAATGTGATACCCACTCCACTCCCACCCCAATATAGCCCTGTACTTCCCCTCTCCACTCTCTCTCTCTCTCTCTCGTGTCTCGAAACACCAAACGCTTTTCCAAGCAATTGCCTTTTGCAGTGTTCATTGACATGTCTTCTGTTAGTTCTATAGCCTCCAAGTGAACAGTACTTCTTCCAGACTCTGCTGATTCTCTTGAAAGGACCGACAGGAAAACAAAATACATCTAAAAAAGTGTGGAAATTTGGAAATTATTTGTTACACCCCTCACAAAGACAATTTCTCTCGGATATCTATCTGAGAGAGAGAGAGAGAGAGAGAGAGAGAGAGAGAGACGAGAGAGGAGAGGAGAGAGAGAGAGAGAGAGAGAGGAGCAAGTAAACAACTCAACTTTTAATTCTGGTACGCATGACACGAGCTTCGTCATGGATAAACGATGCTTTTGAAGAATAAACGACCTCATTAAGAATGGAAAACAGAGGAAGTGGGATTTTTATTTCTGTTCTTTTTGCGCAGATGCTTGGAATTTTTGCTTGCTGTGTTTAACGTTGTTTCGGGATTTTTATAGCTGTACTAAACGTTAATTTTCTTAATAAGGCAATTTGGAATAAAAACAAATTTAAACGTTAATTTTCTTAAAAAGGCTATTAAGAATAAAAACAAATTTCGGCTGTACAATGGAACATTGTACAGCCGAGAGAGAGAGAGAGAGAGAGAGAGAGAGAGAGAGAGAGAGAGAGAGAGAGAAAGCGTAAAGTTACCCTGGTCAGCGCTTCGGGTCGGTATTTAACTATGGTGTGAACTTGTCGTTTCGACCATCACTTATATGACCTTTATTTTCTGACGTCATGGTACACTACCACACACACACAAACACACACACACACATACTCGTATATATATATATATATATATATATATATATATATATATATATATATATATATAGTGTGTGTGTGTGTGCGTGTAAAGTCAAAATTCACACTTCGGTTATAGATTAAATTCACCGAAAATCACGTTTAAACAAACGATTATGTACCGAAAACTGCAACACCTAATGCATAAATATCAGCTTTTATTCTTTTGTACATAAATGGGGACTTTTGTACACAAGCTTTCCTCTAACCACAAAACAATGTTGTAAATCCATCTCGAAGATTGTGAGACTCGTTTTCAATCATAAATAATTACATTTTCAAAACAATTTTTCAGTCATATTGATATTAGTTTTATTGATACTATCATTACCAATAAGGACACAGCAGCCAACCTTACTGTTACTACCAAGACCACCGATATATCATTGTTATTACTATATAACGGAAAATATTACCACTCAGATAAGGCTACTCTATCTGACATCCCGATATCTTAATAAAGGCTACGGATTTTCTTATCAGGCAACATCAGACTTGTCGATCGATTTTATAGCCTCAATTACCATTTTCATCTTCCTGCAACTAAAAACCCCCTCAACTGATGTTATCAAACTCGAGAGAATATAAAATGGTGCGATGAAATCGGTTTTAGAGGAGAGAAGTAAATCTGGAAAATTTAGGTAAAGAGCGTCGAGGTAAAAGTCAATGCATGATGTTATGAATCTATATATATATATATATATATAGTATATATATATATATATATATATGTATATATATATATATATATATCTATGTATATATATATATATATGTGTGTGTGTGTGTATGTGTGTGTGTGTGTGTGCGTGCATGCATGTATATATGTATGTATAATATAGATAGATAGATAAAGGCAATCCGTAAATAGACACACACATCAAAAGATAAGCTATTTATATACGCATTCACATTTACAAAGATAGCCAGCATAAAATTTACACTTCTATACATATTGATATAGTAGACCATTATACAATAAATAAGCGTTGCCCACCATGAAAACTTTCATCAAGAATTTAATTAATTTAAAACTAATTGTACTAATTTGCCTAACTAATTAAACAATTACTAAATCCATGAATAAACATCACGCACAAAAGGTACAAGGTACAAGAGCCTCATATACAGAACAAAATCTAAGAGGGAAAACAAAGTACTCAAAACTCGTCCTGCCGGAAGTAGGCGAGGCTGCACAGCAAAAAGAAAAAAAAAATCATAAAAAGAAAAGACGAAGAAAAAATTAACAAGAAAAGTGAATCAGTAGCAATATAAGGGCAAAAGCTAACTCCACCCTTAGATCCCACTATCATTACATCAAAGATTGAATTCTTGCTTCGTTTTACACGCCGGAGAGAGAGAGAGAGAGAGAGAGAGAGAGAGAGAGAGAGAGAGAGAGAGAGAGAATCTTGATTCTCCTTATATATATGTACCATAGCTTTTCTCAACATTTTAAAATAAACAGGATAAGAGAGATACAAAGAGAGAATCTAAGTACTTTTCTTTTGTATACAACACGCGGAGAGAGAGAGAGAGAGAGAGAGAGAGAGAGAGAGAGAGAGAGAGAGAGAGAGAGAGAGAGAGAGAGAGAACTTCTGAAAGTAACCGTAACCGTCGTGTTGTTTCAGTATCATCTATATTTACATAAGCGCAGTTACCTTCCTGTAGATAGCACACACACACACACACACAAACACACACATGCAGATTCTTGCTGTAACCAAACATGCATCAATCACTCTTATCTCGAGGGTTGGTTAACGTCAATCACGCTCCTCCCAGCCGGTCAGATCTCTGCTTGCAATCTTTCTATCTCGTGATTGCACATCGGTGATCTTGAGCACGTGTCTGGAAGAACCAGCCAAGCAGTATGTCTGGGCCACTTGTCAAGCCCGTCTCTCTAAATTTTGGTCCGGGAAGTCTTTATTGCTGTTAAAAAGTGAACCATCTCATTGTAGTTTGGCCCCACTGTTCAGGGATGTGGTTTATTTTGGTCCGTGTGATCTATTTTCATCTCTCTGCATTTGGACTTATTTTGAACGACAGGCTTCTCTCACACATGGTAGTACACAGCAAACACTAACAGGTGTTAAATTCTTTGGATAATTTTTAATATTTATTCAGTTACCTAGTAATTTTTCTTAAAAAATATAATTCTTTAAAAGTTAATATCAAATTCGCATCTCTGTATTTGGACTTATTTTGAACGACAAGCTTCTTGTACACATGTTGCAAAGCAAACACTAACAGGTATCAAATTCTTTGGATAACGTTTAATCCTTATTCAGTCATTTGGCATTTTCGCAACAACTATCATTGTTTAAAGAAAGAAATAATTCCTTATGGACATTCTAATCAGTGAAAAATTCTCGAATACAATCTTCACATTTAAAAATCCAACTTTACGAAGCAGGCATGTCCTAGTTTGGTTGATAGCACTCAGATATGTCCGAATTTTTCAAGAAAAAATAAGTTATCAGTAAATATTTTTGTACCTAAGAATACTTTAACGAGGTATCAAATTATAAGGGATGACAACAATTAAAATGTGAAGTCTATATCAAACAGGTAGCCAATTCTGGGTAAGTAATGTCAACACCTAAGATGAAATAAACTTAATGGAAAGCGATATGCCACTTTAGACCAATCCTCTAAAGATGAAATATGGAGCTGATCAAGGGAAAGGAAGGCCTAAAAAATGAACAAGAATAAACATATACCTACCTGTCAAGAGCCACCAGATCAAAACTGAAAAAACGACAAAAAATGAAACGCCTACATAAAGTCGGGCGACCTTCGCCCTTTATATGTAAACGCCCAACTTGGCGCCTTGTGCCACACCACTGAGAGAGAGAGAGAGAGAGAGAGAGAGAGAGAGAGAGAGAGAGAGAGAGAGACTTATTTTATTAGCAGTTTGCTTTTGAACCATACACTCAAGACCAAAAGTAGTATGGTCCACACACACACACACACATAGAGAGAGAGAGAGAGAGAGAGAGAGAGAGAGAGAGAGAGAGAGTGCCAAAAAGAGGAACCATGGTAGCAGAGAACACTCAGCAACCTTTTGGCAAGAGTTGCCAAATGTCGCAGGCTGTCAATTACGTACTTCACTATCTGGCCGGAATCTGCCTAACGTTCGCTCGATCAATCTTACTCTTATCCATCTGGAAAAATACTAAAAAGTAAAAAGTGCTTCGCCGGGCAACGTGATCTAAGCTGCATAAGCCACTGCAGGAGTTTTACAAAGGAGACGAGCAACAACAACGTGTAGCAGAGATCAAAATGATTGTAACTCAGAAGTGTGAATCTACAGGTTGACACTTGTTTACAAACTTGCAAACTCTCTCTCTCTCTCTCTCTCTCTCTCTCTCTCTCTCTCTCTCTCTCTCTCTCTCGGAAAAAAATATTTCAGGCCACCCAAGCACATGATTGTTTTCAACATATTCTTAAAATGAAACCACCTTATGGAGGTGAATGAGCGCAACGGAAATTATAACAGAACCGGAAGTCTTCTTATAAAGAATAACATAAATTACACGAAAAAGACTAAAAACGCGAATGGAGGGTGAGGGAAAATAATGACTTGCAATTTGTAATGCCCGCTAATGGCTCTGTTTTGAACTCTTCTGCCAATAAAATTCAACCACAGTATTTTACTTTGTGAAAAACCCTTTTATGTGAGTATCGACTTTATGTATACATATTCATATACACACACATATGCTATATATATATATCTATATATATATATCATATATATATATATAATTATATATAAATACATATATAAAAAAGCTCCCAAGAGATTTCACGTTTGATGCGCCAGCAGAAATAGGAAATTAGCACTGCCCATACGTCATCATAATCACTGTCATTCATGATTATCTTGAACGTATTTACCGTCCATGGATATCTAGTCCCTTCCTTTCTAACAGCAACTATCCAGCCTTCCTCTCCAGGTTCCGCGCCTAACACTTCCGAATTATGCATATACTATTTCACCAACTCATCATACTCCATTATTTCCACATGACCAGACCATTTGACAACATCAATCCCTCTTTTCACCAGTGCTAAATTTTTACCAATCCTAGGCATCTCTTCATTTTCACCATTTCAATTCTTCTTGTGCCACATACGTACACTGAAAGAATTTCATCTCAACCGTATTTTTTTTCTCGTTTCTATAAACATCTATACTTCATTTTCATCAAAGAAAGTGGGCTCAACAATCGCTTCGTACTTCCCTACATTGACTTGCATACAAGCTCAAGACTCTTCCCAATCTTGTGCACACACAACTAACTTTTTTTGGTAAAACTTTTATTATTATTATATATTAATTATTCAGTTTAGCTTCTGTATTTTTACGTTAGAACCACCCAAGTCCACACACGAACACTCACCCATGCTAGAAGAACAAATTACATCATATTATACATTATATTATTCTTATATATTATTCAGTTAGCTTCTGTCATTTTTACGTCAGAATACCCATGTCCACACAAACACTCACCGATGCATAGAGACACTTTATATATATATATATATATATATATATATATATATATATATATACTATATATATATATAAAATTATATATATATAAGAATAAAAGACCCATTCTCCTCTTAAGATAGGGGCTGCTCCAAAGAAACAAACAAGACATCAGCCCCTTACATTTTATCCCGTACAGGCCAATTAAATCAAACCTATAGCGTAGAAAACACTTTTTGACGCTTCATTCACCTGGACGGAATGCTTATCGGCATCGATCGGACCATCATTCACGTGTTGCGCCACTTACCTCCCGTCTTGCATGCCCTCCCTTCCGTTTCACCACCTACTCCCTTAACACTTCTTAGACACTTCTCTCCTCCCTCCCAACACTTCCGAAATATGTACTCGTACCAGTTCTCTTCATGCGACAAAAACTTCGCAAACACTGGCCTATATTTTCGTCTACAATAACTTTCCACTCAGTATCTCCAACTATTTTACCCTTTGAATACTTCTTACGTTATATTCAATTCAGCATGTAAGCAATTCATCTTAATGGCCTCATTTTTCATTTTATTTTTTTTTTATTTCGGTAGCTTGTTTGTTTGTTTGTTTGTGTGGTTTTCGTGCTCGGCCACCAATCCGGTGGTCCGAAGTTCGATTCTCAGGCCGGCCAACGCGGAATCAGATAAATTTATTTCTGGTGATAGAAATGCATTTCTCGATATAATGTAGTTCGGATCCCACAATAAGCTGAAGGTGGCCGTTGCTAGGTCACCAATTGGTTCCTAGCCACGTAAAAATATCTAATCCTTCGAGCCAGCCCTAGGAGAGCTGTTAATCAGCTCAATGGTCTGGTTAAACTGAGATACACTCAACTTGTTTGTTTGGTGTTTTAACGTTGCATGGAACCAGTGGTTATTCAGCAACGAGACCAACGGCTGTACGTGACTTCCGAACCACGTCGAGAGTGAACTTCTATCACCAGAAATAGGCATCTCTCACCCCTCAATGTAATGCCCGAGAATTGAACTCGCGGCCACCGAGTTTGCAGGCCAAGCCTTACCGATTACGCCAATGAGTTTTTATTTATTTATTTATTTATTTTTCAATTTCGGTAGCAACCAGTAGAACGCCTTACAGGCGATAACTCGCGAATCATCACGTTAAACCATCAAAGGGTTAACTAGGTATATCTCGGAACTCTTTGTACATAACTGTTATCGTTAATTGCATTTCAAATACTCTTTCAACTTCAAACTGCTAATAATATGATAAACAATACAATGCGAAATTATTCTTTAATAGCGGAGGTGGGAAGACAGTTTAACTGAGCCTAGTATTAGAGAAAACTATCAAATTTGGTGCTGCAATCAATTTTGAGGAAAATATAATGCAATACTTAAAAGCTTTCTATCTCTCAAAGCTACCAAATACCTCACTCTATTAAATCAAAACTGTCCAAAAATAACACTTGTTCTCTCAAGCATTAAATTCTCAAATCTTATTGGTTTTTCGTCCAGTGCATCAGTTTAGCCATTTAGCCTGACTGTCTTAAATGATCAATTAACACTTATTTAATCTCCGTGCGCTTGTTATTTTACCTTTGGCGTTATAGTTCGTCGTAAATTTAATTCTTTAAGGCTTACGTCATTAACTTAGGAGTCTTGCGAAAACTAAACATACAATTTTTTTTATCAAATAAAAATTTAAAATGTCATTTTTGGCTGTTTACGAATAATTTACAAGGAAATTCTCTCTCTCTCTCTCTCTCTCTCTCTCTCTCTCTCTCTCTCTCTCTCTCTCTCTCTCTCTCTCTATATATATATATATATATATATATATATATATATAATATATATGTGTGTGTGTGTGTACGTGTATGTATGTATACACTCAACTCACATAAATGCCGCTCACTGGCGTAGCTGCTCTGGCTGATTTGGGTTTGCTGTATACAGTAAGTATGGGGTTAATGCATGTCTGTACAAGAATCAAATCATTTCAGCCAGTTCAATTTCACCCGCACTCAAGACCTCAAATCTCAATACCCTCACCTCGTTGGTGCTTATGGATCATTGACACTTGACTGCGAAAAGATTAGGCACAGGAAGTATATAAAGTGATGTTGGAAAGGTTCCAAAACACAGATACAAGAGTAAATATGAGATACAGAAGAAAAACACTAATTTACTGGTTTCACAACCATTCACTCAGAACGTGTACCTCTCTGACTTGCTGCATTGCTGATAAAGCCTATAATTTGCGGTCCCACAGAAGCCCAACACAAAAAATACGTATTGATATGAAACTAGACAAACTTCCCGACAAGGAACAAATTTACCCAACAATGAGAAGCGAAGTCGAAACAGTAAGAAACCTTAACCTTCAAATGAAATCTAGATGAAGGACAAGAAGTAAACAACTTGTATCAAAAGGAAAAGACGAAATGCTTACCATCCATGAACGTGCAAATGGAACTTTTTCATTCCTGAATAACAAGTACGAGGAGTGATCTATTCAGGTCGATGTTGGTCGATAGGCGCTGGAAAACATGATGGCCGGGAAAAAGAAGTTTATCAAAAGGACATCTTTATCAAAGGACTCCTTTGAATGAGAGAGAGAGAGAGAGAGAGAGAGAGAGAGAGAGAGAGAGAGAGAGAGAGAGAGAGAGAGACTTTCCTTTCTTCTCCTACAAAGAAAAGCTGTGAATGAAGTTGGACAGTTCCATTTTTATTGCAATTTTGTGTCCATTTTATTAATTTTCTTATTCTAACGAGAAGTCGACATTTCAATACAATTTAAACCTTCTAGCAGACGGGCGTAGGTGCCAAAATGGAACGCAAGAATACTGAAAAAACGGGACAAGATTCCATTGATGCCTAACCTTGTTTTCCAAAAGCTCTGTCGTGTTCTTGCTCTCAGGTCAACTTACCTGCAAAAGAAAAATATAAAGTTAGGAAAAGATACCATCGTCCCTACATTGAAAGCTTACAACTTCACAAAGTATCGTTCGAGAATTTACAAAATATATAAATTTTAGATTATTACTGCTGGTATATATTAATACTAATGTTACTACTGCTTCTGTACTGAAGTAAAAACTGTAATTAATGACAACATATTTCTAACCCTAAATGGTAATCATAAGACAATTCTTAAGAAATCGTATGTTTGCAAACGATTGGTATGCCGTATAATTCCCGAAAATACGTGTAAAAATATTCATATACATGCAAACTAATGAGGTAACCTTACGTGTGTGTGTGTACATATATATATACATATACATATACATCTACACATACATACATACATACATACATACATCACACACGAGGAAATACCTGACAAAAACCTCCTTAACAAGGGACATGTTTCTGTAAAGTAAAAATAACAATAAGCACACTGTATTTTGATAAATAGATAAACATGTGAACGGGGAGAGAGAGAGAGAGAGAGAGAGAGAGAGAAGAGAGAGAGAGAGAGGGGGGGGGGGGGGGTGGGGGGGGGGGTAACTGCAAGAGTAGTGTATATCACCAGAATTCTGCAACTCAACAAGTTATAATATTCTATGTATGCCCCTACTAAGAAAATATAAAAAACTCGTGCATTTTTATGATCCCTATTCTCCTTGACTCATGCACTCATATATTCATAAGTTTGCTGATTAAAATTTGTGTTAAGTTTCCTTTCCGTTTTCTACTTTTTCACGCACGGGCATTCTATTCAATAGATGTTTTGTTTGGAAGATTACAATCGTTCATGCTAGTATCATATAAATGATTCTTCATTTTGGATATATTACTACAAATATAGTAGAACTGAAGACAAAACTAGTTAAAAACATCAAAAGCACCAGTTCAACAGAAATTCTTGAAAACGCTGACATTGCTACTTGAAGTAAGCCATTTTCTGGAATTGTTGACGTCATACTAAAATCTCGTCATACTGTTATGTTCTAAATGAAGTGAACATTAAATCTGGAAGCTTAACTTGAGGCTTTTTCACAAACATAGAACAATTTTCTGGATGAAAAATACCTCAGCTACTCAAAACATGTGTACAACAACGAGAACTTAATCAGTGTGATAGTATACCGCTAACATATTCCTGAACATGACTTACATGAGTTTCGGAGATTTTTCAAGGATATCTTGCTGAATTAGGAAAGGTGACACACACACACATCGGTCGTTCAAGTGCGTAAATTTCTACTATAAATTATAGTAACGTGAGAGGCACAGATAGTATTGCCCATCCCATCATTTACCAATAGGATAATTGGCCGCGACTACAAGTACTGGATTCTTCATTTCATTCAGCACTACCAAATTATGAAAAAAAGGGATAAAAGGTTAATTCATCAACAAGGACCAAAGTATAGGCAGGAACAAAAGAAGCATTCGTAAAGAGTAAGAGACTTACATTCCGCTCACATTACCAGTAAAAGGTTACATATTTTGAAGAACAATGTGCGTGTCTGTCACGAAGTCAGAACTTGGAAGGAACTGATAATTTATTTATACTGAAGTGCAATAAATTCAAACAAAATAATGACGAAAATCGATCATCTTGTTACATAGTAAATCATTCATGGGCTAAACCAAGAAGATGGAATAAAAATATTAGGGATTCTTAATAATTTTTTTTTAAATACCTACAATTTTTGGTTTCTTCCCACCATGAGATGTTACTACTACTACTACTACTACTACTACAATAATAATAAATAAAATAATAATAATAATAATAATAATAATAATAATAATAATAATAATAATAATAGACAATTATGCTTTTTATAATGGTAAAGATGTTCGCGGAATTATTTATTATCAATAATAATAATAATAATAATAATAATAATAATAATAATAATAATAATAATAATAATAATAATAATAATAATAACCTGGAACCCCACACTATAAATACCACCCAGTCGAATTGAAAGACTGTGATAGAGCACACACACACAAAAAAAAAAAAAAAAAAAAAAAATAATAATAATAATAATAATAATAATAATAATAATAATAATAATATGCGATTATGTTTTATGATGTATGTTCACGGAATCATTCAGTACTCCGTATCTCCTGAACAATATGTTACTACAACCGAAGTGCTGAAGAGTGTTAACAATCACTATACATAAACAACACTAACAGAAATCATCTTACAAATAAGCTTTCATAATCAAACGCATATCTATCTGCAAACACTGGGTAATAGCTTTAAAAAACCCAAATCCTTAAAGTAACTCTTGAGTTCTCAGACCCCCAACCATGACAAATACCACGTTTAATGTTTCTAAATAAACAGAACGACAAATAATACTTCGTCATGGAAGTGTCTAAATTAAATAAAAAGCCCCTTAAACACAGGAGTCAATGACAACATCCGGAAAAGATAATGCATGCGGTTTCGCGTTACAATTCCAAATCCGAGTATACAAGAACTAATTGAAAATAATTACACGCTTACCCATCGTAAATATCCCCAATTGGGTGGTCGGGGTCACCAATACAATACGACTGTAAATAACAAAACAAGGCAGCAATTGTGCGTAGAGGAATAAAATGAGAAAATGAAAAAAAACTCGACTTCCGTTTTTCCTGAAGGAGGCTAAGACCCCTGAGGGGACTTCAAGGACTCCAAAAACACCTGCCTCCCGGGGCGGGCGATCATTCGATTTTCAGGAACCGGTTTATGACACCGGGAGGATGGGAGGCAGATGATGTCACAATTAAATGCAAAGTAAAGGGGATGATGTCTACGTTTACTTCTGCCATCGTCCAGCCCGGGGCAAGCTTCTCTCTCACCGATGGCCCGATGCAGGATGGAGGTGCATCGGGTCGGTACGTGACATCCTTAGGGTTGGGACTTGCTGTGTCGACCCTCTGTTATTTTGAGTTCATTTCTGACGGCATGAATATACTGTTGTATATTACAAGTAAAGGGGGAAAACTAAACCAATATATGTCTAGAAAATAAAAATTTTATGCATGAACACTTATATGAACAGACGGAAGTCAGACAGTCTAAATTACCCATATCACAATTTCATATTACAGAAAAAAAAAAAGGTTCCCTCGCAAGCACAGCAATTTCCCGTAACGGATTTACACAGTATCATGGCATATAAACGGGCATATCCTGTAGCCAAACTGAAGGATTTTCCCAGTGAATTAGCCTCTAACCCCTTCCTTTACAAAAAAAGGTATGACTTGTAACTGGATCATCATTTTTTACGCTAGACTCACTTCAAGCACACTTCAAAAAACCTTAAAAAAAAATTTTTTTATCATTCATCGACATTTTCTTATGATTCTTTTCTTATTTATATTGCTAAGTTACAAAATGTTATCTTAATGGTCTACTTATACTGAATTACATGGCATCAGCTAAATCTAATATTAGGTAACTATATCTTCATAGCGGCAGTTTGACAAAGTTACTTGGTTTTACCTCGTCATAAAATATTTTAATGTTCCAATGAATACTAAAGATCACTTCTCCATATAAAATTCTAACGATACATTTCAAAAAGCTCTGCAAAAACTTAGAATTTGTCAAGACAATCATTTTAGCGCATAAGATGTTACGACCATCAATTATCATATAATGCCCCACTTATTATCGTCAATAAATCCTTCAATAGAGAGCCACAATAACCTTGTTTTGACAATAAACACGCTGCCTAATGACATGCAATAGAGAGCAAATGTCTCCTGATGCTTCTGAAACGACCTTTCAGTGAAGAGGGAACATGAAACTCTCATCTGGCGGGAAGACTTCGGTATCATTTTCATTACTCAGATCGGAAAAGAGGGCTCTTAATGGCAAAACGATTTCTATCTATTTCGTGGGGTTCCTCTTCCAAGACTAACCTGGAACCTCGAAGGATATCTTTAAAACCCACAGAGTAATATATTTATTTTGACTTTGAGGGGACCCACTACAGTGAATTCAAGATGTTTCTTTACTGACCCTTTATTAACGCAAAATGCCCCAAATTTCGGAAAAACGATGCCATATTATTTGAATTATTTCCTGTACCTGACATCTGATATCATATTTTCCAGTACGAAACGCATCCAGGAAATTTTGAACAATGTAAGCTTCATATTACACTTCAGTTCTCAGTACAGCCGCAACAACTGACAGAGCATATAATATATATAAGATGGCTCTAGTACTTTAAAGACTTCCACATACCTGAAAGAAACCGTTCAAACTTCGCCCCTACCGAAAAAACATCAGACCACTGAGGATAACAAGTTGCAATCCATCAATGTGTGGAGGGAGAACATGACACCTAACCAGCCCCTTAACACCTTTCGCGACAGACTGGCTGACTCAATCGACGGAATAAAACTATTAAGCGATCAATCTCACGGCTTATTACCCTGGTAAACTTGTTGCTGCCGTAGGAGGAATCAGATATAAATATCAAATGTTTATTTTTTCCTCTTTTCTAATCTAACAAATCATTTTATGAACCTTCAAATATCACCTTTCCTATTTCACAGAAACCGAGAAGTCTGCAGGATACTGCTACTACAACTATCATTATTATTTAAAGGGCAACAGCTTCAATCATTTAACATTCTCAGGAAAATGCATGTTCGTGATTATCATTATTATTACTTACACGATCCAGCTATTACGGCTTTACCCTCTGTAGTTTTTCAGACATTAAGAACACTCTTGCAAATCACAAAGGCTCTCTCACGACCCCAGGTCAAACACCTTGAAAATAAAATAAGACAGAGCAACGAACAGCGCCAAACAAAGCATATCCTCTAGACAGAACAAAGCAGAGACACACGAAAGACAAAATACGAAGCAAGAAAATAAGATTAACGTGAGAAATTATGCGACCACAACCCCGCTCTTACTGGTGTCGTCAGGGAAAGGATCCCCTTCGGGCAAAGGATCCCATGGACGCCCTTATGAACGCCCCATGGCAACAGCTTCCTGCATAAGCGCGCAGACCTCATTAAGATGATTATTAATGTAATTATTAATGGCAAGGTCCCTCGTCTCACGGGTCACGTATTAATGTTTCTCGCTTAGAGAGAGAGAGAGAGAAAAAAACAGGGCATCATTGCTTTTCCTGCCGTTCGTTTTAGCAGCAATTCAAACATTCAGTTGTATTACATACCAATGTAATATTATATATCTACAAATAAAATTATAAGACACCTTCATCACCAATATAACGCTACATATTAGATACATACAGGTAACTACATATTAAATAAATATGGCACATTTCTTTTCGATCATACTGTAATGCATCTTCGTTATATGTATAATGCATCTTCGACAGAAATATCGTATTACAAATTGAAAAGAGGATATATTAAATACATAAACGATATCGCATACTACACAATGCATTATTACACCTGTGATACAGAGGTGAAGTGATTTTTAGACACAAACAAAAACATAACTGATACAATTACTAATTTACATTGTCGATGAAAGCATTACATTACATTTTTAGTCGCAATGGAACATCATAATCTCAAAACAAATGTTATGCTACAACTTCGGAACAGAAGAATTGTCAGAACATACATCGCATTTCTAGATCTCATCCATAACTTCGTTAAAAGCTAGATGAACAATATTGTTAGCTTGTCATGTTGCACTTTGAAGCCATGATAAAATTTATACAAAATTCATTTAAATGACTTAAAATATAAATATATATATATATCTATATATATATATATATATATATTATATATATATATTCTTCTCTCTCTCTCTCTCTCTCTCTCTCTCTCTCTTACAATACATATGCAATCTATATCTATGCCAAATCTACTTCAGCGCTTTCCTCTCAATCTCTCTCTCTCTCCTTGCCTAACAATGCACCTGTCTTTATTCAGGGTCTAATCGGTGTTAAATACAACTGATTGCCTAGAAGGAAGAGTTCAATAAGCGTCGCAGTTAATAAGTCTGCCACTTACCTCCTCGTCGGTAGTAAATATGTGATCTACAAGTACGAATGAATTTCTCATTTATCACTGGTAGCAGTCATCGAGGCAATAAACATTTGTCTGATTATTTCGTATCAATACAGCATGTGCGATACAGCAATTTAGCTTCCAAAATTCATAAACTTGCAATAAAAAATCAAATTCCACAAGCCCAAGATTTTCCTCCAAAACATCAACTTTAATGTTAATATAGTAAAAACATGAAGTGGAACATCAACAAGAAGACGTAACTTTAGTTAGAGACGTACGAATTAAAATGACCTTCTTTGAGATAAGTATTTAACAAGTGGGCTCAAAACAAGCTTGCTCTGAGAAGGCAAACAACCAGAACAAAGACATCCTTCAGCTGAAGTTTCAAACAAATTAACTGGGATTTCTAAGAAGAACAAACACTTAGAGAAATGTGAGACGAACAATAAAAAAATGCATCAAATGAAACTGAAAGATTTTATTAGGGACAGCAGATAATCTCGAATAATATTTGCACTGCCACCCACACAGGCACTAGAAATAACTAGACAGAAAACATTCATGCAATTACTCTAAAAGTTTACATACTTATATGTGACCATGGTTGTTTTACGGGATAGTATAAAAAAAGCACGAAGTTTATCCAAAAATACATACTTACACGTATACAAATATATATATATATATATATATATATATATATATATATAATATAAATATATATACATGCATTTATGTATTTTGGATACACTACATGAATTTTTACTATATGTACATCACATACAAAAACCAAGGTTAGATGTGATATGCAAACTTGTAGTGTATATGCATGTGTGTTTTCTGTCTTTAGTTGCATATATATATATATATATATATATATATATATATATATATATATGGATGTGTGTGTGTGTGTGTGTGTGCGTGCGTATATGTATATGTATATGTATGTGTATATATATATATATATATATATATATATATATATATATATATATATAATGTATTTACTATTTAATTGATCTGCATAATTCTCAAACATCAAAGACGCAGTGAACATCAAAATGTACAGCACAATCTGCAGTTAGAACATAATACTTATAAAAAATTTCAAAAAGGGAGAGGTAATGAGAAGGTGGTGTGGGATTTTTTTCCTTTTTTTAAAATAAAGTCAATCACATCAGCAAAGGTACCAGCCACGCCGATGATCACTCTATCGCACCCAAAGGTCGACCGTCTGAGTTATAACGGTTCAGGTCAGGCTTAATAACTTCCTTTTAAGCTGATTAAGAAATTTCCCCGCAACTGTGATAACCAAAATGACTGTGTGAACCGCTTTATGTCACAGTGAGGTCCCCCGAAACTGAGTCAGTGATTTTTTTTCTTTCCCCCAGTTTAATGTCAAAAATTATCTGTGACTGAAGAAATTCGTCTCTATCAGGTTTCCGTCGACTCATCATTTTATTATTAAATTCGTGGCTAATTTCTGATCTAGGGAAATGCAAATATTGCTGTCAACCCAAAGCTAAAGGTCACACGTACGTACTCCATTCTTCACTCAGAGGAAATGACACTGGTAAAAAATTGCGATGATTGCGTGGATAGAAACTATCACGTAAGCTTACTCCAGTAATGAA
Source organism: Macrobrachium nipponense (assembly GCF_015104395.2). NCBI lineage: Eukaryota > Metazoa > Arthropoda > Malacostraca > Decapoda > Palaemonidae > Macrobrachium > Macrobrachium nipponense. The sequence continues at coordinate 59,079,036 of NC_061091.1, forward strand.
CCTTACTTTTGCAGTGAGGGATATAATTCAACGTGTGAAAGGAGGTGTAATTTCCTCATTCATATGAAACCTTAATAGAAGCCGTCAAAATTGATCAGCCATATACATTTGCTGTGAATCTGTGCAAGAGAGATAGTGTCTCAATAAGCCATTAGAAACCCTCTAACTCAAAGCATGGCCATTTAACCGAATTAGCTTCTTAATCAATGATTTCAGGAACGTGACAATGCAACCAAAATATCCATATATATCAAAGGACTAAATGCCCCTATGACGACATTTCATCACGCTAAATCGGTACTATTGCCGACATCCCAGACTACAGGCGCGTGGCCTTTAAACCAGGTTACGAATGATGTTCCACAACCTTTGAATGAATAAGTAGAAACTATCACGGGACTTCATTCTGCAACGAGTAAATCTCCCTTTTGCAGTGAAGGATATATTTTATTATACACTGTAATAAAAATACTATTCAGTCCTGACTACTAGCAAGGTCAAAAGACCTTTTAATGTACTGGAAAATAATATATGTAATTTGTTTTTACTTTTGAAATTTACTACATAATTTCCGAGTAGTAATCATGCTTACTGAATTCTTCAAACTTGATTAAATGAAATTTACTTTCAATATTCATTCGCAACTAACAAATATTTAAATCAGTAAAATAAACAAAATTAAAAAAAAAGTGTTCATTTAATAAACTCAAGCGTGACAAACTTGCCTATTGGCTGACTGTGCTCTCTAAAACTGTCATCAATTTCAACGTGTGAGACAAAAGATGAATTATTATATGTTTAGGAATTATTAGTAAACGGTTTTGGTGAAACGTGGTTCAGAAATCTATCAAAATGGTTACCACAAGTAAACAAATTAATTATTATACAGAAGACCACATTACCATAGAAAACGATAAACTGAAACTGATAAAATCTAAATGACAACCGATAGGAATGCCTCAAAACTAAGCCAATATGGTGATGCTGCAAAAATAGAAACAAATAAACATACACTAGGACGAAGATGATAGGAAAGCTTTGGGAATACTCAAAACAGAAGTCGCTGTTAATGGCATTAGAGATAAGGGAGCATTTCTCCCAAACAAAGAGAAACTCTCGGCGCTAAGCTTACTGGGGTAGCGTTTATTTCCTGTGTACTTGTGTAAGGCCGTAAGGGAATTAGCATGTTATCGTACCACTTTGTCCTAACTTTATGGATGTTCGAAGTTAAGCTTGATTTTTCGTATCATTATTAGTTTGGTTATTTATCCTTCGACTTTCTGTTGTCACCCATATATCTACATAATTCTTTCATATTTGATTTTCTATTTTTTTAATTGATTAATCTATTATGATTAAATCTGTTCAGCAGGTTAACTAGTGAACCTGTTTCCTGGGTTCCATGTGTGTACTAAATCATAATAAGAATCCTATTTTCACAATTGTTTTGTCAGCATCTCGATGGATACCTAATATGCCACTGGTTACAAAACTTCCAACACCAATCTGAATAATAATGATGGAGTAACAAATCCACAGTTATGTAAATGTACATATAATTAAATTTAAAACTTTCCCGACAGCTATCCTTAAAGTTTTAAATTTAAATCTATGTACATTTACATAAGTGTGGATTTGTTTCTCCATTTGAAGACTCGTGCTACTATGAGGATTTTTTAATAATAATAACAATAATATGGAAACCAACAAAACCTTTTATGTCCTCCACTTAAACTTATATCTCACATCAGGATCGAACTCAAGACTGAAGAAAACGAAGAGTGCTGACTCTGCTGCCCCCCCTCCACCATCCCAGACCAGGCCTGGAAAAAAATTCGGGACTTGAGTACTGAAGCAGCATTTGAGGCTTTTTTTTACCTGGGCAGGCTGCTTTCTTTGCATACCAGTGGGATTTGCCCAACTCCCTGACCCTCCTGCAGTGTAATTAATGGAATTCCCCGTATCGCCCATTTCGAATTAACTTGATCGAAATCAACACAAACTGGCTTCTTTTCAGTTGTTTGGCGCGAGTGTGTGTCACATGGTATCGCCCTTGCTTTTTATCTAAGCCCTGGGTTCGATCTTGATGTGTGGTAGATATATGATTTTAACATTAATAAAATAAAAAAAAGAAAATTATTATTATTATTATTATTATTATTATTATTATTCATTATTCATTATTATTATTATTTAGTTATTATTATTATTATTATTATTATTAAGAAGGATGCAGACCCACTTAAATTTAGCTAAACAAGTTCTTTTGAACAGAACGGCAACATCAGGTGAAATTATTTTATAGCGTGTCTTTTCAATTCTTTTCTCTTCGATATCAATGCTTGATAAAATCTGGCCAATGATCATATTATGAATTAAAGGAGATTACATAAAGCTTTTTAGTTTAGGGAAGATAGAACAGAATTTAGGTTGAAAGTGGGGATAAAATAAATTGTTTGCCGTCTTCGTATGGAATAATTTCACTATACTAAGCAGTCATCTTCGTGTGGAATGAAAATTCATTCCACACGAAGATGACTGCTTAGTATAGTGAAATTATTACATACGAAGACGGCAAACAATTTTTTTTTATCCCCACTTTCAACTCAAATTCTGTTCTATCTTCCTTCAAGATTATGAAATCATCTAAAGCCAGCGTGCATAGTTTATCGATTGTATATCTGATGAGTCTGGCGTCGCTGGACCAACAAACTCTTCCTTAACTAAGAACCAGAATGGAACAGCCGAGTCACCCGAATGTTACCAAGTCACTATGAATGGAAATGGCAATTTGTTTGGCGTAGGAAGAATTACTGACCTGTTATGAACGATCACACGATAAGCAAAAACCATGATTATTTATTTCGTAAAATAATAAATTCAAATAGATTTACGGAGATGTATGATGGACTGACCATATGACAGAGGAAAGAAAAAAGTCATAAAAAAGCTACATAAACGTTAAGCTAAATAAAATATCTAATAAAAAAATTCACGATACACTTCATGCTATGGATTAGAATCAAAATCTTTCTAAAGTTAATTAAGATATCAGAGAGAGAGAGAGAGAGAGAGAGAGAGAGAAGAGAGAGAGAGAGAGACCGACTCTCATCAATTTCCCCAGTCCTTTATAGCAGCAATACCTATTGACCCTGGCATGGCACAATCGCGGTTGGCCCCCCTGACCTCCCACCGCCTCCCCAATTCTGACGTACCATCAGTCCTGGCCCCTTCTTAACCCCAAGGGCCAACCCCACAAATGTGACCTCACCTCACAACCCAGTCAGCTATCGCCACTCCTTAAGCCCTAAATTCAAGAACCGCAGGTCTTATTAAATCTGTTCTGATTATTTATATTACTATTTCACCCACATTTAATTTACTTTTTCATTAAAAGACTGTAAATTTAATAACTGAAGTAAAAAATTCAAGATTATATATCTTAATTCCTTGTTTATCTGTAATCCTTATGACTTGTTTATCTGTCTCTTATGACATACGCTTTTTCATTTACTGTTTAACAAAAGAACGCAATATTAAACTAATTTTCGGAAAGTAATATATAATAATATGAAGGTGCTTTGAAAGGAAAGGCGTCATTTTTCTTCATTACCAAGGTAGACCATTCACTGAACATACCAGATCACAAAATATATCCAAGAAGTAAATGAATGAAATACTAATCATAGTCGAGAAATTAAGAACATAAGTTATACAAATATATATACTATATATATACACACAAGCATGTATTCATGCATATCTATCTATCTGTATATACACATATATATGCATACATATTGTATATCGTATTTATATATACACAATATATAAAGAATAGATATATATATATATATATATATATATATATACATACATATATATATATAATATATATATATATATATATACACATATACATATAAAATATCCACATACTCATATTATTTATCAATTATGATACTAGACGATATCGTCAATTGCAAACAACAATCAACAAAAATGAACAGAGCGAGGCATTCAATCGATATCAAATTAGGTCTATTTTCCCAGCACCTTAAGCAGAATAACAACAAGCGACGCAAGCAACCCACATCCCACCCGCTGAATCTAGGACACTGCCACGGGCCCTATGTCGTGCCTCACGCGCCCACTGGGGGGTCCTACCTTACGCCCACTCAAGAAAAAGAAATAAATCATCCAGAACACACTGGTTTTCAAGAGGAGCAGGGGGAGGGGGGGAAGGGGAGGTTGGGGAATCTTTCCCCCAACCCGATTAATGATGCAGCATAATAAGATTAGGCATTCAGCGCTAATACGCGTCCCCCATTGCAGAGCAGTCTTTCGCTAAACTCCTTATAACCCACCGATGAGAACAGAGCACAATGGGGAGTTCATTAAATTAAAGCCCCCTGACCTCAGACCCCTGAAATCGATAATACATTTTAAAGCTTTCTTCGCGACCATTTGGCTCTCTTTTCTTTTTTATTTAGATATCCTGAAGAAAAAAAAACCGCCAGATTATTCGTATACGGAATTTTAAGTAAAATCTACTACGTATTTAAGCCTTCCAAAAATACTTCCTTCCTAACAAGCAAACAAATAAAACTCTTCCGAAAACTGATTTGCCTTTGTGCAATAAGTTTCCGATCACAATCTCAGTAACACAACGGAACATAATTTTCTTTGGAAAATCAATGACTACTTGGTGGTCATGCTTTTAGTCTCTCTTTTTCCCCACGCACGCATACACCCCACACACAAACGTCTATGCACATACAAACTGTATATGCTTATGTACGTATGAGCATAATTATTAGCCTCCTCACATGCAGGATCTTGTGAATTATGAAAAAAAGTACGTGTAAAAATTGCGCGTATATATATATATATATATATATATATATATAATATATATATATATATATATATGTATATATATTATATATATACACAAACACACACACACATGCATACAATACATACGCACACACATGCATGATATAATTACATTTATATAATCTACTGGTCTCATTTCACCAAAATAACCACAATGACCGTCATCTCTTCGATTTCTTTGCATCTTGAAAACGTTGTTACTACTAAGCCAGGATGCAAATGAAGACCAGGTAATTATATATATATATATATATATATATATATATATATATATATATATATATATATATATATATATATAAAAGCTAATTCACTACATCATACAATAGCTTCCAGTAGCTATGAAAGTGATTAGAACAACAGCAGAACATCTAACACTGCAATAATCATAACTTGGGTACACAACCTTTTATTTGCCCTTTGCTTTCCTACCTACGGAAAGTATTTATTTAACATTAAATGTTGTCATACCTGTGACAAAGGTTAGAGGCGATGGGGGTCAAAGAGGTATTCAGATGAAGAGGATGACAATAGAGGAATCTCTTACATAATTGCTGGAAGTTCTAATAAAAAAGAAAAGGTTAACAAAATTTTAAGTAAAACGCTTTTCAAGAGATATAAATATAACATTTCAAACAGACTATAAAATTAACAAAGGGATAAACTAAAGAATATTTGCAAAAATAATAATTATCACGATGACAAGAAATGCGGAACAGCTTTGCCAACAATCAAGAAATGACTTGAGAGTTGTCAACATGAAAAAATACTAAAAAGACGAAACAATTACTAAAATGAAATGAACGGAACTCTAAAAATACTCCATATAAAAGTTTCTATAAGTAAAGAAATAAAGAAACATCAAAATAAATACTATTACAGGAGAGCGAAGGTAAACATAAATCCGAATTAAAACATTAAACAATCACTTCCCTATCAATGATACGCTGATAATAATAGTTATTAAAATAAAAGGATTATATCAATTTCCGACCTAACAATCATGACTGAAATCCCCGTAATCAATCAGAGCAGATTAAGGCATAAAAAAATTATAGATTTACTGATGGACAAATACTTTGCCACATCATGCATGAGGAAACATGGATATCAAAGGGCTCATATAACGTCACCATGTTATTAATTATTAGATAAAACACCGAAGAGATCTGCATTTAATCGTTTTGAGCCAAAATAAATTGATGAATAAATATTTCACTGCTACGGTACATCTTACACCTTTAAATGATGTACCGGCGTCAATGACCTTCGATGTCAGGATGCCAGAGAACTTCCAATCATTCATTCATTTAAATGATGTCGTGCTACCAGCTACTGATCGTTAGAATGCTAAACTTTGCACAAAAGTTACTGCAATGCTGATTTGCGGACGAATGCATGAAAGTTTGTGTAGCACCCTCTCTGAATATACAGTTAATTCAGTAATTCTGGTCATCGAACAGTTAATGAGTTTGCCGATCTGACACTAGTAACTATACTCTGTTTTTTTTCATCTGTCCATCCGCCAGTGGTGTTTTTGTATGGTAACACTGCGTCCCGGGCTTGAAATAGTTACGCTATGTGTAAGTTTTAGGTAAATAAAGGATATTTGGTTGTGCATTTGCAACTGAAAAGTGTTTTAATAATTTACTGTATGCGAATTACACCGTTAATATTCGAAATAGGATATTGTTATTATTGTCGAATGTAAGCTGCCTTTTCGGGGTGGCGAATGGAACAGCCAGACGCAAATTCCATCAAACAGATGCTAAACCAAGTTACGTCATATCGTATCTGGCTGAAACGCACTTTATAAAAATTAACAGTACATACTGATATACTTACGTATAATGAAGTAATACGTTGACATCTTGCCGTAGTGAACAGCGAGAGAAGCAATTTTCCCGCCACTGCGTCTGGCTGTTCCATTCGCCACCCCGAAAAGGGAGCTTACATTCAACAATAATAACAATAACCTATTTCGAATAATAAGGTGTAATTCGCATACAGTAAATTATTAAAACACTTTTCAGTTGCAAATGTACACCCCCCAGATATCCTTTATTTATTCCTAAAACTTACACGTAGCGTAATTATTTAAAGCCCGGGACGCAGTGTTACCATACAAAAACCCCACAGCCGGATGGACAGATGAAAAAAAACAGAGTATAGTGTGTTAACGAGTTGGCCAAACGGTCGCAAGTACCGATGTGTTGCGAGAGAATATCTTATGAATGGTTCCCCTCCGGCGGGATGATAATTACCTCGTCGAGGTCCTTTCATTTTCTGTGGCATTAACGGGAATACTGAACATTTATCTCTCTCTCTCTCTCTCTCCTCTCTCTCTCTCTCTCTCTCCGCCCTACCTGACACTCACAATAGTCAATTAACAACTAGATACCTAATTCAATGCTCAGGTTAGCAGAGGGATACTGTCCAATTACGAGATTGAATAGTGGTCATCCAAATTTTTGAGGTGCGCACGCTACCAGTAGAACTACAAGGTTAAAGAGACTACAAGCTTTCAATACGCAAAACTAGGCTTTGGATACACATTTTTCCATCGAAATTTTTTCTCTTGTCAACGCAATTAGTCTACAAATTCAATCTATCTACACAAACCCAAAAAATGTCAAGAAAAAAGATGACGTCGACACTTTTTATCGAATACAAACAAATGACAGTGAAAACGAATAAACTAAAATGAAATACTAATAAACGAAGCCTTTTATCTGACGATGATAGTATGAAATTCAAGAATGAAAAGTAAAATGAAAAAATTAAATTAGTAGTCAAAAACTTCCAATTAACAGGAGAAGACCTAGTAATTCTGCAATATTTAAAACAATGCATCATTTCTAAATGATAAATTTATGTATATAGATTTATCAAGTATAAATGTACGTTTTAACAGAAGAATTTATTAACATATATACATAATACATGTGTATGTACGTTTGTATGCGTACGTTGCAATAACGGTTCAAATTAAGAGAAAAAAGGACCATAAGAATATATTTCAGTATGAAAAAATTATCACATACATACATACATACAGAGAGAGAGAGAGAGAGAGAGCGAGAGAGAGAGAGAGAGAGAGAGAGAGAGAGAGAGAGAGAGAGAGAGAGAGAGCGTTCCATATTGGTAAAAGTTTCGGTCGTGTAATCTTCGTACGTCGAAAAGAAAAAAGAATATGAAAATGAAGGAAGAAAGAAAAAGGAAAATTAAAAGACGCGAAAAACTCATTCCGTCAAAACATGGATTAAAAAGCAAAAGGGTTAGTTAAGAGTAATACTCACCTGTAGTAATTTAAAACCCCAATCGGTGGACGGATAAAAACATATTCGAGCCGCATTATAAACCATTAAACTTCATAACCCGAAGGCGGAAATAATTAGAATGATAGTAAAAGATGGATACAAAAACGTGGGTGCCGGAGGAAGGGTGTGGAGCATGGGGGGAGGGGGAGTAGGGGAAGGGTGGGGGTCTCATAGGGGGGTAGGGGGGTGGGTGGGCAGTGGTGATGCCGTAAACCGCCAGCTCCCGTAACGTAGAAGTAGTGGCAGCAAAAACTTGCCCAATGTCACGGTCTCCGACGCGTCTCTTTCAACTTCTTCCCTTCCCTGACACATCCCCTACCACTCCCCCTCCCTACTATCAAGTTCGTCCCCTCTTCGTGACCTTCTATTCGTTGCCGTGACCCTAGTTACCATTTCCACCTAAAGTGCTCAGCCCTGACTCCCCCCCCAACCACCCGGCCCCCCTCTCTCCGTGGTGTTACTGCTCTACCCAGATCACCCTTTTTTATTTCAAACTTCCCGTTACCTGTTATTGCTACGATTGTTATACAAGAGTTAAAAAACGGGCTGCTGTTGCTTTTTGTTTGTACTGTTGGCATTTTCCTGACCCCTATCTGCTTTCACGCAAACTCTTTCTGACCTGATTGCCAACAAAGTATTTGTAGCTGATATGAGGTCAACAATTTGATGGCTACTTTGCTTACGATTTGTAGCTATTATTTATGACCAAATTACATTTAAAAACCAAACATGGAAGCTTGTCTCCACTGTTCCAACGTTTTCAGTGTCTAATATCATGAATCGTCATCATCATTATTTCAAACTTCCCGTTACCTGTTATTGCTACGATTGTTATACAAGAGAAAAAAATTTAAAAAACGGGCTGCTGTTGCTTTTTTGTTTGTACTGTGGCATTTTCCTGACCTATCTGCTTTCACGACGCAAACTCTTTCTGACCTGATTGCCAACAAAGTATTTGTAGCTGATATGAGGTCAACAATTTGATGGCTACTTCGCTTACGATTTGTAGCTATTATTTATGACCAAATTGAAGAAAATCTTTGATCTACATTTAAAAACCAAACATGGAAGCTTGTCTCCACTGTTCCAACGTTTTCAGTGTCTAATATCATGAATCGTCATCATCATCGCTTCTACAGCCTTGTGACGAAATGGGCCTCTGAGAAATTCCCCCAATCGGGTCTTCTGTGAACCCCCCGCCCTCCTCCACCCCACAAACCACCTCTCCTCACCAGGATCCCGCCCAATAGTTCTCATCCAAGACGTCTGGATCTTCAGACTCTTCCTGGTGCCCACAGGGGTCCACTAACACTATCACGTACTATTCTCCCACGGATGGTGTGAATAGTACTTGTCGTAATTCGACAGCTACTGAGGTCTTGACTGGCGTAAAAGCCGAAACATTTTTTAAGTATCATATTGCTTTTTATAAATTTATATATAAACACACACACACACGCACACACACACACACACATGTAAGTGTTTACATAATAAAAATATGGAATGTTAGTCCATATATATAAAAGTCTAAAACTAAAGAGGTCAACCAGATTGCTTGCAGGAATGTGATCAGACTAGAGACGCTAAAGATGACGTATACAATAAGTATGTAGGCTAAGATAACATGCCGTCACCTGTAGTCATTCAATTGTTTATAAACATTAGTCCAAGCTCCCTGCTTGAGACAACTACCCCGACCTATAATTCAAACGGCCTACGTGATCTGTAGCGTGTCTCATTTTGATTGTGTGTTCGTATGAAACTATGTCATTTGTATGTATGTTCATATGTTCGAACTACTGTCTGTTCCTTCATAACTTGTAACAGAGATGGTAGACAGGCAGAACAGAGTTAGCTATCGTCATTAGAGACCTGTACCTCTTTACCTAAAGCTTTATCATGTAGAGGAATAGGATTAGCCATCATCATTGGCAGAAGCGATCAAGCTATCGTTATTAGAAGACTTGTACAATCATATCTGATCTTCAGCATGTAAAACTTCAGAAGAATACATATATTTTTATATTTCGTGTTTTCTACAAGAACCTCCTCACCATGAGTTTAACACATCGTCGTAATAACTAACAAGATAATACGACTTCGTAAGTGATCTACAAACCCCCAGACACTCCATTTGAAGATGGAAGTGCAATACCAACCGACTTAGCGTAAGATTATCGCTAGTCTAACATTACCTCATAGGGCGCCTTATCATACAAGGCACAAGCCCTAATATTGGTGGCCAGCGTACCAGACGAACTCTACAACGTCCTACGAAGAAAACCAGAATAATAAATCATGTATCATAAGAAGTCAACGACGACGGAAGCAGCAGATTCTTCAAGCAACCTAGTATCATCGTTAGTGAGCGACTTCAGAAAACAATAAGAACTCTTCAACGACGACGAAAGCAACAGATTCTTCAACTAACTTAGTATCATCGTTTAGTGAATAACTCAAGAAACAAAACCGACGTGTCTTTTCCTACGGCAACGCAAGCTTCGGTCTCTCATTAGAATCATTCAAGAAAACATCGTTTAGTGAGCGTTTCCGGCACTCCAAGAAACAAACGAACGCGTCTGCAGCATCGGACTTTCAAGGGCTCGAATCATCGAAACAACGCGCACGGGGGAAACAATGAAGCAACCAAACCAAGGTCGGTCCGCCTAAATAGAGAAGGAGGAACCAAGGGCCGTGTCGTTATCGGAACACCGTGACTTCCCACAAAAGCAAGCTAAGTACAATTTTTTATTCATTTGGAGTAACTTTGAGTGTTTCCTTTGCAGGTCGAATTTCGTTATTCCTGTGGCTGAAGTTACGAGACATTCTTAATCTTATTTTTTTTACAGAAATTATCTACATCATTGAGATATTGCTACTGCGAGTTTTTATCTTTGAGTGTCTGTTTCCAGAAGTTCTACTGAAATATCATAATCATATACTATGTTAATTTTATCATTTTGGAGTGATTATTAATCCCTTACGTAACAATCATATTAAACAGTGAATATGCGTTTACGCAGTGGACGTCTGTATTTATACAGATGCATGGATAGGGTCGTTAAGCACCGTAGTGATTAGAAACACACAAAAAAACAAGTGGAACACCCGTACAAATCTATATAAATTAGAGGTAACACTATTTCGGGTCATGACAATAAATGCTCCTTTGCAAGTCCCGATCGCAGTTTTAGCCTTGAGTTTTTTGAGTTATATAAAATATCGAACCTCAATGACTCAACTTAACTTTAAAATATGGCTGGATTGCAAGGAATAACATGTCTGTAAAAAACTTTCATCAGGCTAAATGCGCTGACCAGGATCCCTCACTATTTCAAATTTAAATTTTAGCAAAGAATGAAGTACAAAACAGTTAATATTGAATGCAGTAGTGATAACTTGTCTTATTAGTAATCGCTCAGTTCCTAATAGTTCGTCATTCATTGCTTTATACGTAACAGCAAACATAATGCTAAAAACACACAATACGTTTGCGATGGTAATAAAGAGAAGGATCTTAATTATTACAAAAAAAAAAAATAGAAACAGTAGCCCGTTCAGAATCAAACAAGCAAACTCGGTGACTGTGTCACCTAGTCAAGCGGTCAAGGTCAGTCAAAAAAACTGCCGAAGTGTTCAAAACATAGCAAATTCCACACAATAAGCGACTCTAGCAGAGTGGGGAAAAAGCGATGTTGGTTCATACATACCGATATCTTTTTGAATTAAAAAGGATTTTTCCTATCAAACACACGACCGTATAAAGTAATCAAGAAGCAGGTTTTCGTTTTTTTTTTAATACGTAAGTTATTATAAGTAGTGGTGGATAAAGCCCGACTGTACGCGCCGTAAAAATTAGAATATCTTGTTTATTCCTTTAGTACACGTAATATCCTGTATTTACGGACTCACCGTCTGTTGTTCGAACTTCCCTAATGAGAAGTCCGGATAAGCGAGCGTTTACAGATACCTCTATAGTTATAAAAAACATTGATCTGTATCTAGTGTAATTGTAAGATTCATCTAGGGGTATACAAAATATTAACTTACATCCTGCAAAATAAGGCGTGTTTATCAAAGGGAAATCCTATAAACCTTCAAACATATTAAAATCCGCCGTTTGAACAAAATGAGACAGTTAATCAAATAATAACTTATATAAAGGAACTATACATTTGTCTCATAATCGTAACATTGTTCAAATGACCCAACAGAATTCTCCCACAACCGCAGTTGCACTTTGCACGCAAATCTCGAGAAGCATGCACCCTCGAATGTCTTAGTGCGTGTAAAAAAAAAAAAAACAAGACTTTGCTGGGAAATGAAATTTTAATCCTTCCCGACACTCTGCAATATAACGATTTCCGCGAACAAAGCCCTAGACACGGTTGACTCGCTGCAAACAAGTTAATATAGTAATCCACAAAAACCTATACATATAAATATCGCATTCTTTTATTGTTGCTAACTTTTTAATCCCGCCCAACCAGTCGTGGATGAATCTCTCTGATAATCTATCTAAAGTAATATCAGTAAAGTCATTCAAGCAGAGGTGATTCAGCAGAAATTTTTTTTTATCTTTTACCTGAATACCAGGAAGTTTCTCCACTAGCGAGTGATCTCTGGGAAAAACGGATGTAATTTAACACAAAAATACGGTCTAAGGACAAACATAAAGCTATATACGTACCTTCGTATAGACTCTCACTGCAATTTCAAAATAGAGATGAAATGACGAAGTTGAAATATGTTAGTAATAGGAGCCATTAGGAAAATCAAATAGCCCATATAATTTTCCCTCAAAAGTCATGCCATAAAAGATCGACTTGGCGTATCTGCGTAGATTTCTGTCGCTTAAACAAGAAACGACTCCCGATAGTTTCCAGTGCCATGTAGCGACGACATCTTATCTCTGTTAGGTTAGAATAAATTTTTCACCAGCTTGGACTTACTTAAAAGCTTTTACCAGATACCATTACCTAAGTGATTGTACCTCATACTCCGTTTTCAGCACACTCAGGGGACATTATCAAGTTTTTTACGTATGCCTCCGGCTTAAGTACGTTGCGCCCCAATTACAATATAAGTGTTTTGGAGACTTTTAGGGGATAACCTACATGCCTATATGGATGATAGTAATCTTTTCTAATACCTTAGAAGTACATTCACATAAAGTAGAGCTAGTGCTACAGAGACAAAGACAAATAATCTCAGAGTAAAATATCTAAATGTGAGTTTTTTAAAACCGAACATGTTTATCTAGGTTTTATGTGTCTGGTCAAGGTCTTAAAAGTAGTCCATGGTAAGGTGTCGGCTATTCATAACTTCCGGTACCTATTAACGTAAAAGGGGGATACAGCACTTTTGCGCTGTAGTGGGTATTACAATCGTATGTAAATATGTAACTCTTCAATCATGACAGCTCCTTTAACAGATCTTACGAAGAAGAGCGTAGATTTACTATGGTCTAAAAAGCATCAACAGGCGTTCGATATCTTAAAAGAAGCGGAATAATGCAGCTTACCTAACTTAAAAAAAAAAATCCCTGATTTAAATAAGGAATTTTTTTTTTTTTTTTTTTTTTTTTTTTTTTTTTTTTGCAACAGACGCCTCAGACCAAGGGGTAAGAGGGTATTACTTCAGTAATATGATAAACAGTTCTTCCCTATAGCTTTTTATTCACGTAAACTAAAGCCCTCTGAAAGTAAATATGCAGTAATAGGCAAGGAAGGGCTAGGTATCTTTACTCACTAGTACATTTTAAGTTCATAATCTATGGCTATCCTGATAAAGTCCTTACTGAACATGAGTCCTTTACCGAGTTTTTCAAAGGCTTTAATCACAGTCCAAAAGGAACTCGGTGACAAATGATCATTCAGGTCTTTGGAGCCAAGATAAGATATCTACCTGGGAAAGCAAATATCATAGCTGACGCATTATCCCGCAATCCCGCACCATACAGCAAAGAACCATTAATTAGACTAAAAGATATAGAAACATCCGTGCCTATTGTTAAAACCGTATCTAAACAAGAAAATTCCTTAACCAAGAGATCGCGACCATTGAATATCTGGGTTGGAGCGCAGAACTGTTACAAACTGAACAAAGCAAGTGTCAACAGTGATAAGCAAAACAATAAACACCAAACAATATACACTTCGAACGGAAACAAGGTCAGCAGCTAAGCAAAACGCCCCCAATAAACACTTCGAACGGAAACAGGGTCAGACGGCTAAGCAAACCATAAACACTTCGAGCAGAACCCTAAAGCAAAAGTATATTTATAGTATGTGTATCAAGAAGTATCAAATAATAATGTTCTATGTAGGTCTGTGACGAGGAAAACCCGAAGAACACAGCAGATGACTAACGACCAGGTAGTAATAATAATCTCTTTCATACCAATCGTCATACTGGTTGCATTCCGTCATCCAGGGTTCCATACTAGTCACAGAAAGCCAATCACTGTTTTACTGGCCTACAATGCTTACAGATATAAAAAGCACATCACTAATTGTAACACGTGTCATGAAAACAAGGGATACACTAAGACACCTGTCAGTTTAAGGGCCTATCCTGTGCCAAATCAAGTCCTTGAAAGAATATACGTAGAATTATTAACAGAATTACGAGTCTGACAGAGGGAATAAACACTTCTTAGTGTTAATAGTTCCTTGACACGTTATATAGAATTAATAGCACTAAAAACAAACACTGCAATTGAGTGCGTTACGAATATTTATGAGTGCTAAATCAGTAAATATGGAATTCAACACATAATAATCTGTGACTCGGGCGGTGTAAATCAATAATAATCTCCTTAACACGTTGTGTGAATTCCTTTCCATTAAGAAAACCAATAATATATTTTATCACCCAGAGTCAATCGGTTGGTAGAATAACATGATATAAATAGGAAGTGTCAATGTCTTACGCAGTTACAACTCGTGATATTGGATCCGAACTGGATTATAGCGGTTCTCGCGGTTTTAAATACCTTTATCATTTATATCTTGTATCTATAGAATTGATGCCGCAAGTAGCCTTATACGGTACGCCGCTAGAACACTTTTCCACATATTCAAGCCAACCATTAATTTATCAAATATATATATATATAAATAAATAAATATAAAAAATAAAATAAATATGGATACAAGTGGAGTCAATATAATACACTCCGTAAGAAGTCGGAAGGGTTACAAATTATAATAAAAAAGGAATCACGATAAAATCAATAAGCAAAACGTAACCATAGGTTATTAAATATCCAAATATATATGCGTAAAGATTTGAACTCTAACTTAATGCTTTAGTAATGACAAATAAGCTAAAAGTTCAAACACATATCCAAAACCTACTGACATATTGTCTGTCCCGGTGATTTATATTCGTAGTCAATGAAAAAAAAAAATATAATAATAATAATAAATAAATAAATAAAAAATAAATAAAATAAAAGAGATTTTTAAAGCGTCAGGAAGTCTAGAAGTGAAAATGTTATCTATGAAATAATCCTATATGAATCTTATACAGGGCTAATAATATATATAGAATTTGTATGGAAACCTTTTTCTATAGTTTGAATAAGGAATATTTAATTTCACATAATTACAATTATGCAGATTTCCAACATGAACAAACTAATATATTGTTCAATTTTGGTACTGTTTTTTTTTCAGACATTCTTTTCGTGTGGGTCGAGTATTAAAAGATAATAAATTTATCCTAAAGTCGTATTTATTACAGCAAGTAACGTAACTCTTAGCTGGCTGAGAGCAATCTCCTGCCAAGTGACGACGTCATCATTGCCGTATCAGTATTTGTTCCTTTTAACCTCAATAATCTGCTTACACAGGCTTCATCTCGCGCTTGCAAAACAAGCAGGATTGACTGGAGAAAGACTGCCTAGCCCGAACTTCTCATGGGCATGGCAGACGTTAGGTACAAGTGTCTATCGGTGTGCGCAATGCAACTTTAGCTAAGGAGTTGCAATCATTTTAAAATTAATAACAAAATAAGCAAATAGAATTTCTATAACAACAAAATTAATTAATTTTTCTGAACCTCATAGACATTTAGAAGTATCAAGATATATATGTGAAATATTTACTTGCAACATTAGCCTATTACAATTCAAGTAAAACATTCATGGGAAAATGTCACATTTTCTTGAAAAACCCAAAGTTTATTTAGAAATTAGTTACATAGGGGTTTTTTTCGTTGCATCTCCTACCTATTAATAAAGTTTTTAAAAATTAACCTCAGAGGATGCGCGCGAGAAAAATTGAATATGAAACTTTTGTTAGGCACATAGGATCAGATTTTATCACAACTTAATTTCAGTTAGCATAGAGAAATACAGAATCATGATTAATCTTCTCTTTGATTCTTATGTTGCCTGGCAATCTTACAAATAGCTCCGTTTTCCAACTTGTCTTTTTGTCTAGTAACTTACTACCAGTAATATCGAATTTTCTTTGAGACTCGTAATGATATCTATTTTTTTTTTTTTTTTATAATTATGGATATTTTTACAGTCATCATAGACCTGGATAGGTTCACTCATTGTTAATGCCATGGATAAAAAAGTTTGTACAGCGGACTCTTTTGAATTCCAAAATATCAGCGAATTCATGTGGGTTAAGTCTGGTCTAAATGGCTCTCTCCCCTCCGTATTTGGATGTCGTCTGAATTTACTTTGCCCTTGTGACAAGTATAATTTCACTTGCAGGCTGATTAATGGAACCTGGTTACAGTATCCTGCAGTACGAGAGTTTCACATCGCAACTTCAAAAAATCGTTCGTCGCTGCGGACGACGGCAGTCGAGTAACAACCGCCTACAATGTGAAAGGAATAAGCACCATCATGGACTTCTTCGACCGACACTGTATCTCGTCGTTAATCTCGTTTAATGCGGAACGCTCCCGGCGGCTGTCGGAATCGACTACGAAAGGGACATACTTCCGACAATTTCGACCCGAAGGATATTCAACTCTACTTTGCTGGCGAAGGACTCGTGCTGGGGATGTTTTTTTATTCATCGCAAACGTAATCGTGTAGCTTAGGATGCAGAGAATAAGTATGAGCGCAATATAGAATGTTAGGACCCGCCCAGGCAAATTTTCTTCCCCTTGTTTAACCCTGTGAAATAGGCCGTTCATTGGGCTATAGGTGGTTGTCTGGAACTGTGTAATGGACGAAAAAGTTGTTCGAAACGCTAGTTAAAAGTGAAGTAGTATAACCTCGGTCATGTATCCTATATATAGTATCATGTATCTATATATAATTTGATATAAATACAGAGTCGAAATATATCTTTGCGTGTACGCAATAGGAATCTCTTATATAAATGATCATAAATAACAGAATCTAAATATATCTTTGCGTGTACGCAATAGGAATCTATTTTAAAGTGGCACATATATTAATCATAATTATATGATCCATATACATATGTATAAACAAATCAGGTAGCCTATAATCAATCTGTTACCTTTTATCTTACCAATATCTGCAGTTATATATGAGTTAGTATATTGATTAATGAATCAGAAATCAACGAATCAATCAGCATAAACATTAATGATTTTATTCAATTCATATATGAAATTTTTTATCAGTTTAAAATATGATTTTTATCATGTTAATCTTCATTCTATGCAATTATCAGAGTACATTAGTAGTTTTCTGTAGCATATGTATCTTAATGAGATGAAGTTGGAAAACAAAAAAAAACTGGTAATTCATTATATCACGTGATCACTATTATTTACCAATATCATTGTTTTATATTTTACTACTTGAATCAATTCATGTATACCATGAATTTTTATTTACTTATATATATATATTCACATAGTGTCTGTATCACACTCCTATAAGTCAAATGCAAGTCAAGTTTGAGTAATATTCAGTAGTTGGTTTTGGTAGCTGACCGAGCTGATGTAAGTGTTTACATAATAAAAATATGGAATGTTAGTCCATATATATAAAAGTCTAAAACTAAAGAGGTCAACCAGATTGCTTGCAGGAATGTGATCAGACTAGAGACGCTAAAGATGACGTATACAATAAGTATGTAGGCTAAGATAACATGCCGGTCACCTGTAGTCATTCAATTGTTTATAAACATTAGTCCAAGCTCCCTGCTTGAGACAACTACCCCGACCTATAATTCAAACGGCCTACGTGATCTGTAGCGTGTCTCATTTGATTGTGTGTTCGTATGAAACTATGTCATTTGTATGTATGTTCATATGTTCGAACTACTGTCTGTTCCTTCATAACTTGTAACAGAGATGGTAGACAGGCAGAACAGAGTTAGCTATCGTCATTAGAAGACCTGTACCTCTTTACCTAAGCTTTATCATGTAGAGGAATAGGATTAGCCATCATCATTGGCAGAAGCGATCAAGCTATCGTTATTAGAAGACTTGTACAATCATATCTGATCTTCAGCATGTAAAACTTCAGAGAATACATATAATTTTTATATTTCGTGTTTTCTACAAGAACCTCCTCACCATGAGTTTAACACATCGTTCGTAATAACTAACAAGATAATACCGACTTCGTAAGTGATCTACAAACCCCCAGACACTCCATTGAAGATGGAAGTGCAATACCAACCGACTTAGCGTAAGATTATCGCTAGTCTAACATTACCTCATAGGGCGCCTTATCATACAAGGCACAAGCCCTAATACACACACACACACACACACACACACATATATATATATATATATATATATATATATATATATATATATATATATAATTATGATACATTGGTGTGTAACCAGTTAAAGAGCACCTCCTTACCTAGTAAACTTCCAAACAATATCAATAGGAGAAAAAAAAAAGACTAAAGGAAAGTTGAAAAATTAATATTCCAAGTAACAGAAGCCATACTAATATACATAATTTTGACAAATAAAACAAATATAACGGTTATATATTCATATATATTTATCATATATGTATTATATAAGATATTTTTATACATTTATTTAATTCCCATACATACATATACATACACCAAATACACTGAATTGTTATGCAAAAATAGAGAAAGGTATGCTGGAGTATACGCTCAAGCAAAGAAACTTGAGATCAAGACAGTGGAAAGTCCTGTACTAAGGCTAGGATACAGCCCAAGCCTTGGGAACAATGATTATATGGTGACCTGCGGCTGCAATACAACTCAATCCGATATACGAGAGAACCAAAAGGCCGCAAGCAGCGTTACAGTTACATCAGTCAGTTAATCAAAGCATAATTGAAAGGAGCTAAGGTCATTAAATGCCACTCAGACACAATCAAATATAAACAGATCAAGTGTCCAATTCCGGATAACGCCAACAACTAAGTGAATAGTTTTCTTACATCTCTAAACGTTGTTTTAATAATAATAATAATAATAATAATAATAATAATAATAATAATAATAACAACAACAACATTTATTATACAAAGAACATGCGAAAATAACAAATAATATGCAGGGAGCGCACCAGTCCTGAGTTATGGTTATGCATAAATTGTTAGAGCAATAATGATAAATTTAATAAGGTTTTGCACGACTTGGGTAAATAAATAAGGTCGACGTTCACGTGTCACCCTGAGGGATAACTTACGAACTGACGTAAACACGCCCAGCTGTATCAATATTCGTATTACTGTTGTCATAACAAGACTCTAAGACGCTGTTTACAATAATAAAATTGACAGTTACACTAACAGGAGTGCTACGTGACACGCACCTTATGAATTTTGAATTCTCCCAATTCGTGATCTCTCTCTCTCTCTCTCAGAACAAGATATATACACAACTAGTGTACTGTAGACATAGTATAGTACGTGTGTATTATTTGTTGTCAGTCAAGAGAACTTAATCATCATACTTGTAGCACTAAATGTTTAACGATGAAATGTGTTAAGAAATTATAGTTTGACTTGCCGTATATGAGTGAAAAAAAAAACAGTTTATCAATTCTCTTTCACTTAAACGTATGTGTGGTCACACAATCGAAACGTTTCTCAACAACTGCAAAAGAACAGTAACAAGCCAATCCCCAAAACAACCAATGTTGCTTTATCCAGAGCATAGCATTAAACAAAGGGATCATTCCCAGTGCATGACGAAAGGGCTTACGACAGCTGTGCGGAGATGGAAGCTTCTCAACGGGCCATTTCTGGGGAGAGCGTCTATAATTTGACGAATTTCTTCCGCCGAGCGAATTGTTACTCGCATAAACGCATCTCGCATACAACCGGTCATCAAGTTTTTATTCCATCAGCGGGATCGGCTGTCGTTTGACCCTCTACTAGGGGAAGGTACAATTGCCCTCATGTGAGACAACTAGCTAACGCCATCTCCGTCCGTTCTTTAAAAAGTAGTTATTATTATCCCAAAGTTAGAAACGTGATGAATGGATGAATTGACCAAATGTTTGAATAAAAACGTAAATTATAGTTCAAATTTGCCAATACCAGTAAACGCACATAAAGTGTATTAAACTTTAACCTGGATTTTAAAACTGTTAACAGCAGTGCAACGACAAACTTGCATCTCACGTGCATTTTTTATATCTACGTATCCAGTGCGCTATAATTGATGATCACATTAACACTGATAATGTTGATTTTCTCGTACTAAAAAACAGTGCAAGAGGCAACGAGTCTCATGACATTTTATTGTTCACGTTCATTTTCTTGGAGGTGAAACGAGGAGGAAAGGGTAGGGCAAAGAACCAGAAAAAAAGGAGAGAGACTAAGCTTGTAACTCTCATCCGTAACGGATACATGAGAAGAAGGAATATGAAAAGAAAATAGGTCATGAAACACTCCCTAAATTGTATACTTACGAAAGATACCGTAAATTTAAAATATAGAATCTATATTTATGGGTTTAGCTGAACATGAGTATAATAACAGCGAGATTTTCAATACATACAAAGATAAATACATTCTCGAATTTACTTCTGATCCTCCAGTAAAACCAAAAATAGCAACAAACTAATGCAATGAGCAATAACATATTAGAGTGGAAAGAGCGAATGTATAGCAAGTTGGAATAAAGGCCACGCCTATATCATACGGTGTTGATAAATCTGGAGAGTGAGATGCTGACAGTGTTGCTAGCAATCATCTAAATAAAACTGCTGTCAATCATCTCATCTCTTTAAGAACTCGACGAACAACGCTGTGTTATTAATACACAGGCAAGAAGAGAATGATGATCAACTATTCTTGGTATCTCCATAAAACAGACGCACTCAGAACAAGTAAACTTGATGAATGAAGGATTGCAGAGTACGAAATTATATTTTATACATACGAAGCATGTCTGTGCACACAACCAAAGAGTACATTTATGACGAATTTATTTATTTACCTTATCTTATCATGCACTGACTGTAACGAACTATAAATTGATTGTAACTGTCATCAATTCTTTTAAAAATCTGCACAGGCAATATTCCACTTGGCAAACCATTATCACTTTTTGCCTTCTGTGAAATTTGTTATTATTGATGTGCTAGTATTACAGGATCTGAAACGATAAGCATAAATCGCTGGTTAAAGGGCAAAATATGTATATACCACATTAGGATTACCCTTACCAATACTTGTATAAAATTAGATCCCAAAAGAACATGTAAATTCTCTCTTTCTTGTTCTCTGTTACATGTTCATATGTTTTCAAATACGCATAAACGAATGACAACAAAAAACCCTAACGGACCCACATGAAGGGACGCATTCATATACTAACATGTAAATGCTTAATCACAAGCAAAAAAAACCTGGTGCCTTTATGTCTGTTTACATAACCATGCACTGTACCATTTATGCACATGAATACCAGAAGGTATTATTTTTAAAAAATTCTCCTTGTTCCTTATTTCTTCTAGGCGTATTACTACCTTGTCTCCTTTTGACTAGAACTCTTTTAGAGAGAGAGAGAGAGAGAGAGAGGGTCAACAGTCTAAAGGACGTGGCGGAGGTGGTTGTCGGGTAGAATGCCTTGTCTCCTGACTTCCTTCATCGACGTCGTTATTCAGTTTCTTCCATGCCGCAAGACTCCGTCATCCTTTGTTTGATCATTTGTTCTTTAATGGAGGACGGACCCAGTCAGCAAACTAGCCCGGACTTAACAAGGACACCGTGATGAGAGAGAGAGAGAAGAGAGAGAGAGAGAGAGAGAGAGAGATCTAACAACACATTTATCATTTTCTTGTTTTCAACTACAAAAGCCCAAACCCAGTACGTGCACAGGAGAGAGAGAGGAGAGAGAGAGAGAGAGAGAGAGAGAGAGAGAGAGAGAGAGAAATCTAACAAAATTATCATATCCTTTTCATCTACAAAAGCCCAAACCCAGTACATTCACAGTAGAGAGAGAGAGAGAGATCTAACAAAATTATTATATCCTTGCTTTCAAATACTGAGGCCCAAACCCTGTACGTTCATAGTAGAGAGAGAGAGAGAGAGAGAGAGAGAGAGAGAGAGAGAGAGAGAGAGAGAGAGAGAGAGCTGGTAATGTTTCTGCGCTACCAAAGTGGCAGCTTCCCATTCCGTGAAATTTATAAATAATTTTCTTCTGAAATATTTCTCTTCCTGTATCCCTTACCTTCCACCCTTCCTCCAAAAGAAATAAATAAAATCTAACGTCTTAATCATTATGACATATAACACAACTCGTAAACCAGTCACCCAGAGAGATTAATGACAACACTTGGGCATTAAAACATTTTACACGAAGATACAAATCATACGCGACACAGCGGACCGGCTGCTATCTGTGAATCTCAGAGACACAAACGGCATAATATAATTTTTTATTTATTTCTTCATTATCGGCTTCTTTAGTAAGGTGTATGTGAAAGTTAACAAAATATGATAGATGCAACAACAAAATGACGAACACTTAAACAGTGAGGCGATATAGACAGGGATGTTCTTCATTAAATTTTCGTAAAATCAAGGGGAGTGTTGAATTTCTCAACTTAAGAAAATTTATCCTTTTACAAGTAGCAAGTTAATGTTTTTTTTTTTTTTTAGGAAATACAAAAACCAGGCAGATGAATTCGACATTCTTGAAGTGAATGGCATGAAGGAATGTACCTAATTATCCACAATTACAAGGATATATTGTGCAAAGAGTCTGTAATAATATCAAATAAACTGCAATACAAAACACGCATCAACGACATATTAAAAGATAACATGAATGTACAAAACACTTCCCCTGGTTTTCATCTCAGCTTTCTCAAACTAAGCAAATACATAAACTCATAGGAGAATGCATTTATCTGATGTGCATTCAGGACAACCCTCAAATATCCGGTGTATGAAGCAAATCCATTCTACATCAAAATTTGGGTGAATGGAAAGTTCGGTTACTAATTTGATAATTTTGCGTGGACCAAACACTACACGTATTTGCCACAAATTTTATTTGTTTTTTGTGCTCTCAGTCAACAATGTTTAGCCCTAGTGAGTTTTTGTAAATTTGTACAAACGGTGTTATACTTAAACCTTTGAATCAAAATTGATAATTTTTGGAGAGAGAGAGAGAGAGAGAGAGAGAGAGAGAGAGAGAGAGAGAGAGAGAGAGAGAGAGAGAGACTTACTTTTTTCAATCGAATCAGGGGTCAACGACAGCTAACATGGCTTAGAAATTCATACAAATCAAGAAATAAAAATCTGTGTTCAAGTAATTACTCTGATGTAATGAAGTGCCTAACTCAAATTCAGGATTGGTAGGGTATTCATTTACCCCTCCGTTCCGCTGATGTGGCTGACATGGAAGCGGGGTCATTCTGTCCATACATTTCCTTAATTACCAGATTTATCTCGCTAGACAGAACATAAAGGGATATATTATTAATGACATGTAGTTTCCGTAATTACACTATTCAATTCTCGAGTTCCGGGCACATCATTTCATACAGAACAATCCCTGTTTATGACCATTTGTCAACCGTAAGCTTCGATTCTGTGGAATCGCAACCATTTTATCAAAATCATAATAACAGATTTTTTGCATAGTGGACAACACTGATGTAGATTTTTTTCTTTTAACTATCTGCACCACTTGTAATGGGAAACCAGAATGCTGTTAATTTGTTCATTTCAATTTCCTGTGAAAATATAATTCAGTCATCACAAAGGACGGCAGCAATAACTTCTCTCTCTCTCTCTCTCTCTCTCTCTCTCTCTCTCTCTCTCTCTCTCTCTCTCTCTCTGTATACGTTTAAGGAGAACTGAATTGTAATGATGTAATTATGGATCACAGTTCTTTATATTAAATTCCTTGTTTCGTCAAACTAAGCCGGATGCTTAAAGTAAAAGGGGTTGAAACAGGTTCTAAATGGTCCAATTTAACTGAGAGAATGAGCGAATCATAGACATACAATATAAACTCCACTCTCTGGGTGAAAACAGATCTGATATCCATGAAACGACCGGGGAGATTCCTTCGCTTACGTGACCACACGTATCCTCCCCCGCTTTTTTATATCATCGCACTGGTATCTTCGACCATTAAATCAAATTTGAAGACACTTAAAATTCTTTGAACCTAAAAATGATAGTAATTCCATGAATCGGTGACCTCTTACAGCAGTGCTGTTCCTCCTGCTGCGTCCCAGCATGCAGGCATTCCACTGACCTACAATGACAGACACGAATCGGCAGTAAACGAAGCGTCAGACGACCAATGGCTAGGAAATCAATAAAGGTCATTTACCTGGAGGGAACGAAGGTGGCCTTGATTCACAACCATGTCATCAAATCCTAAAAAAAATCTATATTCCACTAATCACAGGGAAACGGACATACTAATCATCTACGTAGGATTCATTTCCAGGTAGATTTCGTTAGGAAGGATTAGGTTATTTGAAACATTACGACATAGATTTAGTCACGTACAGTGATTTTGGTAGGTTAAGTTTCTCTGTTGTGCTGCCCCATTAAACATTTTATCTGGAGTGTCTGTTTTCTTGCATTTCTTAGCATCTCAAGGCGTTTGGGTATTTCCGTGTTCAAGGACACAGGCGCTGGCTCTTCCCAAGGCACTCGGATTTTGTTTTCCTCCCCCTGGGTTTTAAATTGCCGGCATCCAATAAAGAACTGGAACAGAAAAAATAATGTACCTCTGTTTGACACAGGATACATAATGTACTACTGTTTGACACAGGATAAATACTGTACCACTGTCTGACGCAGGATAAATAATGTACCCCTGTCTGAAAAAGGATAAATAATGTACCACTGCTTGACACTGGATCAATAATGCACCACTGTTTGACACAGGATAAATAATGTACCACTGTTGAGGCATATAATGCATGAAAGAATTCTTCCAAAAAGATCAAAGCCGGCGAAAATGGAGAGTGATGTCAATGACGAAAACAAAACATATATAAACTTGGAAATATAGTTTCATTTCAAGTCACGGAAACGAATTTTATCATTTCTGGTGATATAGGGCTTATTCAGTTTCAAATAAATACAAATAAAGGCAAATTTATATATAAATCCTTTTGTTTTGAAAGGTTTGTTTATCTTAACACGAAACGGCTGACAATAGCAGCCAATGTACATGTACAACCAGTGAAGCTAAGCGTGAGTTCTAAAATAAACAGCTAGAATGTTGCACCCAAGGACATAAAAGGATGGCTGTAGACATCTTTGCTGCGGTAACGACAAAACAGATTATCGCAAATCACAATAACGAATTCAGAACACAAAGAAATACTGAAGAACTTTGATATATCTAAAGTGAGTGAGAAGAAGCAAGGAAGAAGAGGACAATTATCACGTTAGGCTTCACTAAGTCAAGTTCTTTTCGTTGGAACCGTGACGCCCACTACCTAACCTTTTGAATGAAGCTAAACAAGAAATTGTCGGTACATTTAAAGCTCCAAAGCTATTGTATGAAGGGAGCCGCTAGAATGATATTAGGAACTAATTTCACGGTATTCGCAGTTGACAGAAAACTTCGATTATACGTATAATTACACCACCTATGGACATTCCCATGCAAATATGAGTAAGCAAGCACAAGGGAGGCAGAGACAAGGAGATCTTTGTTTTAAACCAGAATCATAATGTCGAATAAGTTATAAACACTCCTTGCGTACATACTATGTGTATGTATGTATACATGCATGCAAAGATGTATAACAAACGAAAAATTCATCAAAATAACTTACAAATACCAACTCGCATAGTCATGCATACATTCACTCTGCATTCCTTCACTTACATCCATCCCTGTGTATGTAACCATCCATCCGTAATGTTACATATTCTAAGGTTCCTCATTGCCAATAAATAATACATACATACACGCACACATTGACAAATATATTAATAGATAATATTAGATATTATATATATATATATATTATATATATATACCATATAATATATTACACATACATATGAATATATATATAATATCTAATTATTACTATATATAATATAATTATATATTAATCTACCCTGCTTTTCGGTGTTTAAATATCAATACACTACAATATAAATTCTATAAGTTAACATATGGCACTAGTAACATAGTAAAGAAGAGTATAACTATTTACAATATTCATAAAGCCACAAGGTAATTGCTGTTATTGACAAATAATAGAGCTTCTTCCACCTTTTAGTAATAACTCGTATTAACAATAAATTACAGCGTTACTTACAAAAAAAGAACGACAGGCTGTTTCATTAATCTATGTCATAGCAAAGCTATAAGATCTAGCTATGTTGTCTTTTGGTTGTCATGGCAACGCGTGACGAAGACGCCCTCGAGCGTGACTCACGCCCTTGCATTTACGGCCAAGTACTATGACTAATGGTGTGTTTAGTCATACCATCTAAAAATAACAATGGAACAAAAAATGGAGGAAATTACGAAACACAATTAAGAAATGGAGGATTAAGACGTTCCTAAATGCTCTCCATTACAAGCTAAAATTTAACTGTTTAATTAGATAAAAGAAAAATCTCCATTAGTTAGGTACCCGAGTATTAAAATACCTCTACATCACCATGATTAAGCAGAAGGCTTTGAAATCCCAACGTATATCCTTTTATTGATTACGTCTTCGTGTTTAAATTCCAGTTATTTTGTACAAAACACACACACACACACACACACACACACACACACAAACACGCACACACACACACACACACACACACATATATATTATATATATATATATATATATATATATATATATATAAAATTTATTAAGACCACAAGTAGAGAAATAATGAATCTACGGCATGTATATGTGAGTATCATTAAGAACAAACAACCTGTCACAAAGGGAGCCTCAAGCGTTAGGCATCTGTTGAGATTAAGAAAGGGGAAGATATAAATAGAGGTTAAAAGAAGAGTGAAACAAAAGAGAGAGAGAGAGAGAGAGAGAGAGAGAGAGAGAGAGAGAGAGAGAGAGAGGATGGTTGAGGGGGGGAGCTTTTATGATAGATCGGCACAGCCAACGGAGAAAAAGCAAACACAGGCGAATACTTATTTTTTCCTTATGCCATCGACCAACACTTCCGCCTCGGGAAGGGTAAACATTGGCCCACCTCTTCACAGCTGAAGGGGGTCTCCGAGATTAACCTCTCTCCCTCTTCCCCGGATGTAGAGAGCTTGTGCCTTCGCACGTGCTCCACTCTCTATCATATCTCCTGGCTGAACGATTAAACGCTGATTAAACGTTATAGACGCTAATACAGATGGAATTGAGTGCGTCTCGAGTGCTGAGCTATTACCGTCATTTACCAACTATCTAAATATTACTCACTCCGGTGGCTCTCAGGGATCTAGGTGGCCCATGGCCGCTTGCACCAGACCTCTCAACGTTCCCCTGTTGAGTGCCGCATTTCTCTAGTTATTCTCAGGATCCTCCACTCCCAGTTCTCTTACATCTCTGAACACATTATCTCTCCATCTCAGCCTTCGTTCCTCTCCACCGGTCTTCTTCTCCCTTCTACTGATCCATCCATAAACACTTTAGGCCTTCTGTCCTCTTCCATTCTAACCACATGACCACCCCAACGTATTCTTCGCGATCTTACACAGCCAGTTATTAGGGGTTGCCTGGTTACGTCTCACACTTCATTGTTGTGCCTTCCTTTCCAAGCATCTTCATTTACATCGTAAATGGGACCTGTTATTCACCGCAAAATGTTATTTTCAAAAACAAGTTTAATCAGTGTCCAGGTCTCACAGCCATATAGCACTACTGACCTGATAATGGTGCTGTAAATTCTTCATTTGGTAGACCTTGTGATGTTTCTGCTCTTTAAAAGTTGTTGTAGACTGAAAAAGCATAATTATGTTCTCTGCTGTAATTGTAGCCAGAACCTCTCTCTCCATCTCATTTCTGGATGTTAACACACTTCCTAGATATTTAAACTCCCCCATGTTCTCAATATCTCCCATATCTTGTTGTTGCTGTTATAGTTCCTTGACAATCTCATCAATTTGGTTTTACTTCCACTGATCTCTAATCTCACTCTGGTAGCAGTTTCTTTGATGAAATATGCAAACGTTCTATATTTGTATATCTGCACCTAAAAAATCAACATCATCTGCAAAGGCAAGGACCTCGGTGTTTGTATCTCCCAAAATGACCCCACCCTCAACTTCCTCGATACTTCGCATTATTTCCTCTAAAATTAGATTAAACAACATTGGAGATAGAGGTATCCATATCTCAAACCTGTTTTTATTTCAAAACATAACGATATATTAAGAATATTATTCGTCCTCCTAATCATTCATTCACAGACCAACAACTTTTTAACAGGCAGATCAAGATGCCCTTTTCAATGGAGCATTTGTTGACTAACTAATGAGGGAGTGCTCGTCCTATCTATCAACGTCATGATGATAGAACTGCACTGGAGTTCCATTAAAAATTCAACAGCAGTCTTCTGGATAATGCTTCGATTATTATAAATGACCGGTAGAAATGAAGTTATACATGCGCCTACATACACATTTTATATAGATATACATATGTATGTATGTGTTAATGCCACTTGCTTTTGTTGAATACCATAAACGTGAATACCTGTACTATCGCTGTCTCAAGGCCAGGAGAAAGTCATGAATTTTTTCTCGTTTATCCTTTTATGTAAAAATGAACACTGTGCAACAGCATGCCTGTATCGAGAACAAGAATTCTAAAGATAATTAAAACTTTTTTACTTCTAAAATAATGCGTCCCCATAAAGAAATCAAATGACAATACACAAGAAGAACGTGCATAAATACTCAGCAAATTGAAGGAATGTCATGGATTTGTATATTCAGTGAATTGCAAAGATAAAAACATACGGTGCACAGTCCCTTGCGTGTTTGGTCGATGGTTGTGGGAATACTGACATTGCAAGACAAATTCACGATAGTGTTAAAACGAAAACAAAAATTTATTCCTAATTAAGATATCTTACTATAATGGGCGTCTGTCACTCAATCATGGCCAAACGGCTGGTCCGATGGGCATGAAACTTGGCGGGGTTATAGTGTGAACCCCTAAGATGGTCTACAATAGGGTTTCATCCTACTCGCCCCCCTCCGAAGGGGGTGGGAGTGAGAAGGGATTCCCTGAAACGGAGCAGGTTTTGCCCGTGAAGCGAGGCTGGTTATGCCCGTAGACTTAGTTACATACGAATCTATCATACATAATTTCTGTATACATATATTTGATAGTAATAGTAATTGCTGAAAGAAACTATAAATGTATAAGTTGGTTTATGAAGAAATTTAGAATTCTACAGAACATTTAGCAATCTTTATTATACAACATCCATCGTTCTTAAAATTTCAATTAAGAGAAACGCAGAGGTTTGGTTGTTCTACAGATATATGAAGTATAACCTTAATTAGCTGCACCAGCTGACGAACACTAATTTCTTCAATGAACTGCCATTGAAGTTATTCATAAGTTTTCTTTTTTAAATGATACACCCCATTAGCTCAGTATTAATCATTTCATTTTTTATCTTTTGTCAAGCCCACAAATTTCATTTTTGTGTTCCACTCGTACCAGCGATGCATCCGAAGTGATAACATATTGCTTCAACACTAAATAAAGCATTTGGGATTGGATCTCAGTAATTAAATCTCAAAGGTTATCTGTTAGTCAAAAAAACAGAAATGAATTTAATCTATCTGAATATCATACGCCATTCATGTACTAAATGGGTCAGCAAAAAAATAGAACACTTACGGGTAAAACCGGAATTAAACACTGCAATTATACTTCAAAGGGACACGATAGTTCGGACCCAAGAATAAGTGCATGTATATTGAGAATATAAATTTACACACACACATATATATAATGGATTTTGCCCATAATCGGGTACAACCATCGTGGTTTCCCCTAGTGGATGTCGCCCATCAGAGTCGATTAATTTAACTAACCATACCTAATCCGCCTTTGCGGAAACACAGCCCTGGTCCTGCAGATATATGGTGTGTATGTATATATATATATATATAGATATATATATAGTTATATATATATATATATATATATACATACATACATACATGAGACCTCATGGTCTAACAGTCATGTAATTCGCCACACCTGCAGGACCGGGGCTGTGTTCGCGCAAGGTATAGTTAGTTAAATTAAGGAAGTATGTACCAAGTAGTTAATCGACTGTGATGGACCTCAGCCACTGGGGAAAACCAGGATGGTTGTAACCGTTTATTGGAAAAATTCATTATAAATAAATAAATATACATATGCATATGTATATATATACACATACATATCAATAAATTAGGAATCAATAAATTAATTCCAGTTTAGAAATAAGTAGAACTAGACTATAAAACAATAAACAACAGTGACGTAAAACGCCAACCTTAGAGTTTATGTAGGTTAACTACAGTGAATACTAAAGCTTAAAGCCATTTTCGGTGGTAAGTAAGGCTACATATAACCAGTAATGAAAGAACACTAAAACCAATTTAAACTCAGCACAACAGAAAGCAAGAGATATTGCAATATAACATGATACCAGCAATGCTTAAGTAGGTTAAAGGATCAAGGCTTTAGTGACCATAGTTATTTTTTCAAAATACACCGTGTCCAATATTCACATGCAACAATCCCATACGACCATGAATTACAAAGCCGTTAAAACATGGTAAAAATGAACAAGGATGCAATGTAAAAATTTTTAAAAAGTAAGAAAATAAAAAAAAGGATAGAAAGGTATAACACTCCCAGGCAGTTCAAATGCACACAACCGGCGATAATAAGAAATTGTTTCGGGTAATAAAATTAGATCATAGCTCGGCCGGGGCTATACAGGCACGAAATGTCATGACTACCTGCACTTAGTCCATTGGCTCTTTGAGCCTGGTTTTGACGCATTACTGTAAAGCAACAGACTACCTAAAGACTGTGGCGAGTCTTTCTTTGGCTTGACAAGCCTCGTTGTGGCCTTTCGCAGCTCTTAAGAAAGTTACAGTAATATGTTTAATGTTTACTTTATAAGGAAGGGTCATTAACCCTCATCTTTTCATTCGGCACCGTGGCTAGCTTCAGAGGGAGGCTCCGCCAGACTGCCTTGCCTAGCCACGCGTCCCTGCAAGCACAATGCAATCTAATAAATGAACGCACGCTCACAAAGGCCACGGCATCGGGCACAGAGAACAAAGGCATAATTGCGTCCTCCCGCCTTCTAATATTTACCCGCAAAGGTGTCCATAAAATAAAAGCGAAGACCGTATCTCCGGCATCGTGAATCGAAAATGGAATGAGATATTTAGAGATCCTCGTGACTGATAAATGATCTATTCATGAGGGACGTGACACGCACTCAGGGGACAAAGGCAACACAACACAACAATGATTATGACATATGCAAATCAGAAAAGTGCGTACGTGTATGCACACGCGTATATATATATGTATGTATGTATGTATGTATATATATATATATATATATATATATATATCATATATATATATTGTTACACACACGCGCGCGCACACACACACACACACACACACATATATATATATAGTCAACATCCTCTAGAGCCGCTCTTCCTAATGGAAAAGGACGATAAAAACATACACATACACACACACACACACACTATATATATACTATATATATATATATATATATATATATATATATATATATATATATATATATATATATCGTCTCATACTGTTTTTCACTATACCTCGGGACTAACTTCCACCGAAGGGGAATTAAACTTGATAAGTAATCCCCCCCCAGCGGTCCCGATGCATTGATCAGATTATATATCCCCTGGGTGTAGGTCCTTCCGGAGGTATAGTTTCTTGGGAAATAAGCGATATTTTTAGCTTAATATCTGGCAATATGTGTGTTTTGTGTGTGTGTGTGTGTGTGTGTATTCAAAACATATATATAAATATATATTAATCTATATATATATATATATAATATTAATATAATATATATATATAATTATTCTTTGATGTCTGTCTTTTTGTTTAAATGCAAATAAAACAGGCAAATAAAACAGGAAACAATCTGGTTTCCTCCATGACGCATCGGCTCTCTCAGTCTTGCCTCGCAGTGTCAAGGCTACGGGAATCTTTCTTGTTTATAATTCAAATCCGGATATAATGAAAATTTCATCGCTGCTCCCGAATGCCCTGACACCAGACGCAAAATCCTCGCTATTCGATCAGTCGCAATTAACTGTATTCTCCAAAACGAAGACCACAGCAATATGGAAAGATGGTTCTCTTCCTCGACAAACAATAACATCAAACTACTCATTCAGAATAACATGTATTGAAAATACTTTTATAAGAATAACTTCTTTTTTAAATAGGACCCAACAAAAAGGTCAACCACGCGAAATTGTATGTCAGAAGCCAAAAGCAAAATATAGTTCTGCAAATAATTCAAACATTATAATAAATAATTAATAAGATAAAAAGCTGATAGGTCATACAACTCACCGGCTTTGAATTACTAAGGAACAACCACGAATCTAAACAAGACTATGAATGATTAAATATTAAAGATCAAGCTTAATATAAGGCGCCCTTCATTGTTTCAAAACAACAACAATATGAGTGAAAGTCATGGCCATTTCACTGAACAGGAGCATTAAGCAAAGTTTTACAGCTTTTTTCAATAGTTTTACTACTTGACGAAGGTTTATTACCTGCCTGTCGCTGACATCGACTCACAAAAAACTAACATGCCACTATACCTTCTGACATATATGTTTGACATAACCATCGCCGCTAAGGCAACCTCTAAACCGCTCAGGTTGAAACCTTTTGCAACCTTGCTGTTTTTCTTTTAGGGCTCCACAGGTAATGTCTGGGAGGAGAGGGACTGGAGGGTCTTGTAATACCGGTAAATACTACTGAGGAAAACGAACGATTGATAAATATGCAAACAGTTGAATAATAAATATGCATACGCTTTCTTTAAAAGTCATTTACAACTTTTTTTCTTTTCCCTGCGGTGTTTAAGCTGCATTCATGTGCGGTGGCCCGTTTGGGTCTCTCCCGCAAAAGAAAAAGTTATATGATATATATATATATTATATATATATATGATATATATATATAGATATATATATATATATATTACACTATATCCACCTATATATCTCCCCCAAGAATCTGTATTTGCTGCTTTTATTGGCCATCCAACTAAAAACTGAATTAATTGACAAAGAATTCATTGCATAGTCGTACCAATACTAATTAACTCCCAGTATACTAAATAAAGAGATTAATTATTGCAAATTACAATAAATTAAAGCTACCAAAATATTTCTGACATGACTTTAGCTTACAAAGTAAAATATATCTTTAGACCATAATCTTATAGTATACTTGATAAAATTTTGGGGGCATTTAAATTTACTGTTCCTGTTTCATTACAAACGAAAACTACATTTCTTTAGTACTAATAATAATACATCTTCAATGAAAACAGCAGGAATACATCTGTCCTCTAAACCTTTCATGAATGTCACGAAATTTTCTTTCTACCATATCTCCGCTATCACTTAATTCATCACTCCTAATACTTATAAAACATATGATGCAAACACTGGTTTTATGATCAAACTAACAAAGTTTTAAAGTATTGCTATTCTTATTCATAATACATGTTTTTTATTTTTTCTCTCTCTCCTTCACACACACCCGCACAATGCATATATATATATATAGGTATATATATATATATGTATATATATATATATATATATATACATATATATATATACTATACATATATATACAATATATATATATATATATCTATCTTATCTTACATATCTATATATACTCGATCTATAATAATATATCAGATCTATATAATATATATATCTATATCTATATATATATATATATATATATATATATATATATATATAATATATATACATATATTTGCATAGAAGACAAGTTGTGTTTACTCATACCTATGTTGACGATGTAATGTTTGTGTATGTTCATATGTACAAAATATATATATATATATATATATATATATATATATATATATATATACATATGTGTGTGTGTGTGTATGTGTATGTTTTGTAAATATAAACATACACAAACATTACATCGTCAACATAGGTATGAGTAAACACAACTTGTCTTCTATGCAAATAAGAAGGGAATAAAAAAAAAAAAGCCAACTTCCAAATAAGTCATGCAGCAGCAAGCAGTACCCAACACGCAATACGTCATTTTACTTGCGAAGGAACCGCAGTTGGGGACCCCTGGCCCTGATCCGCTCTAGGCAATGTCCCTGCCTCTTCCCCTCCCTCAAACGGCAGAAGGGCTTTGGTGACATTACTTCAAAGGGGAAGCGTTTGCCAGGCATCGACCGCTGGTTGCACGCTGCACGCGTTCAATAAAGGAAGAGGGATCAAACGGTACAACTCCGCTATGAGTTTATACACTCGAGTAGATTAATCACAAGCTCGGATGCGCGAGGAGGGTTTGAGTGCAGGGTTAACCCTCTAGCGTTGCCAAATATCGAACGTTACTGAAACTCGTAAAAAGCCTTAGAAATGTAAAGCAAGCGGCAACGTTTCATCATGATGACCGACCAGAAGTTTGACTTAATAATTGCCATCTAGTTTCATTTCAAAATACTGTAAATTCACAGCAACTGTTCCATCATACACAGATGTTTTGTTTACTAATGCATGCCGCAATATTTAACTAATATCCTCTGCTTCTGCGACTGTTCTGCTACTAGTTGTACCAATACATTTTTCACCATGGCTAATAATGGCACATCTATTATAACTTTATATGTTCCTAACATTTACAAGTATATATATATATATATCTATATATATATATATGATATAATTATACTATATATATTATATATATAGATATATATATATATATATATATATTATATATATATATATATATATATATATATGTCTGTGTGTATGTATGTATGTATGTGTGTGTATCTAAGTATGTTATGTATACACACACACAAACACCTGTGCGTGTACTGGATACTGTAATGCTTCACCAAAAATACAAGTAGATGAAATCTCTGTACAAATTAAAATAAAGATGGGGACGCTCTTCTGAACACGATGGCGATAAGTTTTTAATAATGCCACTATATCGTATTTTGGTAAGTTTTAAATTTCAGATAGCAAGAATTCAGTCTTAATGATATAATCAAAGATTTCTTTACACAGAACAAAGGATCAAAGCCTATTACTTTAATCTTTACACTTACCCTACAATATGTAACCTTATTAATCGCACATGAGGATAATAAATCTATTAATAATAGCGACAAAATAATCGAAAGGGCAATGAAATTACTAAAAAAAAACAAATGAGTAAAAAAGTTATATAAACCAAACACTAAAAACATTCGCAAATAATTCTGCCTAAACGCATTTTTTTAACATACGTTACAAACAGTTGCAAATAAATCTGCCTAAACACATTTTTTAAACAAGCATTAAAAATAATCACATATAAACCTACCTAGACAATTTTCTTAAAAACGCTTATTAAAAACAATCGCAAATAAATCAACCTACACTCATTCTCTTTAAAACACATTGACAACAATCACAAATGAATCAACCTACTCATTTTTTAACACACATTAACAACAATCGCAAGTAGACCTACCAAAATAGAATTTGTTGAAAACATACATATAAAACAATCGTAAATAAATCTAACTAAACACATCTTTTTTAAAACACACTAACAACAACTGCAAATAAAACTACCTAAACACATATTTTAAAACATACAATATAAACAATCGAAAATAAATCTACCTAAACACATTTTTTAAAACACATTAAAAACAATCGCAAATAAATCAACGAGAACAAATTTTTTTAACATATCGTATGAGCGAAATATTTCTTCTATATTCCAGATTACCCTTTGGGCTTAATTTCTCCGTTTCTGAATGTAGCCGCTCATCCACGTCAAGATATGTAATTGAATCTCCTCTTATATTGGTCTCCGATAATGACGATCCGCCAACTTCGCCCCAGGGGCTACCAAGTCTTCATTAAAGGTATCTTCGAAATTCTGATTACTCCCCATCAAAAGCACAGCCTCGTGGGAGTAACATATGCATTTTAAATTGTTATTTTCTGAATAAAATGTTCTCTCTCCATCTTTCTGCTTTAAAATTACTGTATTATGAATCTGCCTCAATTTTTTCCATTACACACTGCAATAATGATTAAGTAATAATAATAATAATATCCTACTCAAACCATTTTGTTGATATATATATATATATATATATATATATATATATATATATATATATATATACGTGTGTGTATATATATATATATATATATATATATATATATATATATGATAAACGCAAGGACACATCATTACACAAAGGCGAAGACGAACAGCAGGTTCCAGATGACGAGACACAATAAAACCCTCGAACCCAGAAGGGTTAATTTGACCTGCAAACCTTTCAACGTGACTTCTGCCAAGTTCCTCTCCTTATGATGAAAAATGAACTAATTACGCGCATCCTCTCTGTCTGCTGCTTGTCAGTCTAGCTCAAACTGGACGCAAATCCTAGATGCTTATATTTCTTCTTAGGCACCTAAAAATTTTGTTTGTCCTATTGCACGGCAGTCTAAGTGAAAGAATAATGTGAATAAACGAGGAAAACACACCGCAAAATATAATGTGCTGAAAATAATAAATAGCTTTAAGGTATCCTAATCTTCCTAGTCTAGAAGCAGAAGAAAAAAAACAGGAATTGTTAAAAACTACGAATAATAGAAGAAAATGGTAAAGCTGCATGCCAGTGGAAGCCAAATAACATTGTTTCTCACTTTCTTGGCGAACTCCAAGCTTCAGAATTCGTTCAATTTTATTTTCCCAGTATCTTTAATTTTTGGTTCAAGTAATACGAGTCCTCTCTTGGGGAGCATTCCGGTTTTTTTTTTCACCCCCGAATAAGGATAAATATATAGAAACAAGAACTCTTAAATCTACAATATTCCCTTATATTTGCAATAAAAGAAAATTTATTCAAATGATCAAAAACCCTATCGTATCCGGTGTGAGAGCAAACCTTTTCACAATGCATATGGTTTATTATTATCATTATTATTATTACTATTATTATTAAGTAGGCTTTACATGCTTTACAGAAAATTCCTGAGAGAGAGAGAGAGAGAGAGAGAGAGAGAGAGAGAGAGAGAGAGAGAGAGAGAGAGAGAGATTGCCCAAGGAACACTTTCCAACTTAAATAGACAAATACACCTAATATTTACACCATGAATAATCGTTGGTCAAAAACGCCCCCAAGATCCGAATCTCCTTTTAGGTTCAACACCTACAGAGTTGTAAATCCTTGAGGAGGGGTGGCCGAGGGGGTCACGGTAGGGTTATAGTGTTGGGGGAGGACCAGTAGGAAACGAGGGGATCGGAACAAAAGAAGAATAGAAAAAAAGAGCAAGAAAACGAAGCAACAATATGGCATGACTCATCCAAGATACTGCAGGACTGGCGTCGGACAGGAAGCTACAATATACAAGTGTATTTCGTCAGCAAATAATATTATCCAATAGATGTATCATCAAATTGAACTTGTACATATCCATACACAACCAAAAGCAAAACAATAATTTTCAACAGAGTAACACAGTTATTCATAAGATGTTTGCTCTGCCTAATTGATTCGCCGCCAACGGCGCAAACACAGACGTACCCTACACCTACACTAAAACTAAGAACCTCACTATTACACATGCATACTCGTGCACAGGACTACATCACTACCCCATCCAGCGTTACTTCTGTAAGTAGTCGAGCAACTCACAGTCTAAGGCAATACAAATCGATACACAGTACAACAACTGTACCATGAGAGACGGAGAAATAATAGTCACGAATATCTTGAGAATGGTGTCATCCAGAAAAGGTGAAGATTAATATGGCCAGGGCCCTTCCAGCTTAATGATATACATTCTGATGGAGTATCAAACTCTCACATCCGGCGATTTTCCTCCCTTGTTCTTTCTTTTTCTCATCATGCTTCAAGTTTAATGTTGGAGTATTCGTAGTACAACTGTAAACCGTTACACAGAAACACATATATAAATGCACGTATTAATGTATGCATAGACACCTTTGATTCACACAGAATTTCAAGCTGAAAATAAATTCGTAACAAAAATTACATGGTTAAACACTAATACGACCCCGTATTGGCAAGTGCGTGCATGCATAAAATAAGGTCAGTTGATTTATATTCTCCAAAGCCAGACAAAGGCTCGTTACCTTTTGAAAGCTTAAAAACATTGCTAATAAAATAATTGCTGTCATTTACTATTGTTGGCGTGGAATTATAGGTCGCAATATTGGCACACACATCGATGTCAATATCAGAAATCAGTAATCGAGCCTTCCATTCTACTGAACGCTTGTCCCAAAACTTCAGCCCAATCCCTCCTGTCTCTTACGTAACACCAGAATATTTCTTGTGAAAATAATGCAATTAATTCTTCATCTTTTCATACATTCTTTACGTGAAGAAAACGCAGCAACATACATGATAAAAGAATTAAACTGTTTGCTGCAAACCACAATCATTAGGATACTACGGTGAAAATAAAATCTCTCAATATGCAACTCATTTGAGCTGAAATATATGACTAAAGATATTTTCAAACTCAGCCTTGCAACTTTCAAAATCCTCCATGTCACACATGCAATGATGTATTATATCTGCATATACATAAAGGATATTATTTACATACGTAAAGTCAGGCACACATTTACAAAAATAAATACTACATACATAAACAAGCATACACATACCTCATGATATATATATCTGCAAGCATAAGTTAGGGTATGTTTCATGT
Organism: Macrobrachium nipponense; assembly: GCF_015104395.2. Classification (NCBI taxonomy): domain Eukaryota; kingdom Metazoa; phylum Arthropoda; class Malacostraca; order Decapoda; family Palaemonidae; genus Macrobrachium; species Macrobrachium nipponense. Next base: position 59,118,730 of record NC_061091.1, read on the forward strand.
GGATGACATCATCGCTTATATATATATATATATATATATATATATATATATATATATATATATATATATATATATATATATATATATATATATAATATATATATGAATCTGCAAGCATATACACATAAGTTAGGGTATGTTTCATGTGGGTGACATCACCGTTTACAAAGTGCAGTGATTGAATTACGTTTGCATGGCGGGTTGAATTAATTTCCTGTGTAAACGAATCCTTTTTCGGGTCAGATAACTTCTGAACAACTAGGTCAAGGCCACCTGGGGATGAATAACAAAGAGAGAGAGAGAGAGAGAGAGAGAGAGAGAGAGAGAGAGAGAGAGAGAGAGAGAGAGAGAGAGAGAATATCAAACTGATAAAAGCCTCTAAAACGGAAAATATGCTGTTTTTCCCTAAAGATATAACTATTTTCAACAGCAGAAATTTTCTTAATTCTGCAGTGTTAAACAATACAAATGTATTCTGTCTCGTAATTTTTCAAGTTTAAAAATTTGTAAAAAAAAAATATACAGTATTACTACGTTCATACATAAATATATGAGATTGAGTACACACACACACACACCTGATCACATCACCGTGATTCATATACAAACTCTACCTCAGATATAACATTCTTTCTTTCAAATAATGTTAACATAAGTATGTATAATTTTGATCACTAGTGTTTCTTTTTACATATGAAAGGCTGAAGAGAAAATGATAACCGTAAATGGCCAGCGGATGAGGTATGTATGAGTTGTAGGCCACACGTTAGGCACTGGAAACCACAAGGGTCATTAAGAGCCATACAGAAATAGGAAAAAAGGTAATCAATAAGATTAATGATAAGATGAGTATGTAGTTAAACTATGATGAAGACTAGAAATAACTGCAAGGGGTTACAAATAAAAAGTATAGTATAAATATTTAAAAACGTATAAGAGTGTCAAACAGGGAAAAAATTAAAACTTGCAAAAATATATATTAGTTTCCTTTAAAAACCTAGCTTTCGGGGTCAACAGCATCGTGCATCGTCCCAAGGAGACTAGGAACTGGGAGGTTTTCCTCCTTCTACGCTTTAAAAACCTTATTACTCTCAATTTCTCTTTAACCGCGAAACGGCCTCATAGGTCCCAGTGCTTAGTCTTTGGCTTAAATTCTATTTCCTATTCTATCCTATTCAAGAGCATCGTGTCAAACCCGGTACATGCACACCCACAGCGCCATTCACATCATTTTTACACATACAAATTGGCGATACCTGGATGTGAAGACCCTTGCTTTCCAAAACTCCTTTAACAGCCTCTATTGCGCACCTTCTAGGTCTTCCTCTCCTTCTTCCCTAAATTATATACCTTCCCTAACCTATCGTCCTCTGTTTTTCCGAATGAGAAAACTATACCAATACACTGATCCATCGTTACACCTACAAAACACAACTACGGAAAGTGTTAATCTCAACAGCTTCAATTTTTTCTCTCATTTACATTCACCATCCCCACGTCACGTTCACAGATTCTTACCCTCGCTTCCACAGTTACCCGAAGTCCATTCCCAAATTTCCCTTGCCTCACGAGATCTACCACCCGCCTCTCCTCCCACCCTACCAACATCAGTTATAAGACTTAAATAAAGCCACATTCACGCGGATTTACCTTACAGTTTTCAACTTCACGATACTGCAAGCTCTTCAGTTAATATTCAGCTTACATTTTATTCCGCCATACCAGTACGGATCAGATAAATTTACTCCAGTTTAAATTAATTGCGTGCGCGCGCGCGTGTGTGTGTGTGTGCGAGCGGCGCACAAGCAATGAAAATACTACAGTTATTAAAACGATATACCAATCACTTATAAAGCAAAGGTGCATAATTTATCAATATTTTGGAGTACAATAACAAATCGTTTCCCATTTTTACGTTAAACTGATATTTTTTCGTCCGTTATTTAACCCGCACTGCTACATCATTATGAGTCCTGTTCAGAACAGTTGGAATAAATGGCATCGATTCATAAAACCAACTATCGGATGCAGACACCCTACAATTTGCTACGGAAAGGTTAAAATTTTCTCTGACAACAAGATCATAAATGACGTCCTAAGGACCTACTGTTAACCCTTTTCAAGTCTATTTTGGTATGATTTCGTAGTTGAAGTCATACGCTGCATTTAACAGTGAGAAATACTAAGTTTAACCCAAGAATAACTTCCCTGCATTTAAATACCATCATTCTATGTTTTGTGAGTGTAAAATTTCTCTCTCTGGTTTGTGTATAATTTCTCTCTCTCTCTCTCAACTATCATTATTTGCGATTTTAAGCATAAAATAATCCAACTTCATCCGCTCAACCACACTAGATAAACACTGAAATTGCAAGATTTTTTCTTTGAAATAATTACAACTCAAAAACTTACAAAAAGCACACGAGTGATATTCTGTTTGCTATGTAGGACGCAAAGGGCCTAAAAACTTATAAGCTTCTGTTCATTTACTTGACGGCTTTCTTTTTTTATCACAATTGAAATTTGGTCTTATTCGCTTGTCCTTTGCCATGAACATAAAATGCTACAAAATGCAAGATGAGTCAGTCTAGCCGTGATGTGTAAATAGTCCATGACCTTATGGCCAGGAACAGCAAAATAGGAAAAGTCACAAGGATCCCTACGAGTCTTCAGGAAATGCCTGCAGGCTGAGGTAAATAACAATACTCTAGCAATTCGTGTCTCTGAAGTGCCGTTCATCTTCAATAACAATACTCCGTCTCTGAAGTGCCGTTCATCTTGACTTTAGTATGAGGTTAATGACATACGTTAAACAGGGCAAATGAGTGTAGACATTACCAACGTCGTTTTATATAAGAGGTTCATTATTACTGGTTTTCAACGTTTCGCAGAGAGAGAGAGAGAGAGAGAGAGAGAGAGAGAGAAGAGAGAGAGAGAGAGAGGGTGGCCGGGTTTACAGTCATGAAACATATCACTGTATAAAGAGAAACAATTATTTCTAATTAATTCAGTCCTCGGTACCTCGACTGAAATACGAGTCAATTTCATTACTCAGTCACCTGTCATCATATTCCTTTCAAACGGTGATTATTTTGTCCCTCCGCTGGAGATTCGCACTTTTCTAACTTAATAATAAGTTCTTGTGAATTTTATTTCTCTGTGTGCGAGTCTTGAACGGGAAAAGTGACTCATAGGTGCGCTTTCTAAATTTAATCCAGTTTTCCCCTTTTAGTAAATCATGTGCCTAGTTGTTATTCAACTGTTGTAGGTTTAGCTAGGTATGAGAAAGAGAGGAAGAAGGAATAGGGAAGAATAATACTAGACGTAATTCTTCAGTCACCCCCACCCCACCCCTCCCCCCCACCCCCGGCCTCTCTCTCTCTCTCTCTCTCTCTCTCTCTCATCCACATTTTATTTTATGGGAACTAGCCTTGCAAGTTTTAAGTGCCCTCATTGTAAACATTAGATTGATGTTTATCTAGCGTCATATTACAAGGGACATTGATGTCATAATGATTTTCTTACCTTATGTTAGTAAGGAGAGAGAGAGAGAGAGAGAGAGAGAGAGAGAGAGAGAGAGAGAGAATGTATATAAATAATATATATACTTATATATATACATTATATATATCTATATCTATATATATGTATATATATATATGTGTGTGTGTATGATAAAATAGAAAGTACCTATTAAAGTACCATTTAAAACATGAAAGTGACTAGTTATTGAATAATGCAGAAAAACGGTATTCTAGATTAAACTACAGAATCGTGGCAACAGGTCAGCTACGGTATCACATACATAGAATTTTAAAAATTCAAGTCACTGAGGTTTATATTTTCCAGAAGACAAGTTTCTGTAATAAAAAAAAATCCCGCAAACAACTCGCTTCTTTATATTCTTTCCTAAAATTCTGGTCAATTATACTGACCATCCGTGTCCCAATTGTCTAAAGGAAACCGGCTTCTCAGTTCCTGGAGACTGGAGCATCCTACCAGCACTAAACGAGTACATAAATATGTTCTTATTCTAATAGTAATAAAAATAATACTTAAAATAACGTAACTTCCAACCTGTACTTCATTCTAAAGACTTCAATATTCCTCCAAATCAACAACAGTCAACTTCACTATTTTTCACAATGCCAACCCATTCCAGTCTCTGAACAAGAGAACAGAACTTTTAAAACTTGGTACGTGAGAATGAACCGGATGGGGTCTCCCTCTCTCTCCGAACCCCCTTCCCCCTCCCCTCTCTCTCTGTCTCTCTCTCTCTTTCTCACTGGATAGGTTATCAAACACTTCATTCATGTGGAATTCCCGGAACGTTCTCCTTCTTTTCTTCTTCTTGCTGGAATTTCCGTGACGTGAGAGGCTGCTGTGCTTGACATCCTCTTATATAATGTGGAGTGTCATACTTCCCCTGGAATCTTCCAGGTCTTATCTTTGAGAGCATTAAATTGTCATAATATAAAAGAGGTCGAAACACAAACATACCAACGTGCACATAAATACAAGATTTATATGTGTATATATATATATAATATATATATATATATATATATACATATATATATATGTTGTATATATGTACAAGTAGGCACGTCCATAGAAATAAGTCATTAACATGATTCTCATCAAATAAATCACCACACTAACACACACACACACACACACACAAGAGAGAGAGAGAGAGAGAGAGAGAATGTTATTTCCAAATGCCCATCTCTTCATTATTGCAAATAACATAAGTTTGTGGATAAAATGAATTTTTTTAAAATAAGCCACCAAAAAAAGCGATATCAGTCCCTTCCTTCGACCTCTAATGTACTAAGCTATATAGATCAAATGCTTCCACCTAGTTATCATTACTACAGAGTTCATCAGAAGATTCTACTTCCCTTGGCAAAATGACTTCAATTCTAAAATATATAATAAAAATAATAAATGGCATCATATATATAAGACATCAGCACTGAATTCCAATAGGAATGAAAACGAATAATATCCATGGTCATCACTAACAGGACTTTACATTAGTAGTAATCAGAAAGACTTCAAACAACTACTGGATTCGCTAGTCGCTGCTCCTTTCGAATTAAACCCAATAGAAAGAAAACAATAAGAATTCCGCAACATAAATCAAAGATATCAGCACCAGGCTCAGACTCGCTTGTAGTACAAATAAGATACACAGACGACCGGCAGGAGAAGTTCCATAAAGATCAAATCGATAGAAGCTACACCTAAGGAAAAAAAAAAAGATATAATGGGAAGCCTTCCTCCCCCAAAAAACGAGTCCGCCCACGAGGGAGCGCTAGGGAACCTTGTAAACGTTACTAGTGAGAGAGAGAGAGAGAGAGAGAGAGAGAGAGAGAGAGAGAGAGAGGTTCCCTCGACTTCTACGAAGTACCTCTATCGTCATAAATAAATTTAAGCCTGATTCACATTTAAGCAATGAGTAAGAGAAACTATCCCAGAATTTCTACAATGAACACATGACGTCATAGACAAATATGAAGCCCTCTAATTTTACATCATATTTTCCTTATTCAATGACATACCGAGAACAAGAGGCATAGCTGCATAGCTGCTACTATCACTACTAATATATTACTTTAACAATAATAATAACAACAATATAAAAAACAATAACAACAATTTCAGACAGATAAATTGAAGGAAATACTAATTATTACCAACAACCAAAAAAAAAAAAAAAAAAATTCAAAGACCGGAGAAAAAAGAAATAGCACCCTGCCAGCTAAACAGGTGCGTCTAAAAAACCAAAGCAAACCTTCCTCAAACAAACAACCTAACAAGCAAACAAAGACGGGAGAGGCAAACAATGCCTTCAACTTGACACCTTGCAAAAGGTCGCACTGCAACGCGGATATCCCAAAAACCCTCTCCACCTCGCATTCCAAAACGCTGAGGAAGATGCAATCGAAGGGGGAAGGGGGGAAGGGGGAGGGGGACGGGGGGAAGGGTGGTTTGGCGACGACGAATTAATGGCACAATGCAGCGAAGCAGACATCCGGCAAAGTAATCGTCCGTTTCCTGAGAGGTTATATATATATATATATATATATATATATATATATATATATATATGTATATATATATATGTATATATATATATATATGCATGTATATGTATATGTATATGTATAAAAACCTAAGTCATTTACTCTATCGTGGGTACCTCTTAAGCAAAAAAAGGACTATCCGTATTATTCTTATATTATCTTGATATGTTCCACAGATATCCGCTAAAAATATTTCTGAATCACAGAAAACGTAATAAATAAATAAGAAAGGGAAGTGGGAGACTTCTTTGTGAAAGAGCAAGGCCACTGAGCCATTCTTTGTTTATACCTGTACGTGAAGACCGTGAATGAGTAAACAACTTGAGGCCCATGGCAGATCAAGCCAGAAGGAAAAATAAGTGATATGAAAACCTTAGCCATTGCAGTAAAACTTAGCAACCTTTGAAAAGAGCATTCCGATTACTATCATTATTATTATCATCTTTAGGAAGAACACCCTCTCTCAAGCAAACGTCATTGAACACTGTGGCCGCCTGGATGCCGTTTAGCTTCTAGTGTAGTTTCTCAATTTGTCATGAGCGACGGCAATTCAGACGTCATAAACTACTTATTACTACTACTGTACTACTACTTATTATTATTATTATTATTATTATTATTATTATTATTATTATTATTATTATTATCATTAATTTAAATCGAGCAACAAGATTCCAAAGAGCCAAATGCCCATATGTGAAAAGAAATTGGAACTAATGAAAAACAAATACATAAAGGGTTAATACATAAATAATCTAGAATACTCAATAGACATAACATATACCCATATTACACATATGCGTAAAATGCATTTATATATATAAAAAAGCCATTTTAGGCAGGGGAATGATCGAGGGATAAAGTAAACAAGAGCCGTTCAGTAAAATGCAAGTCTGCCGGTAAAATGTCAGGGGTGAAGTCATCTATATAGGGGTCAAGGTTACTTGAGGTTCATAAATTATTCATGTACGATATTACTCTAACGCAGAAGTAGGACAACATATACCAAAATCCACATGTACTTTCACTGTAATTTCATACACTACATAGCGAATGCGTAAATCCGATTTAATATAAGCATACGCAACTCAAACAAACCTGTATTGCAAAACAATGATTGCATTACAAACATTCGTCATCTGATGCAATATTTAATATACAGAGCAACATAGCAAACGTATAAAATGTCTACATACTAGGCACCCACAGACACTGCTACAAACACACATTCATTACTTGGGTGATTAAATTCTATAGGGCGTAATATAGAAGGAAAACCTTAGCACAAATGACATTACTCAGGAAGAATAAACTTAGTACTTATGAATCACGGGCAACTATATACCTGCACCCTGTTTACCAGGAAGCAAAACCCTGTCTCAAAGCTTTTTCTTCAAGATGTATACATTTCCAAGAAACTAGTACGATCTTATCACACAGCTTATTACTCAGGATAAGTAAACTATCACTGATCTCTTTAATCAGTGGCAAAAAAATCCGGTGTTTTATTTAATAAACAAACGACCCTATCGCGTATACACCTTAAAAGAAAGGTATCGAATCTTAATAATCAGGGGATAACAATCCTGCACTTTGTTTATAAGGAAGACAAAATTTTACCATTCTCTTGTTAATCAAAAGTAAAAGCTATAATATCGATCAGGTGTGGAAAACCTATCATATACCTCATAAATACAAAAGAAAAAGCTAACACAGACGCTGTCAGTTTGGACGAAAATGCCTGACATAAACCTTGTGAATCAAGATGAAAAATCCTGAAGTATTCCTAAGGTATACGTCAATAATCCAAAAGATACCTTCTATCACACAAAAACCTCCTACAGAAAAAAAAAAAAATCTACACCCACTCTGATCTATAAACATACATATAGAGGACAAATTCGTCTTCCTTCTTCCAATTAGCCAGCTCCGACATTCCAGCATAAGTGGCCTATCAATCTACATATTTAGTTGCATCCCAGGTCCTGGCGAGGGCATTTATCTAATTTAGTTCTTTGCCCAGCTTGCCTCTGCCTTACAAATAGCTGGTATTAACGCCTTAGATATCAAAGGCTTTGCCAGATGAGAGACTTTACGGCGGGATTTCTTAGCAATACATCTAGATAATTTCAGTTTCTAATCACTTGGCTCAAACGTACTGCCTATAAGATTTTGTTTATATACATTTATATATAATAACAGTAACCCACGTGCTAAGCCATATAATTCATATACGGACCGTATTAGAGTTTTTACGTGTCATGCAGTATGTATTATAAAGCTTTATATAATCTTAATCTCAGTCAACATCAAAACAGCCGAAACGATAATAACCGTAAAACCAACACAAATATAACAACGAACAACAATCGCATGTAAACAAAAGCAAGTGACATCTGTCGAAGATCTGTTTTAAAACCAGAGGAAACTATACCCTTATAGAGCATGCAAAAAGCTAACGACAAAAAGGTGTTTTAAACCCAAAACCAATGAACTAAACCCTATTTAATACTTGCATCTTCTGTACTCTGATATCCTATTCAGTGATGAATGGGAGGATAGAGAGATTTGGTCTACCACAGACTACCAAACACAGAACAGTACTCGACATGTGAAACATAAATTAGCAGCCTTCAATGCTTGCTAGCATCATCAAACCGTTGCTCACTGTTCTTTCTACAAACAGATGCCTAGAACACCGAGGACCTGTCATTTATATTTCAAACTTCAGATCACTGTAAGAGGTGCTGCATAAAAGCAAACTACATCACTGAAAGTTTCTCAAACAACTCTTCAGAACGGTACAAGAATAAGAAAAAGTTTTTATTCATAAATCTCATAACGGAGTAAAAAATAAAATGCGTATAAAATACTAAGCACATCCACTCTTCTATTATCGCAAATAAAAGCAACAGCAACAAATATCAAATATCTAGACCCCAAAATCAACAAAATGAATTAGTAAAAGAGTATTAACCTGCGCATTACATTACCTAGGAAAATGAGAAAAATCTACACTGACGGATACCACTCACTGCTCGGCAGTCTTAAAATTTAGAAGAGTTAAGCCACTAATATATTCAAGGGATCTCGTGAGTCGTAAACAAAACGGATGCCTTGAGAAATGGGATCTACAACCACGGGTTCTGGTTAATTTTATCTCTCTCTCTCTCTCTCTCTCTCTCTCTCTCTCTCTCTCTCTCTCTCTCTCTCTCTCTCTCGTACACATACGAACACTCGCAGGCCAACACACAAACACAAAATATAGATTATACATTCACACATTTATATGTGTGTGCGTGTACATATGTACGCGTACACATGTAAACATTTATGCACGTCGGTATGTATGCATGTACACTACCAACAATCAGTGGAGGCAGTAGCAGTAGGCCTAATTCGATAAAAGTTATTTCCGATTAGATTCCATTTAATGTCAGCCTTTCCTCCGGGCCGTAAAAATATTTTATAGGCCGACCTGGAAATATAAGAACCACCTTTATGACGTCTTTGGGCATTAAAAGAAACCACGCCTAAAGGGAGGAAGCCTAAAGGGACAGGACTAAAGGGCGTTTCGGATACCGAGGGCGGATTCCTAAGTGACCAGGCATCCAGGTCCTATCGCATCCACAAATGGGAATGAAATCTAAATTATTACCAAAAAACCTGTTTGTATTAAGCTTAAAAATATTAAGCTTAATAAGGTTTATATTTATTACCTTCACTGATTTCAAGCTAAATGTCAATGCTTAATGAAGTTCATTTTTCGTCAAGCGTAGTCGTGGGAGGGTAGGCTGTCAAATGTAATCCTAAAATAAATTATTTAAGTGGATTATGTACAGTCCATGGACGAGTAACGCACTTTATATATATATTATATATATATATATATATATATATATATATATATATATATATATATGTGTGTGTGTGTGTGTGTGTGTATACATGTATATACATGTATATATGTATATATATATATATATATATATATATATATATATATATATATATATATATATAGCGCTAAAGAGAAGGATATTGCAGAAATCGCGAACATGCACAACATTCCAAATTATGGAGTTGCATGGAAAGAACGTCTCTACACTGTTTAACCAAAGAAGGAGATAGCATATCTTTGCTATCAACCCTCTATCTTTACTTTATTGCCCATCTTCACGAATCAGAATAAGGGTAGTTCACTGACAAACCTACCATATTTCTGTAAGGTATATGACTGCATAGGGGAAAAAATAAGAAATCACGAATTTGCTCATACTTGAATCAATTTTTACAAAAAGGAATTATGGTATACCACAAGTTACATGATACAATGTAAACTGTTTCCAGAGGTATTATTGAAAAAAAGTAACAATCATGAATCGCAATGTAAAATCGTCACAGGAAGATACAATAAAAAAATGGAGAACAATCATACAGCTTCATAAACAATTTCTTTTTCGAAATCGTAGGCCATAAAGAAGAATTAAGATTGTCGAAGCTGGATGATGTAATCAAAGAAAGAGCTGCATATATATGCAGTAACCTGTATTTCAAGTAACAAAAATAATAATGAAAATAATTACAACAGATCAGAATAAAATGTAGCTGGAAACGGAGGGAAACAGCCACTACAGAATTTTAGTTTTTACAGTAAAAGAAAACTATTGACATGACTTGCCTGTCCGTGCGCACTTTTTCTGTCCACCCTCAGATCTTAAAAACTACTGAGGCTTCAACCATACCAAATTGCAGCCCTCTACCTTCAGTAGTTTTTATTCTATTTCAGGTTAACGTTAGTCATGATCCTGCGTCTGACAACGCTATACAGGCCACCACAAGGTCGTGGCTGAAAGTTTCATGGGTCGCGGCTCATACAGCATTATTTGCTGTACAGAAAATTCGACTGCGCAGAAGAATGTTCGGCGCATTTTTAACTCGTTTATCATTGCAGTCAAAGATTATTTTGCTACTTTTTAGGTTACGATTGGAAATGCTGTCAATGGTCCATATATATATATATATATATATATATATATATATATATATATATATATATATATATATGTGTGTGTGTGTGTGTGTGTGTATATGTATATGTATATATATATAAATATATATATATATAGTGTATATATAGTATATATATAATATATATTATATGTGTGTATAATTCTTTTTGTAGTAAAGTAACTAGTAAAGAAAAATCACCCGAACGCAAAATAGTGGATACCAAGAAGCAAGGAAAGAAGACGAAAAGGACAGCACCACCACCAACCGTAAAACAATTCCTACGTCAAGACTGATAATGATAATAAACATTAACAAAGTAGCAGTTTGGTCTACAAGGCACAAAGAACAAAGCGTTGGGACCAGGGAGACGGTCGGATGGCCTGGAGTCTATGGGTAGGGGGATGAGTTAGGCCCAAATCCCTCTGACCTTCGAAGGAGGGAGAGGGCCACGGGGACCCTGTCCCCCACTAAAATAGATTGGCCAAGCCCTGTCCGACTTCACGGAAAGTGCCAGGGAAGAACGGCCATTATCGAAGTCCGTGATAACATAACAATTCTAAGAAAGGGAATGAGGGGAGGGAGAGGTTGAGTGAGGGTCACTTAATGACCCGCTGACAGGGCCGATGGGTAGCAGAGCTAGAATGTCAGGGAGAACGGAACAACAAGGGGAAGACAGATATAAGAGAGAGAGAGAGAGAGAGAGAGAGAGAGAGAGAGAGAGAGAGAGAATATCTTTGGTAGATAAGACTTCTTTATGAGTGGTTTAATGTTGACGAGGAACAGATTACTATCATTTCGAAGTATTGGATCGTCAGGAAGTCCAGCAAAATCGTTCCGCTCGGGCTGCAAGTCACACACACGCATACACACACACAAACTTTGTAATTCTATTCATCTTCCATACTACTATATAAAATAATTTTACAGAGGTTCCTACACAGTTTTTCAATACAATATATAATCAACTAACGACACATTTTGCTTCAAAACATTTATATTTCTCAATTCCTAACACATACATACACAGATGAATGGATGGGTATATCATATAAAGATTATTTCAACTTAAGTCGAGAGATAATTTTAAATTTTCCACCCCAAAACCATCTTGTGAGATGTGACTCTTTTCCGAAAAAGTAAGAAAGAAATCTTTGGTATCTCCCCCCCTTCCCACTCAAAATAAACACATAATAAAGAAGGCACAAATGAAAAAGGAAAAAATGATTTCCAAAGGAACCGTAATTAGCCTTTCGAAAGTAGGTCGTTCGAGGCACGACACCTAAATTATCTTCACACGCTGATGACCGGTGAAGGAGGATACAAGTGCAGGCGTTTTTATTTACTATCATTCATAAAGTTTGCATATTCATGTGAAAAGACATCAGAAAAAAGTTACCATTTTGTAAAACATTCATAAGTGAAAGAGAGAAATACAAAATAGATGTAAATTAAATGAACATTCATATTCCATTTATACGAAATATAGTTGAAAAAGAGAAACATAAGACACGAAATCTGCTAAAAACAAAAAAATTACAAAAATATGTATATATAACTAACAATGCAAGTATGAGTAAACGGTGCAATTGAGACTAAAACTAAGCAAGATGTTCAAATCTTTCCATCTTTGACCACCGATACACGATAAAAAAAAAACACTAACAAGAAATTACAAACAATGATAGAATATCTAATACTTAAAGACTGATGGCTGAGAAGAAAAGTAGCTGTATTAATAAGAATGTGAAAAATAAACACGAGAACGAAAAGTAAGAATATAATAATAATAATAAAAAACTCGTTAAAATACTAAAACAGAAAAAAGTGTTTCAAAGGCCCTGAGCTGCAATTACCGTTTCTGAAGGTCATGTCATAAACGCCTACAATAACTAAATATATTTGCCTACCTCAACCTACCTAACCTTTCCTTGTCAGCTACCTCCCTCCCCTTCTCCACTTTCCCAGCATATAATTTATTCATGGGGTCACTGACGTTGAAAACAAATCTCACATCAGCGTGTTCGAATGAAATTTTAAGCACGATCATTCTAGTGGCGTGAAGACAATTCTACGAGATATTTTTTTTCCCTACTTACTAGGAACATTATTATATTTCATCCTCAGATTAACAGCACTTATAAAATACCCAGGTCCTTCCATGTAAGGCCAAAGAAAAATACGAAATTATCAAATGCTCACACACACTATAACACGAGAAATCGGTAACTAAATAAAACAAATTCAAATTTTCTTTCGTAAACAACAACCGGTTTATCGGTTTATTTACCTGGTTTACAACTGTACCACATGCTAACCCAAACAAACGAAACCAACAAACGTTAGTTAGTTATGTTAGTTATGTGTAAGCCTAAGCAGGTAGTAAACAAACTAGCTCTGTCCCTTTTTCTGAACGAATCAGGGAGAACCAATTAAGAGATATATTCAAAGCTACTTTCATCATTAACGAGTTCATTATTTTCAATATGGGCGACACGTGTGTGAAAAAAAATGGCAGATCATGAAAATCATTTTAATAAGTTTACGAAATGCTATTGATGACGCAAGCGCTCTCTCTCTCTCTCTCTCTCTCTCTCTCTCTCTCTCTCTCTCTCTCTCTCTCTCTCTCTCGCATTCCAATAGATATCTTTGCTACAAACAAGCTGTCAAACCCAGGTCAAGATATAAACACCTTGGAAATGCACTATAAACACAAAATGAAAAACAAACCCACTGCCCTCGGTAACTTGGGATACATGTTTGGTTTACCGCATATGGAACTGAGCCATCGTTCTCTTGGGAGATCAATTCTTACCTGTGGAAAGAAAAAAAGTACATTATTAGTTCACCAATAAAAAAGTATTATAACAGTGTCCAGCAACGTAAATGTTATGTATCTAAGTAATCTAAGAAAAAAGTAACTTAAGTTAGGAGTAAAGGAGTAAAACAACGTATTTCAATGTTACACTTCTGTTCCATTACCTAACTTGGACTGTAGTATAATTAACTAATGGTTTGTCCAGCACATTTTCTTCAGTACTAAATAGCCTTAACGACACCACAGCATGATAACTAGTTTTCCTAGGTACATAATCCTCAAAACCTGTAATTATTTTATTAGGTAGGAAAACGAACACATTATATCTTCTCATAACATTTACTTCACCTCAGGCAATGTGCTTCGTAGTTAATCAAGGTACACTTTCCTTTCCCTTTCTAAATCTGAGATCCGTGAGACTTTCTTGTTTATATATTTTCCTTATTTTTTACCAGAGACATCGTCTCTCAAAGTTGACTGTTTTACACGTTTTCATTTCTTTATTAAGCTCCCTCCTTTCCATTATTTCTTATTTTCGGTTATTTCTTCCGTAGCATCTCTCAAAATCAGTATGATATTTTTGTTTTCATGTTCAATTGTCAATATGGAAGGGGAAAACGTACGAACTCTAGCGTAAAGTGGTTCAGTAAAATAATATTGATAAAAATAAATAAAAAGATTAAAAAAAGTGAAGGACAAGAGCGGTGTTCAAGGGATAAAAATACGGAGATGGCACTAAGGAAAGGAGAGCTACTATACGTATATCAAGGATAGAGAATAACAGGAGCTGTACATAGAGAGGAGAGAGAGAGAGAGAGAGAGAGAGAGAGAGAGAGAGAGAGAGAGACATAAGTGAACCTCAATTGAATACTCGGCAAGTTCTGGCTAACCATTTTAGCACACTGACGACTTTCTCCATGCTAAGATTATGGTTTTAAACTTTCGTCTTCGGGAATCTTTTTCTTCTCTCAGAAGGAAGAAAAAGTTATAATTTCTAAGGACAGTCAACAAAGACAACTCGAAATTTCATAGGGAGGATTGAAAACACATTCAAGGCTCTTTCCTGAAAACATTTATTATGTTCTGTTGGCCCAAACAATGAAGTGCGTACCTGTTAATTAGATGACTGTGTTGGGTAGCAGTCAGGAAGGAGAAAGCATAGTGTTAGCTCTTAATTTTACAATACGCCACCCTTTGGAAAGGGCGACGTCCGAAATTAAGTTGTTGGCCTTGTTGTTCTCGGAAAGTATACATAAATGATTTTGTTAGCCCTATGCCCTTTTTAAACCAGGTTGCAAACACCACAGTCATTTAGCCACCAGGCACTTGAATCACTGCTTAGATCAACAGAGGCGGTACACGTGACAAACTCCAAGACCACCAGACGATATATGTATATGTACAACATGTATATGAATATTTATGTATATATATATATATATATATATATATATATATATATATATATATATATATATATAGTGCCATTTTGGTTGTTGACTTGTGCCGGGGTGTGTTTGTGCGTTGGTGTGTGCGCTCGCGAGATATATATATATATATCTATATATATAATATCGTAAATATAAATATATAATATATATAAATATATATATATATATCATATATACATAATATATATAAAATATATAAATATATATAGATATATATATAGATATATATAATATATATATATATATTCACATTGGAGAGAATCTTTAGGAAAATAAGCTTGAAGAAAGTTTACATCGTAACTAAGCAGCAAGAAGAGGTTATTTGACTATAATGAAGTAAACTGTATCAACTGACAGGCTTTGTTCGGTTCAACCTTGCATACTCTCACTCAGCAATAACGAAGTAGCGATTATTTTCCGCTATCGTGGGCACACTGGGCAATTTTAAGTCCAATTGTAATCATTTTCTCTCTCTGTCTCTAATCCACCCAGCGCCTTCCTATTATGCCACTCAAGTATAAGTAGCCAAAGGCGCAGCAATAACTGCTTATTAACAACCTTTGGTAGTTACCAAATGATGAGTAGTCCTGTTACTTGAGAATTGTAGAGAAAGATTAACGACACTGAGACAGCTATAAAAATTATAACAATATTCAGTAAATGACTGATTTCTCATAAAATACATTTCCCTATTATTTCATTGCACTGTAAATGTATTAAAAGTTATAGGGCTAGCTTTCGAAACACTGATCAGCTCTTTTATTATAAATAAGAGCTCGACATCCTCTCTCAGTTCGCTGTACAACTTCTATTAGTTTATATTAATAATAGGTTAGCTTTCGTCTTCATATACAACTCCCAGATATGTGTTCTGATAGATCCATACCCATAGATCAACGTAAATCTTCCACGTAAAAAAAATCCATGGTTCAAAGGTCACTTTCGTTCGTGCCAAGCGAATTTACGTTGTAAACCTATAACTAACAAGATACATATCAGTATACGCCCATAATAAGAGGACTCTATTAACGCGGCCATTAATTTTATGAAATGGCCTCATCGTAACGGGATAAAGGAGAGTATTTTTTTTATGTGCCATTTTGACAGCTTGTTATAACACAAGAACATTGCTTTATTTATTATTGTTATAACACAAGAACATTGCTTATTATTATTGTTATAACACAAGAACATTGCTTTATTATTATTGTTATAACACAAGAACATTGCTTTATTATTATTATCAGTAGTAGTAGTAGTAGTAGTAGTAGTATAGTAGTAGTAGTAGTAGTAGTAGTAGTAGTAGTAACTGTGTGTATGTCGAGTTATGGTTTTTAGATTTTATAATACATGAACTCTGGTTCTTTTAAAAATATATGATTGTTCATTTTTAAGTTTCCTTGTTTAATTTTTAATATAAAGGTATAACATGAAAAATTCTATTAACTTAAAATATATTTACAAACTGAAACATACAAAATTAACAAACTTCATGTATAACACCAGGAAAACTTATAAAAAATATAAGGTCTTGAAGATCTTGAGAGTAATCAGGATCAGGAAAAGTACTGCACGTGATTACAATCTGACGAAGAATCAGGAGCGTCATAAGATGAATAGGATCCAAGGACCAAGAGTCTAGGGTCTAGGATCAAGAATGGAGTAGACTGACCAAGGTCTAAAGAGTTCTGCAAAATATAAACATTTACAGCTATATAACACTATATAATATAATTATGTTATTGACTGCAGAAAATGCACAATGAAGTAAAACCTTGTTATACTCTATAAATTTTAAACACTCACAGGTTAACATATGACATTTCCAATACACAAACAAACAATCTTCATGAGTTATACAGTATACACTTATAAACACTGAATCACTAACACACGACATTATATAAGACACTAATACATAGAACAATTTATATAAAGGAGTCTTTCAGTACTTACTGTTACGGTGGGCTAGGTGTCAGGTAGTGATCAGAGAAATGCCGGGGACTCACCATGTTAACAAAAACAAACAAGGACAACCAAATAAAGAAATAAACCTTTTTTAGTCCATGGAGTGAAAAGATACACAAGAGATGGCAGCACCGCATTCCTCGACAAAAGCAAGGACAACCAAATAAGAAAATAACTTCTTTTTAGTACATGGAGTGAAAATATAAACAAGAGATGGCAGCACAGCATTTCCTCGACAGTGTACAAATTCATATAGTACAGGCTCAAAGGCTCGAAGAAACTTTTAGAGAACAGCCATAGAAAGTAAATCTAGTACACCAAAGATTAATGTAAATATTCAACAGATATATAACAACAAATCAGGAAACACGAAATTAAGGAGAAATAAACATCATCTTAGAAATAGGGTAGTAAAGTAAGGCAAGGTTGGATGGTTATTCAACCCAAACCAATAACGAATATAAACGGTCTAGTGTTATTCAGAGGTTATAAAACATGAATTTACATCGGTAAAAATCATATACTGGAAAATGAAAAGAGAAAGCTTAAAGCTTGGTTTATATGAAATTTTAAGGAAATATTGCAAAAAATATGTTTTCATTAGAATACCGAGACATTTTCTCACCAGGCTGAGGGAAAAGAAGTTGAAGAGCTTGAATTACAAAATGAAATATTTCAGAATTAAAAAAAACGGTAGCATAATTGAAAACGAACTTCATATAAACGAACGAAAATCATTTACAAGGAGGCACTGCAACTCTCTCTCTCTCTCTCTCTCTCTCTCTCTCTCTCTCTCTCTCTCTCTCCTGTCATGAATAGTTCTTGGATCAATGCAAAGCACCAGATGTAAGTACCAAGAACACTGACCATTAAAAGAAAGAGGTAAAATAGAGAGAGAGAGAGAGAGAGAGAGAGAGAGAGAGAGAGAGAGAGAGAGAGAGAGAATTTTCTATTTCAATTTCATTTTACCGCAAAACGAAAACGTCAACTGAAGTCTGAAAACATTCTCTACTCCAAACCATAAGCAGTCAGAAAGAAAATGTCAACACGCAATAGTCAGCTAAGTCAACAGTAGTAACCGAAGTTTTCTCGATAAAACCTTAATAAAAAATGGGTTTATATGTAGCTGTTTCCTTATGACAGTTTGGAACAACTCTTTTATTTCATATTTTCAGGTTGTGAATTTCGTTACGTTAAGGAGAAATAACTTTTAAATTGTTTTTCGTTTCTTATGAAGAAGATATTAATTTGAATTTTTGTTTTTAACGAGATCTTTCAGCGTCGACGTCTACTGTAATTGTGACGAAATGATATGTACCTTAATTTCCTTCCATTTCGCTTTTACAGAACAAAACGATAAAACCAAAAAGTAATTGGAGGAATAAAAACAGAATATAAATATATCTGAAATAGCTCAGAGGTGACACCATAATATATATAAAAAAACAACCCAGCTATAACCGTAAGATCAACATTCGGATAGAAATTTTATGAATGTCCCTCACCCGTAATACTTCAGCTTCAGTTCACCGGAGATAAAGGGAAACTTGAACTGTGATGAATTTATAATAAACAGGAGTTAAATTCACATGACAAATTAAAAAGTATTAGTTAAATTTGATATATATATATATATATATCATATGTATATATAATTCGTATATTTAATTGTAATAGCCACAATGCCCTCTTAACTTCTCGAATTCTTCGCGCATTTTGGATACGCTTGTCACTACAAAGCCTTTGGATCCAAGTGCAAGAATCCGAAAGCTTTGTCGTGACAAGCGTGTATATATATATATATATATATATATATATATATATATATAATATATATATATATATATATATATATATATACATATACATATAATACACACACACAAAATATAAATATTCCGTGCTAATATCTGTGTATATGTACATACATTCCAATATCGCTAGGATATAAACAAGATTTTACTTTGGAAGATGAAAGGTAATTCAATAATAATTAAACTAACGTCAGAAAATTTACTTCCTAAAAACAAAAGCATGTGAACCTCAAGTAACTGATAATGAAATCAATTAGGTTCAACGTCAACAGTAAGAATAACGGTGCAAACCAAAAAGGCTTCAAAGAAAGAAAATCACAATAAATAAGAAATAAGTAACTAAACAGCAGCAACCTTCGAAAAAAAAAGAGGGTAAAGGCAATTGCCAATAATAAGAGAGAGTACATGGACAGGGTCTGTTATTGCACTATTAAGCTGTCACCGTCTACCGTGATTATATGACCATGAGGAAGAAATACGGGTCTTGATAAATTTGCAAGAACAATGCGAAAGAGAGTGAGAGAGACCTTATAAAAATATGAGAGAGAGAGAGAGAGAGAGAGAGAGAGAGAGAGAGAGAGAGAGAGAGAGAGAGAGAGAGATATGAAAACTGTTGGAAAATTTCTCGACAAATATATAAAATATGTAAGATAAGTGTATACGAAATGTCTATTCAGTTTATCTAATAATTTTTCAGTGTTGTTCTTCGGTTTGGTCTTCAGCACTATAATTGTTGGATAAAAACTTGTTCCATTAAATATCCTATAGGTTATCTTCACATAAATCTCTAGGACTACCGTTCGATTAGCACATTAGCATGCTTTACAAGGTTAATTCAGATCATCCTTTGCATTCACAGCATCCAAGACTATACCATATACCAAGTAGACTTGTAATTAACTCAAGAAGTCCTACCTTTACTTTTGTGAGGTTCATCACCACATAGATGTCAATAAGTGAGCAAATTATGGAAGATTTCCTTAGTACTGTAATAGACTCGTTAGGACCTCAGAAGTTACAGCTAACTGCCAAACCTTTTTCGCAAGCCTGCTAACTTAAAAAAAAAAATACTTCACTGCCCGAGGTAAAAATGTACGAAGAATATTTAGCAAGTTCATACGAATCTGAGACGGACATAAAGACAAAGTTACGAAAATGATATAGTTACAGAGAGAGAGAGAGAGAGAGAGAGAGAGAGAGAGAGAGAGAGAGAGAGAGAGAGAGAGAGAGAGAGAAGATCAAGCTGCCAGCTGCTCCCAAAAGAAGAAAAAAAAAGTGATTTAGCGAATGAGTTTTTGACGACCGCGAAAGACAGGCGGACAAACTCGCCCACGAATGACTATAAGTGCTCAAGATACAACATTCACTTGTACAAATAAGCGATACCATAGCCGTCATATGCAGTGCCATTCCCACTACCGCTAACCATTTAGAAGCTTCAAGTGGCACGTTAGCCAGTCCAAAAACCTTGTTTAGGAAATTAGATAAGTATCTATTCATTTCCTTGTGCTTCTACTATGGAAATTACCAACATGGCGTCACAAGAGAATTTCCAATTTATTTTTAGATGAGTGACCAATAATTTATCTGAATCCGATGAGAGAGAGAGAGAGAGAGAGAGAGAGAGAGAGAGAGAGAGAGAGAGAGAGAGAGAGAGAGAGAGAGAGAGAGCTTGATTATACTTTTGATGAGTTCATGCAATTATTATTCATGTGGATTCGCTACATCCACGACAGTACTACTTTATATTTAATTCGAATGAATGCATAACTACAGCATTGTATATTCATTTTAAGGTCAGTGAGGGGAAGGGTTAAGGTCTGATTAATGTATTAAGGAACGGATGCATGGTGGAGAATAGATCGAGAACCCCTGTTCTAATCTATAATTATGTATGATTTGCATGTAAGCGCTACTTGACAAAAGGTAAATTTTCTTTCTGTCGTACCAAACGGATACTAGTTATTGAAGGTGGGGGCTGAGCACAAAAAGATTTCAGGCCAAAGAAATACGCTATTCGCTAAGCTAAGGACTAATTGTGTGTGTGTGTGTGTGTGTGTGTGTGTGTGTGCGCGCTAAGTATTTGAAGAAAAGTTGAACCTAGTGCCAACAGCAAAAGCTAATGAAACACATTACACAAACGGAAAGGAGGCGAGAACAAAACCAATATTTGGACAGCAATTACTGTCAATGCGGCGAAAGCAAATAGAAATTAAAAGAGAAAACAAACATTTAAGCACTAATTATTACTATTCAAACTTAGGTAAAAGAATAAAAATAAAATTTAAAAAATGCACGTTTAATGAATAAAAGCAAAGAATTGGTTTAACAATTGATGAGTTTTACGGGAAAACAATTCGACATCAAAACAGGTACTTCGTGATCTATCAATACTTTACTTTTACCTTCATACAGCATTAATAACATTGATTTCTGATTTTTCCCTTTTAGGACACATTTGCAGCGAGCTCGCGTGAGCTTTTCCGATCATTGTTTGTCTGGCGTTGGTCAGTATGTGTGTATGGAAGTCTGGCGTAAACTTTTCACATGATATGTTTTTGCCATACAAGGCAGGACATTTCCTTGGGAAACGCCTCCTCCCATTGTAAGGTAATTAAGAAAAAGTGGAAAGAGGGTGGGTTACTTTGCAAATTTCCATCTATAAACCTACTAAGCCTGATAAACTTATGTAAAAGATTCCTTTGTACTGTAGAATTCATTGTTCAAGCCATTACCACAGGGACAATGCTGGGGTCACAAAAGGATTCCTAGGTTTTAACTTAGGGCATACAGAAAAGATCTTCTAAAAAAAATTTTTTTCTCAAGAACAATAGGGCAACAGGTCATCAAACCATGGCTTCCCAGGGGTAGGGGAGGTGAACACCGGTGATCCGATCCATACATAAGAATTTATAGAATAAAATCTTAATCATTTATTATTGCGTGCAATAAAGAAGGCTCAGGTGAACAGTGTAACCTATGGACCTCTTTGTATTATACCATGATGCTGTCAACAGGTACTTTATATTTTTCAGAATTGGAGCCAGTAATTGGAAGTGGAACCCTTCACCCCCTCCCAATTCTTAGAGTGCGATGAAGACCTGTCTTGAATTCAAGCTCGCACTTGAGGGCAAGACAAGATACCCTGGAGTGGGATTGAACTGTATGAGATGAAGTGAAGGGAAATTCTGAAGAAGGCTTCCAGGTCATTAGAAAGTGTAGTAACAAAACTGGATATAAAGGTAAAATCATTTCAACCCCTTTTGTACCTTACCTAAGGAGAATTTACACTGCAGCTTGGCTCTGCTCCATCCACTCTATGTCAGAACTTTGAGTCCTAAGACCAACCTCCCCTCCTCCGGTCTACTGGTGACCAAACCACCTCAAAGAGCGAATTAAGGACGATATATATTCTTTATAAAAAACATACAAGAAACACAAATATCTCGATTTCTTTTACACACGTCATATCGATGCCCCAACCCTGATTTGAAGAAATACACGCATCACCTATTTTTCATTCAGAAAACCTGGTAAGAAAACACTCACAGACGAAATGTACACACAACGTATTTTTTCGTTCACAGCACGATGGATAAAGGAAAAGTCTTCAATAGTTTCCATTGTTGTCGAAGGCATAACACTTCGGCAACGTACCTGGCCTACCTATGTCAACACCTCGGTGCTGGCTGCTCCTCGGGTATCCATTCGTTCTACCTGAGCCACGTTACGCTCTCTTGAAGAATGGAATCTAAAATTATATGATTACTGAATGAATCGGCTTTACAAGAGAGAAAAGATACTGTTAATCCTTGTTCTAAGAGGAGTTCTCAACAACAAAATGAATAAAAATATACACAGTATATATGTACATATATATATTATATGTTTATATATATATTATATATAAATATATATATATTATATATATATATATATATAATATATAGATATATATAAAAATATAATATATATTCAAGTTTCTCTTGGCAAAGAATAGACTCCATAGAAAAAATTAGAACAGTTACTTTTACATTCATGCTTTAACACCTAAATAATGGACGAGCCCCTGGTGCAAAATACCTCCATAAAATTAACCGCTTCATACACCTAAGTACACAGCAGATTCATCAGCATCATTTTAAATCCCAACCACACACTGCATCATTCACCTGTAGCTTGCATGTCCCCTCACCCTTCGTGGATATTATGGTCTTCCATCACCAAAACTTTCTTCTATCCTTCCAGTGCTTCCTAGGTTATCTCTATCCTCCTCCTTAACACTCCGAATTCCACTCTCTCTTCTTCAACCACCTGTCCTTTATTTTTTTTTTACATGGCCAAACCATGTTAAACTCATCCCATCACTTCTCTGTACCTCCCAGTTTTTCCTTTTCAATTCTTCTAAATTGAATATACTACGCAGAAAACTGATCGCCACAACATCAAGTTTTTTCTTATATTCCATTCATATTCAACTGCAACACTAAACTTCCATCAGGGAGAGTTGGCTCAATCCTTTACACTTTCCCACACTGGCTTTCAAAGACAACCACGTCTTCTATATGTTTTGCACATGTTCTCTCTCTCTCTCTCTCTCTCTCTCTCTCTCTCTCTCACACACACACACACACACACACACACACACACACACAAACAAGCACAGCAACACATACACCAAAAGACTTGGCTATAATCACCACCTGGTAACTGTTCACGCACATCGAGCTGACAATCGGAATACAAACACGACTTCTGCGTTTCCCAGATGTAAACCAAACATACTGGGCTAATTGAAGAGTAAAAGAAATTACATAAACAAATAAAGACTATAAAAAAAGGAAGCAAATATGTCGGGGTTGACTTGGCAAAGATCCACCATTTTTTAGGCAGGAGATAATAATACTCATGGGATGATCTCAGACGCGTAATGATCATTGAAAAATGAGAAAAAAATAAAGGAAAATCTCCTTGTATAAACACTCTCTTAATGAGCTCTTATCCGGCAGAAAAAAGTTTGGTACTACTCACAGTGCTGAGCGAATAAAAAAAAAAAAAAAAAAAAAAAAAAAACATGGGCGACATGCACTATTAATACTAAAGTGAAAAAATCCGCCATTAAGTAATGACGAAAGTATGAATTGGGATAATAATAATAATAATAATAATAATAATAATAATAATAATAATAATAATAATAATAATAATAATATGTATGCTGGAAAAAGACCTTCTTTCAAACAAGTTTTATTAAAAATAATGGCAGAATTCACAGAATTGATTTTATACAATATTCTTTCAATTCTCCTTATGATTTGTCTTTCTGGCACGCTGGTATTATAAAGCAGCTGTCCAATATTCATCGTGCTGTAGGTCGTCAAAGGAATTTCGGGCTGGTGTTATCAAAGGCAAACTGGTTATCAGGGACAGGCTGGGGTCGTCAAAGGAATTTCGGGCTGGTGTTATCAAAGGAAAACTAGTTATCAGGGACAGGCTGGGGTCGTCAACAGGTGCGTTTCGTAGGTCGGGAACAGGCCGTAGTCGTCAGAAAAAACAAGGAATACTCACTATTATCATATAGCATTTCATTGTGCGCAGTGTTCTCATCCTTAACTAAAACAGATTAACAATTATGTTACTTCAAAAGAAAAAGGCGAGGTCATCAGTCACACCAACCATGTAACGTTTTTATTTTTATGACATTTTACTTTAAGTCTTTAAACAAAGGCTAATTTTGTTTTTCATATTTATGAAAAAAGGAAAAGAAATCCATAAAAAAAGTATTACGAATAAAATTCACTGTGGCGTAAGACAAAGACATAAATACCAAATTTGAAATAAATAAAAATGAAAAACGAGAATTTTCATAAAAACAGAAAACAGGAAATAACTATAAAAAAAAGAAAAAAAAACAGAAAATAACGAAATCGAAAAGAAAAAATAACAAGCAACATAAAATGTACGCAAAACAACGAACAACAAAATAAAAAAAAATATAACTATTCTTAGGTATTTTCGTAGAGGAAGTTGAATAATAGATTTAAAAAATTATGAAAGTAAACTCTCTGACAGCAACCTTTTCAAAAGAAGATGAAGAGGCGACAACGTCACACGTTGATGTTTCTAATCGATGTTCCTCCGACGTTGCTTACAAAGGAAACAAACTATGTCTTCGATAGCTAATGAGTTTTAGAGGGTCCAAATAAAATGAATTTACAGAAGTACTTGGCCACCAAACCAGTCATTTGATCCCCTCCACTGAATATTTCATGAGTTGACATCGGAGAGGGGTAATTAATATACACATTGCTTGGAATAAGGAATCAATTTAACAGTTAATGTTATATTCATATTTTTATACCAGAAGGTTGATTTATACTAAATCTAAACGTTCCCTTTCCTTCCCTAACTACCAAAAAAAGATTCTTCAACAATGCTTTAATAACGTGCGTAACACAAGTAACGATTTACCTAAAACTAACTTAAAATCTAAAAAAAATGCTATATACGAGTCATGCATATAATCCGTCTGAGAACTCAAAGACTAATCCAACTAATATTTGCAGAGCAGCATTTTATCCTGGTCAACATTTAGCGAGGTTCGTCAGAATTTACTTCCTTTGATGTGGATGCTTAGTGATATGCAAACTACACTGTCACAGTAACGAGCTCTCTCTCTCTCTCTCTCTCTCTCTCTCTCTCTCTCTCTCTCTCATTGTAAATAGAACACCTTACTTATACAATATTTCTGTGTGGCAATGGAATTAAAGAATGAATATAATCTGAATAAGTTAATAGCAGCTAACATCGATGGCTATGAATCTTATAGTAACGGTGATAAACTAGCATATCATTTTTACTGATAGCATGTTAAAATAACTCTCGTTTTCTCTTGTTTAATCAACGCTGAACCTATACAGCGGTGAAAGAAAAGAAAAAAAAACACACACACACACACCAAAGTCTTGAAAGTCAAGAACTAAGACTTCCAAAGTTGTGACGACAAAGTTCCTCACTCCAGACTTCTCTGAGGTATCTACTGCATTCCAGCGACTGAATCCCAGTACACTGGAATGCCGACCGCCATTCAATAAATGGGAGAATGTTTACAATTACTAACAGGCAGGTATTCATATGAGAACTATGGCCGCACTAAAAGGAAAGGCAACGGCTTTATTTTTTTACTGCAATAAAGATCAGGTCTTCCCTGCATTACAATGACGTGATATAACTGACAATGTTACTTTGTATCTTCTAATAACAAAGCAAATACTAATTATTTTGCAAATAAAATAAATAGTAACTTTATTACTAATCATTCGTTATTTCCCAGTTATGAGAAAGAGAAGGTGCTCAAGATATTAACCGAAAAGACATCTTGAATGACTATATCAAGTCATATCATGAATATACTGAAAGACATGAATCTCATGAAAAATAATTATATATTTACACGTGGCAAAGCAGAATAAAATTTTGTACAATGTTTAAATCCAAGAAACATTTCTTTGCTATTGTAAATATTATTAGTCATAATAATATTTACACAGATGAAATAAAGGTCTTGTAAGTATCTTATAAATTCATTATAAATAAATAAGAATAAATACTACATTTACACATAATAACTATCAACATGATAATTCTATTGTGAAATCGACGCTAAGGAACTAGTATTTCTGAATATATAAATACTTTCTATTTGGATACGATAGAAATTCAAGAAAGACGAAAAATAAACAGACGAATACAATCAGAGAGACGGAAAAAATACGGGAAATGGAAGACGTCTTCAGGTCAGCATTAACCTTCTCATAGGCCTAACTGGATAACTCCACCCTTTAACTAACTGCGGAAGAAGCCAGAGGCTGCTTTGTCTGGGTTGAAAAGCTGTCAGGGGGAATATACGGCAACACAATGGTAGTGTTGAAGAGCTTTTCTGTCAGGACGAGTGCTAAAACATCAAAAGATTCACCTCTCTCTATCTCACTCTCTCTCTCTCATACATACATACATACATACATACATACATACATACATAAAGAATGTATGGATATTTTACGAAAATTCTTGTGGGCGAACGAGCATGGGTGCTTATCTAAATAAGTAACTATGTTAACCACGTTTACAAATACACGGAGCCTGGATTCTCTATGTAGCAACGACTGTCGATTAGGCTGATATTACGCTATGATGGACTTTACGCTTATCTGATATTAAATGAATATTATAACTGAATATTACGTATCGTGTTATGAACTGAGCTACAGTACTTGGTAGCTGATGTTATTCAACACTGCTTAGAAATTCAAGTGAAGATTCTGTATTTCAAGACATAGCTGGATCAAACTTATAAGACATTAAAGTAAAATATAGGCTATGTATCCTGAAACAAACTGTGATCTTTAACCCAAAATATTTGACTTACGAATCTTATGCAAATACGAAAGTATCCTGCAAATACGAATGTTTCTAGGCAGCTAATATCGAATAAGAAAATAAAATCAACTATGCCTCCGGACACACCAAGCTACTTGTGGTATCAATTTATATCTCTCTTCATAGCTTTGTAGGTAAGTCAACTGTCACTTTCATATCAAACCCTAAGGGTTCCAATCCCAGCAAGGGTACATAATACACACACACACACACACACACACACACACACACACACACACACACACACATATATATATATATATATATATATATATATAATATATATATATATATACTATATAATATACACATACATCATTTCCTTTGGGTTTAAGTTATCACCAAGGTAAATCGAATTCTATATTAAAGGGTATTTATTATTCAAGACATAAGAACCTGTAAAAATTCTCTTGTGAAATAGAGACGAAACTATCATAAAATAGCCGAGTGTTAAAAGTTAACACTTGGTTGTTATGACGATGAGTTGCTTTCGATTCTAAGTCCAGGGTTAATTTCGCTTGATATTTGAGAACACATACAAATTCACGCGTGAATTAGTTATGGATTTGTTACGATATTGTTCACGAACAACATTTACTGACCCAGACTCATGCGTTAATTTCTTCTTACACGATCTCCTTCACGATGAAAAATCTGCTTCAAGGTTTCGAATCGACGTTTACTCACTGGCGAAAGGATTCCGTTACTTGGGAAGTTTAAACTGATATAATTTTGATTTCGAAGGGTTGCTTATATGCTTATATGTCATAACAAAGCATGATCCGACCTCCAGCTTACCCGTGACGCGTGCACGATTTTCCCCTCACACATAAATTGTAGACATAATATTCCTAACTTAACGTGAAAGCGGTCTTCCTAATTAATACTCATAATTAGTACTACTGATACTAACAACAAGAATCAAATATAAAGGACAAATTAAACACGTTCATATATTCTCAATAATAATAACTGAAGAGAAACCGCCTATATTCAGTATACCAAATAAATTAAAGTGCTAAAATCTACAGTCAAACAGAGCCTTGTTTCATCAACGAAATTTAAAATAATTACGCTATATTTGATTAGAAATAAATTTTATGTATTGTTTAATATCCACATTATTTATTTTTCACATTTTCATTTAAATAAACAAATCATAAATATCCTATCCTAAAAATCCTGTATCTTTAATTCAGTGCGAAACACGTTTTTCAGACCTTTGTAGGCTCTTCCATAGACCTTTCCTATATCCCCAACAAAAACAACAACAACAACAACAACAACAAAAGTAGATGGCAGGCTTACTCCCCGGGTAGACTAAAATCCTTTAGAATCCAGTTAGCGCTTACAACTTTCGACCTAATATAGGTATCCACAGAACTAAGACGAATCATTGTAACTACAAGGTTGTTTGCAAAAGAATACATGTCACAAAAAGGCCAAACAAGTTCCATCAGATGAAGATACGTGTTACAGCCTAATTAGGGGATCTACTAATAAAGTTAAACTTAAACAGTATTATAAAATTTTTCATTACATGAAGCCACGAACTATTCAATTTTGTCTTCTGTTGCTAATGCCACCCTCCCTTTTCTATTTGACACAATAAAAGTTCATAAAGGTCAACCAACAGCGCCTATTATGGGCTCGGTCCCTTACCGTCTACCAGAATGGTTAAACTGTCATACCCACTTTTAGGAAATATCTCTGATCCATTTATTAAAAATGCAGAAGACGTCATTACTAAACTGGAAGGGAAGATACAAATTGCAAGTTTTATTCCCTTTATACATACGAAATTATTCTCACATTTACTTCACGTGCTTCTGAAGCTAACAAAACTGCATATTTGACAATACCCTAATTAAATTGTCATTTTTAAAACAGACTGTTTGGAAATGCGATGGTCATTTGTTTATCGGAGACTCTTTCGAACATATATATGGAATTTCCTGTTACTAATTTCAATATGGTATATCAGCCACATATGCCTGTGGCATTTATTCGAAATTTTTGAAACTTCTAAATTTAGATGGGCTATGGAAGAAAAATTGTTACTTTATCCTTTCTGTAAGCAGTCATCAAGAGATCTAAAAGCTGTTTTAAACTGATAGTTTACCAAAACCCTCAGCACTGAATGCATTTATGCACATGCTTTTTTCTAGCGGTCAGCCTACGGTCAAGAAATAATTCTTTAGAAATAAGTACTCATGAGCTTACAAATGATATGAACGAGAGTCTCAGATAAAGGAAACCCAAACTGAAAATGAAAAGCAATTATGTTACACCTTGAATATTCTTGACGGCTATTTCCAAAGGGCCAAGAGGACATTTTTCAAGTGACAAATTAAGCACCTGTGACCTTGAAAATATTCTAGTTCTGTCATCCATCCACGAAATCTTAACAAGCATAAGTAGCCTCAAATGTTTCAAAAGAAATGTGTTAGTAATAATACGTCTATGAAGAACTTACTATTGTAATATACCAGCAACTTACAGATGACTTTTCGTCATCCAACATTACTCATATCGAACAATCTGGGAAAGAATTACGGAAGAAAGTGGAAGTATATAAAAATTATGTAAGTGGTGTAAGAATCGTTTTCGTCATGTAAGAAATTTTAACCAAACATCTGACAGGGATTCAGGTAACATAGTTTTTATAAGTTCTTCAGCATAAGATAGATTGTTAGTTGGGGGTTGCTTAATTAACTTTTCACAAACTTGAATAGTGGTCTTTGTAGATGGCCTATGTACTAAAATCCTTTTTCCTGGAAGATTTCAAGGTCTTTGTCATGATTCGGATAACAACTCATTCCTCTAAGATTGTTTACGTTCCAGGAAATTTCATTTACATATTTAGGTCGTTTGTCAATTTGTTGTTAAGTTTTATCCGTGACCTCATATTGTTTTCATTGTATTTTTGTGATACTTTTCTATGGCAAAACTATTGGTAAGTTTTTTCTTGTGAGATATTTTGAAATTCTTCATCCACGGGAACATTACGGAAATCTATACATATTTATATATATATATATATATATATATATATATATATATATATATATATATATATATATACACACACATGTACAAAAAACACGTGCATGATATGCTACGCATGCCTAACTAACAAATCTTTGTTGTTTCCTGAAGAAGATCTGATCACGGCATGAATTTGTCCGACGGACCAGCTTTTGCATATATACACAAAAGAGAAATATATCCGAATAACAGAAATGTAAGAGGAATTAATAGTAACACTTTTAAAATGATTTTCTAACTTTCAGTATGGAATAAAAGCAGGAAAGTACACATTCTAAGAGTAACTTTTAATATTGAAAATAAAAAAAGTTCTATAGATTTTTCTGGTTTTGCTATTCCTTCTTGACAGACTGCAGTAAGAGAGCCATAATTTAATATATCCCATAACTCCAGTCATAATTTACACGTTGCATAAACTGAGCCAAAAGAATGAGCGTCATTCCAAGGTTTCATGTAGTCACTCCAGACATCTGAGTGAGAGAGAGAGAGAGAGAGAGAGAGAGCATGCTATTTATAAATTTAATGCACTTTTCACAATAAAAGCACAGATCGCATCGTGTTTGTGTTTTATACTGATCAAATCTATGTCAATAAGGTGCAATATATCTAGCACGGTATGCAAGATCGACTGGTTTCTATCTCTCACTGTCGTATAAGTGTGAGTTAGGAAAAGTGTCCTATGTTTATATCTATATCTATATATATATATATATATATATATATGACATAACTCTATGTATGTATGTATGTATATGTGTATGTATAATATTATATATATATATATATTATATAGATAATATATATATAATATATATATATATATATACTATACATACATACATAGTATATACATACACACATATATACGTATATCAACCGAAATAATAAATTATTCAATGAATCCTCTCTCTCTCTCTCTCTCTCTCTCTCTCTCTCTCTCTCTCTCTCATTTATTCAATATTCAAAAACTTTTTGACTTGACAACGTGAGTGAGTGAGCCTTAAACCTATTTACTCGTCACTCTCAATCTAACAGTTAAAATTTTAAGGTTTGAAATGAGAGAGAGAAGAGAGAGAGAGAGAGAGAGAGAGAGAGAGAGAGAGAAATCCCACCCCGGAGTAGAATCCCAAGGGAAGAAATGGTTAACATAGCGGCTGTCTGAAAGTAATGAACAAGAGGGGAAAGTTTACGCTAGCTGAGGGTTGACTTTGATAAACGAGGGGAAACCGAAGAGTAAAGATGACAGTCATGAAATGTTCTAAAAAGAGAAAAAAAAAAAGCGGTAATAAGTCCAACTACGAATAATGGAACAGCAATCAACGAAAGACAGCGATTAACGAGCAACGTGATGGACGATATGATTAACGAGAGGAATAATAAACCACTTTGCCTCCGCTCGGGGTCTCATGCAATTACAGAATGCGGATAAAATGGAGACAAAATTAAAGGAACGACGTCACTGATCAAAGAGAAACAGTAATTGCGCCTAATATATGGGTTTTATGGCTAACGAGAGAAGGCAATTTCAAACAGTGCGGAGTCGAAACAATGGGAGATAAATTGAAAGCAATATCCAAAAGACGTACGGGACGTGATCGAATCAGAAGGGAGCCAAGAGCTTTCGTCCATACAAAGCAACTGGATTAAAAGGATAATGCAATTTGCTTTCGCAATGATCGGGACTTGATGGCTGTAATTTTAGGGTAATTATGCGACAGCGTGGTACAGGAGGACATCGACAACAGTTTGATTACTTACTCAAAATGCTTATCTATATTGTATTAGTGTGTGTGTGTGTGTGTGTGTGTGTGTGTGTGTGTGTGTGTGTGAGAGAGAGAGAGAGAGGGTTGGTATTACAATATACTTACTGGCCTCTTCTCATAGAAGCGCATATACAATACAGTAGACTCTTCTTTATATATATATATATATAGATATATATATATATATATATATATATATATATATATATATGTATGTGTGTGTGTGTGTGTGTATAAACCCTCTTTGTATATATACACGCCCAATATTATGTAATATATACATACATACATACACAAACTAAACTGAGAAAGAGCAATAATTCACAGAAAACTATTAATTCAAAGTTTATTATATCTTTCAGCACTCACTTTAGGAATTATCAATGCACAATGAGAGAAATAAAACTCATTTCATCAGCCTTTACACACACAAGGAAATAACCCAAATAAAAAATTAAGGTCCCATCCACCAAGAAAAATGATACTCTTCTGCAACCAAAAAGTCATCAAGTGTTTTCATTCTAAGCAAGACGTTAGCCCCGCCCCCTGTTTTGTAGCGTTGCCTGTGGTCGCTAACAACCTGCTCATCATTCAAATACACCGTGGCAAAAACATTTCGGAAATATTTCCTTACTGGTGGCTGAGGCATGCAGCCTCGCAGGGCAGTAAAGGTAGTATAAATATGAAATGTTTCAAAGGCCATACATTGACATTGAAAATAAAATCAACAAAGAAAAAATTAACTATAATATCATAGCCATTAACAATTATTCCAAACATAAAATTGAGAATGTTATAAAAGCAACCGTCATAACCCCTCATACGAGCAATTATGTATGGAATGAAACACAAATGAAATAGTGAATAAACAGTAATACCGGTCTAGTCCAATTGAGAGTGTCCCTAAGCATGCAATGCGTCCCATTATAATGAATAAGAAGAACTGTCACCTTCAGGTGAAGATGATAACACACAAGGCAGCTGACAATGACGGAATACTGCGTCTGGGGAATGAAAAGAATGGGGAGAGGAGGTGCAGTCAGGGGTATGGTGGGGAGGAGGATGGGGAAGAGGTATCTGGGTTGATGGATTGGGAAGGAGAAAGGAGCCATGGGAGGTTACAAAGAAAAGGTGCCAACGTCATAACAAATTAATGGAGTAATGAATGTAATGTTCGTCGGGCATTCCTGGAACCGGCAGCCAATGGAATACCTTACTGCGAACGAAATGAAGAGGAATTTTGTTTGTGACATGGTGGTAATTCTTTCATTATTATGTGGTAATTTACTGTTGATGGAAATGCAACAGAGTCAATGTCAAATGTGACTTCCACCAAACCACATTCATTTGATGGTTCTGTAATTATTGATCAGTTACAGTAATTCAATAATGCCGGTAAACTGAAATTCCAACATTTATCGACTCTATGAAAGACTTATGCATAATTCATCTAGTCTACTTCGATCGAAGAAATTCAATTAATTTCCTTGTGACTACATTCCATATCAAGATTTAATCTGATATGGAATGGGCTATAATCTGCAAAGCAAAAACCTTACAAGGTCATACTTAGTTACATACCAGAAAATAATCAATATTGCTGCAAAATAAAACAAAAATTAAAATTATCATCCCCTAAACAGGGACTTTCATGTATTCAGGTGATAAGAAATGCTCTCGAATAAGCTTGTTAATGAATGAAACCAAATATATTTATATATATTATGTATACATAAAATATTTACTACCTGAAATTTCCAACGAAATTATCGGGAACTCCATATTTATGTAATTCCTTTTAATCCTGGCCACTCTGCAAGATTAAACAGAATATAATATCGCCTGAAAACGAAAAATATAATCACACTATAATATTATTTTTTCAATCTGCAAGCTGTGTGAAATACAAGATACCTTTCCAATGTTTTTTTTTCCCAATCAAATGTATCCCACGATCACACGTAGAAAGTTTACAAAGAACTTGATTCAAAATAGTTACGAAATCATTTTATATTTGTAATTAATATCTAAATAAACAAAATAACATTAAATAATGAATATATCAATATTATTCTGTTTCCTGGGAGAGAGAGAGAGAGAGAGAGAGAGAGAGAGAGAGTAAAAATGGGGGGGAACCAAATTTTTTTTTTTCTCTCTCAGAAATTGTTCACATAAATCAAGAGCGTACCGTCATAAACATGTCATAAATTCCGCCTTATCCAAACAGGAGAAAAACGCGAGCAAGGTCTTGCAAGACAGACCACCTGATGGTTTTAATTGCCCGCACAAAGCCATCATCACCTGACCCCCGCGACCGAAACTCTTCTGTTGCTAAACACTTCGTTTTTATTCTTTGCCTTTTATGGCTCAACTTTTTCTGCTTCTTTCACTTCGGGAAAAGCGGTCGTGTCTTCAACCTATCGTACAGCTGAGGCTCACCTTTGTAACTCTAATTCAAAGTTGTTCTTTTAAATATAAAGCCCATTAAGTACTTCAATACTTATGCAGACCCGCTACAATATTTTAATTTACAAATTGTATTTACGTCAACTATCGAAACTATACGTACACACACACAAACACACACATATATATTTGGAATATATGAAAGAGTTAATATGAATGATTTTAAACTTGATAACCGTGGACCTTTGTCTAGTATTAAGAATGAAAATAAAAAACAAATAAATAAAAAACAAACATTACATAATAAACTATGATTTGTAAATTTGCAAATGAAGCTAGGGGGTTACGGAAATCAGTTTTCCGATCAGTGTAGAATGCTATGCTTAATAAAATTCACAAGTTTCAAAGATACTCCGAAATTAAAACCAGTTAAAAAGTTAAGGAAAAGTTTTCTCTTTAAGTACGGTAAGGCATGTAATATTAAGAAAGGCATATGCCTTATATAAAGGCACCAGTTTCACACCATACACAACCAACGCCATAATTTATTTCTGCAACTACTGACTACTTTGCAAACATATCATTCAAGAATAATGATCAATAAATGCAAATACTGGTTACTCCATTAAATAGTTCAATTTCACATAATGAAATATAAAAAGATAGAAAGTACATTTAAATTGTGAATTACCCCAGAAAAAAATTTATGTGAAATATAAAAGGATACAGAAAAGAAATAAAACTATACAGAACACTGAGAACAGTGCAGCTATATAATTGAGAGAAAACCTGCATTCGCCCAACCTACAATTTAAAGAAGAGAAATTTAGTAGAATAAACATGCACTTCAGTTTTAAAATCCCTAGACTGCTGGGAAAGATTTCTCCGGCAGAATATATCACACGGAATAACATTCGGAGAGGAAGACAATCAACAGAACATTTGAGAAACGGTTCTGTTGACAAGGTTCACAAACCGATGGACGCCGGACATTTGATGATACGATTTCTCGGTGCAGCTCAGGGAAAACAAATATACAGAGACAGAGACAGAGACAGAGACAGAGACAGAGACGGAGAAATGAAAATTTCCACAAAGTAAAAGACTTCATAATTCCACTCAAGAATGTCCAAGGAACGTAACATTTCCACTGAGGTTTCCCGAGACATATACATATAATATGAGGGTGCGAGGGAGATTTCATATTTCCACTGAAAGGTTTTCCCGAGAGAGAGAGAGAGAGAGAGAGAGAGAGAAGAGAGAGAGAGAGAGAGAGAGCGCTAAAGACTTCATAATTCCAACACCAGAGATTTTCCTTCGAGATACGCTTATCACGACGTTATTACAGTGCGACAGATAAATTGTAGCCTGGGAATAATGAATACGTAAAATGAAGGGCTGACGTGGCCCTTTGATCTCCGAAAACTGCATTGCATCCGTCCTATTGCCCACGCCTGCCCTGATCATTGACCCCGATATTAATTGCTTTTTTGAAAACAGGCAAGAAATCATATTACAAAGAGTTACGTGGAGGAACACAGGAAGAATGAAAGATGACGATGCCTGGTACTTCGTTAGGAAATAAATATTGTTCTATGAGAGAGTGAATAATACTGACCTATTTTTATCCTTTTTGGGAACATTATTTAAACATCAGCACTCCGTCATTTCATCATTATCTCTAAAACATTATTTTTTAATATTTTCTTTCTAACTTTTTCCTTTTCATTATTATCATTTACATTTTATTCAAACACATAATTAGTATCACAATAATCATTTTCATTATTTACTTACAGATCAAAATACGAATCTCTTAATATTAAGGATCAAAATATCAACGTTATTCCCAAAGCAAAAAGAAAAAAAACTAATACTGACGTCAGGTGAATAAAAACATCACTTTATCAAGTCCCCAAAAAACACTGATAAAACAATTTAGGAAAAAACAATTTCTGACAAAAGTGATGTCATAAGTTATTAAAATATCTTACTCGGGAGACACATGTTGCAGAAGCCGATGTACTAAGTCAAGAATTCTCAGTCCAGGATGTCGACTTCTATATCTGGCATGGCCTTAAAGGCGTAGCCCTACCTACGGTATAATTGATTATTTTCTATTTGCATCCCTGCACAAGGCCCGTGTCGATTTCTGAATCTGGTTTATGGCCAGCTTCTGTTGGTGGATGTATTCAGAAGGACACACACCATACGTTGTATGCATCTGTGAATCCGTGTAAGTACAGTTATGTAATGAAACACAAACACACAAACGCGCGCATGGATTTATATATGTATGTATATAAATACACACACACACACACACACACACACGAGCACAACATCCCTTACACCGTATCGAATGAAACGCTTCATAACTTCAAATTCTTCATTTTCTCTTCTCATTCTCCAGAGTACTTCCCATTACACCCAACCCACGCTGAGCGTCACTAGGTCTCATCTATAGGCCCATACAGAATTCCAAATGAGTAAGAGAGAAATCGTTCCCACGCACAGCACTCCCATTGTGCGTGAATCAGAGAGCACTTTTATTCTAACGAACTCATATATAAGAAAAGAAATGAACATCATAAGCACGTAAATATGACGTAAGTAAATTATGAAATGTGTTACCGGATAAAATTAGGAAGGTATTCTGAATTTTACTTATAACAACTGAGTCGAAGTAAAAAAAATTAAATAATTAGTTGTACATTACTCCGAGAGAGAGAGAGAGAGAGAGAGAGAGAGAGAGAAGAGAGAGAGAGAGAATAATTTTTTAGACGGTAAAGCTAAACGTCCCTCATCCTCCATA
Source organism: Macrobrachium nipponense (assembly GCF_015104395.2). Lineage (NCBI taxonomy): Eukaryota > Metazoa > Arthropoda > Malacostraca > Decapoda > Palaemonidae > Macrobrachium > Macrobrachium nipponense. The sequence goes on from NC_061091.1 coordinate 59,156,354, forward strand.
CATCATCCTAGACATAAACATTGACCAAGAAAATAAACTAACTTTCAGAACTAATTCCGAGGTCCTAACGTAAGTCTCTCTCTCTCTCTCTCTCTCTCTCTCTCTCTCTCTCTCCCCAAAATCTAACTGCACACCCCTCCAGCTGTCTCTCTCTTCCCTTCACACCCCAAGGGAAGGGGATGCCAAAATCAATACATTTTATGACGGGTAGGGGTGGGGGTAAAGGAAACGGATGCGTGATTATGGCGATAAATCAAGGGAAACTGTAGTGTTGCTGATTAAAGGAGCCTAAACGGAAAGCATGAGGCCTATGGAACATGAACAATAATGTTCCTTAATGAAGGGAAAAGGGGTACCGTTGCTGCCAAGAGGACCTCCAAATACAGCAACATAATTGATGTCTAATTTATTTACTTATTTATTTTATTTAATCACGTGAATGTGACAGGGATTGGCAAAGCAGGTCATAGCGAGGCTCTGGCCATTGAGAGATAAATAATAATGTTCCTTAATCAAAGGAAAGGGCGAACTGGAAGGGAGGGGAGGGGAGGAGCGACTGTTTCCATGGGGAAGAATGACTTCTAAATGTAGCAGACGAGGCACAGATGAATACGATGTAATAAGGAGAAGGCAACTGAACGTACTAAAATGACAAAATCTAGCGACACTCAGTTTCCAGATGAATAAATGTAGATACCGTAATACACATGCACTCAAAATATTACTATAATTTGGTGAAGAAGCTAAACGCGCTGAAAGCAACTATCAATAAAATATAAAAATAAGAAACCACAAACTATGAATCTAAACAAAGTACACACATTTTTAGTCACAAGGCCAAATATTCAAAGACACTACACATGCAACCGCATTAGAACCCAGCATAAATATCAAAGTTTCTTAAACCAAACAAATAAGCAACAAAAACAATGGGAAAAAGCAAAGGATCAACCTGACTGCTCTCACAAGGAGGAAATTCACATATCCAAGAGAGTGGCTATGAGCAGACGCAATAAACATCACCAAAGTGTTATGAATCTTATTCTTTTCGTCAAGCTGAGTTTTAGTATGGAACGTGGGAGTGTGAAATTCTGATGGAAATAAACAAGCCATAAAACGAAAGTAAAACACGAGGCCTACATCTCCAAGAAAATAAATGGACCTCATTAACTCCCGAAGCCAATAAAAAAAGGCCTACTGGCTTTGTCGAAATTCCCAAAAAACCTGGTAACGGTGCCAATGAAATGTTCGAACACAATCTCGTACAAATTACTACTGGTAGGCGTCTAATGGGCCTCAGGAGTCTACTCCCCTTAAACAATCCCTTCCACACACCCCGGCCCCCTTCTGTAGGCCACCAAACCAAAGCACACCCACCTTAACTTCCATCAGAAAATCCCCCTGCGAGAAAAGTCTACTACAAACGGTCGTAAACTAGAGTTAATAGTATTGGCACACCACACGCTATTGTGTTTTCCTTTGCAAACTATACAGCTTCTGGTGATAGAAGTGACAGATCATGTGCGAGAAAGGGGCAGAAGGGATAAAATATGTGACTGCTTAAGTGCGTGTCCGTGTGTATGTGTATGTGAGAGCGTAAATAATCATGGTAAACAACCTCTTTTAACAAAGACGACAACGCACCAAGCAGACTAGAACTTCTGACCGAAATATCACCAACCCTAAAAGGCTTTTACTCCAGTTGCCATATATATTGCAGCGTACCCACCCAGTTCGGGGGCAGTAATGCTCAACATGGCCCCTCAGTGCTCTCATCTCATACTTCCAACGGTTTCAATTCAATTACATGCAAACTACGATCATGAAGCTGCAGTACGAGAAAAAAACCCATAACATTTCAATTTTCTAAATTAAAAATGTCAAATGGTTACCTCCGTAAAATTCAGGTCATAATTCTTTCGATACAAATTAAAGACATCCCATAAAAATTTAATTTTATATATATGTTTTTACAAATTAACTCTAAATATATCCGTAAGTCAGTCATAATAAATTACACAAATTAGTAAAAAAAAAAACACCATAAAATGGAGAACAATATATTTACATTTTGTGGCACACTCACAATGTAACAAAGTATGCTTGAAAATACCACGCAAATCAGAAGCCAAGAACAAATGTCTTCGCAAATATCTATGTAAAGACACATCCAATGGCCCCCCAACAAACGGAAATAAAAAAAAAAGTTTGCCGGAAACTGCAGCTATATTTCTGTACCATTTGCATTACTATACAGCATAAAAGGCATCCGGCGCCAGTCCGTCTTGCTTTACAAGAAAAATCTCCTCTGTTTTGTAAGAGATATTCGCTAAATAGGGCAAAATTCTGACATTTCCTCAACATGGAAATCAATACTTCCGCTGGGATCAGCTGACTATAAACAGCGATCATACAGTAGAAGATTAGGAACCAGGTTGAAAAATGTTTCCAAAGTCGCGGAAAAAGAATGTGTACATGACAAACGAACATTTTATTTAAAAATCTGAATTGAAATGTTCTCTCATTTCTCCAAACTGGAAATGAGTAATTTTGCTGTTTCGCAATTAAAAACAGCGATCACAGTATAAACTTATCACTGGAAAAGAATGTATATGATATGAAAATTTTACAGTTTCTACAACTTGCATATATATATCTATTTCCCTGAATAACCAGAAAGAGGAAGATTACACAGTAAGAGGTCGGAAATATATTTTACAGAAGTCTGAGGAAATATTTGGAAGAAAAAGATGTAAAATTTTATTATTATATATTTAGATGGAAAAAACTTGGTCATATTTGCAGACTGGAAATGGATAATTCCTCAGCCTCAGTAAAACAGTGCGATTGCGTAGAAATAGGATTTCAAAATATTTTACAAATCATGAAACAAACGAGTTCGAAAAAAAAAAAGTAAAAATGCACCGAAGTGTCTTCGGCCCAATCGAGTTTTCTGTCCGGTGGTGGCCTATGTTGTATATAGCGCTAACAGAAGTACGATTATGGCTAACTTGAACCTTAAATAAAATAAAAGCTACTGAAGCTAGAAGGCCGCAATTTAGTATGTTTGATGATTGGAGGGTAGACGATCAACTTACCAATTTTCTGCCATTTAGCATCGGTAGTTTTTAAGATCTGAGGGCGAACGGACAGACGAAGCCGGCATACTATTTTTCTTTTATAGGAAACCAAAACTAAAAAGAATGAATTCGTTGAAAATGTTCTTGCTTTGCCAATTATCTTTCACTCTAAAGAAGCGGGCTCTCGACACACACACCCCCCCTTTTTTTCATTACCCGTTCCTTCTCTTGTTTTCAGAGGTTGCTAAGGCAGTATGATCTCCATTCCGCTGGATATTGCATAAGGAAAAAAACTGCCTCTACTCTTCCAAAAAGAACCAATAGCGAATATGCGTGAAGAGTAAACATTTTTAGGCATTACGAGTTTCCCTTCCCTTCCCCCCTTTTAAAGCCAGAATTTTATTGCAATCATCGATGGTATTAGACACTTAGATCGCAGTTTACAAAAATATATGACTCAAATCACTCAACTAGATTCACTAAAAATATGAGTGTTGAGTGTGGTCGTGTTTTGCGTAATATAATGGCAACAAGAACAAGGGAGTCTTGAGACAAAAATAGTTAATAATCGTCGCGACTTCCTACGAGTCTCTGTCTGTCTCTTTCCCCGCCCCCCAAAGAAAAAAAATATACATGAATAATTACTATGTTGCGTAATAATATTATCAACAAAGAGACACTGCTGGTGCAATGACTTGTCGCTGAGACTTCCTCTCATTCCCCCGCTACTCATCTCTCTCTCTCTCTCTCTCTCTCTCTCTCTCTCTCTCTCTATGCCTCAACAAGTACACATCGCTATCATGGGATGTTAGCTGATAAGGTCAATATCTGGTCGTTAATACCATCAGCTACGATGGGACTCAATGTCACAAGGATGGGGAATGGGGTGTCGTTTAGTGAAGGGGGGTTGCGAGGGACTAGGAGGGGAATTGTCGATATCGTTGGCAACTACAACTGGATCACTCGTCTGAGTTTTTCCTCCTACCCTTCCTTTCCTCGTTCCTCCCTTTCTGAGTTTTAATGGGTTCATGTTTTTCGTCTTGTTTTTCATTTTTACAGTAACTTTTCCTCATATGTTTTGTCTTTATACTGCCGTTATTTGCCCAACGGATTGCAAATCTTTCTGTATTTTTAATTTCCTATTGTATAATCTCTCTCTCTCTCTCTCTCTCTCTCTCTCTCTGCAGCCGCATTTATAAAGATCAACACGAATAATTACTTAAATGTGCAATAGTAATGTTAACACCGAGGCACTGCTGATGATATAAATTTACAATCGACGCCTCTCTCTCTCTCTCTCTCTCTCTCTCTCTCTCTCTCTCTCTCTCTCTCTCTCTCACGGACATACTAGCGCACAGTCCTCTTCCTCAAAGCCAAACATTAAATATTTTACACACCTTCATTTCACTCTTTGCAGGAGTATAATGACGTCTCTTATTTAATTGCCACTGAATGGATAACAGCTACTGACATCATAGATGTTGCAATTCTCGAAGACATCTTGGATGTTAAACTGCGACGAAGACATCGCATGGTGGTAGAGCAAGGTCATTTTGACCTTTGTTTCGTCTCAGTATTACCTAGCCAACAATATCCTTAATGTGCCGCCACAAAATGGGCAATTATTTCTCTTTGCTTCTGTGGCTTGAGGCTATTTTGCAATGAGAGAGAGTGGGAGAGATTTATATGCATTTATATATACTACATATATACATGAATGTGTATGTGATTTATAAATATTAAAATCACATCCGTATACAGATATAAATACCCATTTTGTACATTTTTTTTACATTTCCCCTAACGAAGTATGGCTTCAGAGAGAGAAGAGAGAGAGAGAGAGAGAGAGAGAGAGAGAGAGAGTACCACAGTTATGCTTTAACTCATGAATGGCGGATATAACCCTGTGCGGAAACTTCCACAACTCCATCTGCTTCATTCGCCTACTTATAACGTTCGTAGTAGCGTATCACATCTTTCACTCACTGCGCCCTGCTTTATTTATCCCATCTTATTACAAGGTCTATTGAGCTCCTTAGCTATCATGGTCCCCCTTTTCCAATACATATTTCCAATACATATTCTTTCCATACGAAAAAACAACCACGAAGCACTGATACATCCTTTCACCGAAATTCAACAAATCCCAACACTCCTTAAACTTTTCTTCATTAATGCGTCGCAGACACTACACAAACAGCTCATGGACATTTAGCCTCTCCTTAACCTTTTCGCATACCGTCAGATACTCTCTTTATTTCACCTCTTCTTTCATCAAAACTTCATTCGCCCAATTTACTCATAAATACCTATGCCGACCACTTTCATTCTTCCGCCGTCAATATTAACATCCATTATCCCATTCCTAGCTCTTCACTTTTCAGCTTCCCTGAGACAAAGCAGTTTGTCTTTGCCATTTCTGCAAACTATTCCCTTTCATGATTATAAGAATTAATAACACCATGGTAAGTCATCAGTAAATCATCCAGAACGAACTCCCACTGACATTACGCTCATCCACCACTTCCAGGGCATTTTCCCCCCAAAAAGAATTCACAGCATTAGCTTATCCTCCGCTTTAGGATGCAATGCACTAGAATCTCAAGCCACTGGCACTTCCTAGGGAGAACAGTATCCAGTTAGCACTCAGTTTTGTTTTACTCTGTATCTTCGCCACTCATAACTTTCCTGCCTCCACTGCAACAATTCTTGAGTTTACACACACGCACACAAACAAACAAACACACGCACACATACACAAACACACACACACACACACATATATATTAATATATATATATATATATTATATATCTCTATATATATATATATATATATATATATATATATATATATATATATTAAAAAAGTTTCTAGTCACCGAACAACGCTATCCCATTAACTGTTTGCGCCGCAGAATCAGCTATGAGAACCGCACTGACTGCGCCTTTACAATATACACATCTGTCAATGACGGGTAATATCGGCAATTACTGGAAAAATTCATTAGCATATTCATTATACCAGACGGGATCCGGTATAGAATATTTAGTAGTTCAATCCCAAAGCTCAGCGGAACGAATACGCGCCCCATTTTACATGTGCCATTATGAATAATGCATTGTTGTTTTGAACGCGGAGACTCAACCCAAAGATGCAATAGACACTTTAAAGCAATTATTCTACTCACGGCTTCGACATGTTAAAAAATTACAGTCTATTTACAATGAAAGGAACTCAAGTACTTAAAATAAACTAAGGATATTCCTCACAAAGAGGTGCAGTGTTCGATTATGTCACCATAATAAAAGCCATAATATATATATATATATATATATATATATATATTATATATATATATATATATATATATATATATATATATACGTTATTATTGTGTGCGTGTAACATTTCAGATTCTGATACATAAACTACAAGGCTTCAAAAAATATGAAAAAAAATCACAAATTATCTTCAGTCGATCACCATTTCTTTTCCTCCTCAATAACGGCCCTATTCCCCTCCATTATTCACTCATAAGCCTCTCCTTTTCTCGTTCCCTATCACTTAAGTTCCCCTCGTTTGCTCTTGCTGATTTTGAGCGCTGGTCTCCCCGGCGAAGCCTAAATTTCTTTGTTTGGGACGAACATCTCTCTCTCTCTCTCTCTCTCTCTCTCTCTCTCTCTCTCTCTCTCTATCTTACTCTCTCTCTCTTCATTCTTTTTAACCTTCTTCATTAATTAAATCAGACCATCAAGTTTTCTCTTCAAAATTTCAAAAATAATTTACGACAGCTTAATTTAACTTGATCTTGCTCTGGTCTTTTGCATTATTAATAATTGTTTGATCGGGGGCATAAACTTCAAGGCGTCGATGACCATGGTTGTTGTTATATTTCAAAATCAGTCAATCAATCATACCACTTGTAAGCCATGTTAGGGCATAATTTCTACTGTATTATGGTGGACTTCCTATTTGTCGACTATTCACTGTTGTGCTTAAATATGTGACTAAATATATGAAAATGCTATACATATAGTGTGACCTGATGGTTCCGACTTATCTGAAGGAAAATATGTGAAACCTGTTATATGCACAAAATCTGTTGCTAACAACATAGTAGTTTCAACATGAGCACGCAAATGAATGGATCAATGTAAGAAATAAACAAAATGAGACGCTACTGGGAGAATCCAGAAAAAATCAAGAAGAAGGGACGGTGGGGGGGGGGGGGGGGGGTGGGGGGGGGGGGGGGGGGAATGGTATAATGGCGTATAAGGTGAGGGGAGGGTAAAAGTTCTAACCTCCCTGGTAGAGAGTGAGAGGGGGGGGAAGCCTATATTAGGGAAGGAGACTGGTGGCGATTTGGCACCCTCCGGGTCGTTTGTTTGGATCGCTACCATTAGGAAATCCTTATTTTACATAAAAACGAAGTCTTCTGTACTCTTCCAGAATAAGAGAGTCGTTTTTCCACTTCTCCTTTTTTTCCAAGGGAAAGAGAGGGAAAAACACGGCCATTTAAGAGGGTGGGATAAGTAGGAATCGGATTATTTTCACTTTGGCTATTTAAATCCGAGGTAGCTAATTATAGTCGCTATTTTGCTGAACTGGCAGTTTTGTTTTATAGTATTTTATACATCTATGTAATTTATCGGCACATTTCAAACACATGCATCGAGAGGTATTGCAAATAACATCATAAAATCTCAAAGTTTAAGTAAACATGGAAAACTACAAAAGCAGACGTTTACCGAGGTTCTTTCAAACATATGCTCGCTTCGTCAATTTCCATTCTGAGCTACTGTGAAAAAAAAATCAAAGCGAGAATTTGAAGAAATTAGTTATTTTCAAAACGAAATTAAATGAAATCTAATTAATAAAAAAAATCCACATAAACCTGCATGAGTTTAAAGGTCGGACAAAGAAGGGTTGAAAACCAAGTTAATAACTTAGTACTACACAAAAAAAAGTATTAAAAACTGCAAAGAGATCTAAGGAATTTAGTGTAGGAGGCAATGGGTCACACAGCGATGAGGATATTTCTAAAAATGTAACGAAAAAGCCGCCGACATGAGACTAAAAGAGATTTAAAAATGGAAAGCGAAACGTATCATTTTGAGATTCAAAACTCCATTCCCCCCATGCTAAAAACATTTGCAGAAAAAACGTTTTTAAAATGGTACAACTGCAGTTTTAAATCGGCGCGGAATGGAATGCATTCTTCAAGATAAAAAACAAAGCACCCTTTTACGACGGGAAACAAACACTCACACTAACTGAAACTGAATCACAGTCTAAGAGAAAATAATTGTCTTGTCCTATCAATCTTGCTTTCGCTGGACAGACTAAATGAAACACTTATTTTAATATCTAACGCTGGGCGAAAGACATTCCAAACGTGGCTCAAATATTCCTCGAAATCAATCAATCCCACTGTCTTATCACACGAGTTATGATGTCACTTAAAGTGCTTATAAAAACTGTCTTTTCCCAAAATGTTAAAGCAACAAATCCAAAATAACCTTCTGTAATATTTACAGAGAAACTGAGGTAAAATAATCATTCTACGTTAGAATTCCGATACATAAGAAAAGCAAATTACCGTTCGAAGAGCACATTAATAATTACAGCGGCAATAACTTACGATGCAGACTATAATGAAGTGAGGTTAGATTCCACATTCTGTAAATTCGTCAACCCAAATCATTGTACAAACTCTTCAATTTATCTCAGGTCAGTCATATAAATCGGTGATTTTGCTCGAATATTTAGGATATATATATATATATATATATATATATATATATATATATATATATATATATATATATATATATATTATATTAGAGAAATATATAAAATATATATATATATTATACATATTATATATATATATATATATATATATATACACATACACACACACACACACATATATATATATATATATATATATATATATATATATATATATATATATAGTTGAATATAGAATTTAGGCCAAAGGCCAAGCACTAGGACCTATGAGGTCATCAGCGCTGAACCGGAAATTGACACTAAAAGGTTTGAAAAGTGTAACTGGAGGAAAACTTGCAGTTGCACTATGAATCAATTGTTAATAGAGGGTGGAAAGTATGATGGAAGAAAGAGAATATAAAAAGATACAGTAAAAAGGGAACGAAAGGGTTGCCGCTAGGGGCCGAAGGCACACTGCAAAGAAACTTAAGTACTGCCTACAGTGCACCGCATGAGGTGTACTTGTCACACTACCCCCCTACGGAGTATGTTATATATATATATATATACACATTATTTATATATATGTGTAATATATAAATAATTATATACTATATATATATATGTATATATGTATATGTGTATTATATATTATTACAATTTTTTTGTAACATATATATATACATAATAATATTAATAGATAATATATATATATATATATATAGTTAGATAATAATATTATAATAGTATATATAAATGCTGTGTTATACACCGAGCCGTTTCCAATAACTATCGTGGAGTCCAGAAAAAGAAAAAGAAAAAAAAGAATTGGCTCAACAATCCTATACATTCGAACTTTGGTTTCCAAGGACTCCAGCTCTGTGTATATAAATTTTATACACACACATATATACCATATATATATATAATTTCGTATAAGTGATCACCTGTGACTGACTGACAATACACAGTACTCTATACAGAGACACCTGTGTGAACTGGACCAGCAATGTACTGTAGGCGTAGGATCAACTGACTTGGTGTAATCGGATAGGGAATGCGTGATAACGCGCATCATAAAAAGTGGGAATGTCACTGGAGGACCTCCTGCGAATCATTCCATTTCCTATTTCTTTCTTTTTTTTTCCTCTCTCTCTCTATCTTTTTTATGGCCTATGATGATGATTGCGGACGAGAAAGGACACGAGGGTGGTAGAGGTAGCAAGGGGTACAGAATGGCAAGGGGGCGTTTGGAAATAAAGAAGAGAGAGAGAGAGAGAGAGAGAGAGAGACTTAAGGGATAATAGTGGCTTGGCACCAAAAACGGGATAGGTTAGGAAGGCGGCCGAGGGGAAGGAAGACAACAGCGCCCCCATCCCCACCCCCCACCCCCTTGAGGGGAAACACGTCAGGGTGATTTAGACTTTTGCAATAGGGGTAGGGTGAGGAGCAGGAAGAAAAAAAACAAGCAGAAAAAGTGAAATGGGCTAAGGAATGGAGGCAGAAAAAGAGGATGACGAGGCAGAGGAGGAAGAAATATAGGACAGAAAATCAGGAAGAGAAGTGGTCCTAGATAGAAAGAATGAGTGGCAGTTTAAAATTAAATATGAAGAATGGAAAAAAATAATAATGAAAATAATTAAGCAATATAAGAGTAATGAGCATTTAATTCCAACGGCCATAGACAAACGTAAAGCAAAGAAAGGGAGAAAAAACAAATGAATAAAGCGAGAGGGAACCAAAAGAAAGGCTTCCCTGGGAATAGGAGGTAAAGGGAGTAAGGAAAATGACAACAATAATGGTGGGTGATCAAGGATTCAGCAGACAAGGACTTATAATAAATTCCCAGTCCCGTGAAAGGACAGGGCGACATCAACTAGCTGAGCCCCCCAGAGAGAGAGAGCGAGAGAGAGAGAGAGAGAGAGAGAGAGAGAGAGAGAGAGAGAGAGAGAGTACCTAGATTACGAAAATGTCCTCAGAAATCCATAAAATAATTAAGGAAACGTACATAGTAATATACATTCTCTCTCTCTCTCTCTCACTATATATATATATATATATATATATATATATATATATATATATATATATATATATATATATATATATATATATGTGACTAGTAAAAATGTTCTGTTACAACAGAATACCATCTAATAAAAGGAGCCCATAAAAATGCCAAAATATAAAAAAGAAAGTACATATTTTCAGACAGCAATCTCTGAAATATAGTACTTTCTTTCTATATTTTGGCGTTTTTATGTGCTTGTATATGATATATTATATATATTATATATATATATATATATATATATGTATATATATATAAACTTATAACATCTTATTACAGATGTATTATGTACATTTACCCCAACATGAAATATGGACAATAAAGAGTTAAACGATGCAGTTCCAATGTGTAAAAAAAGTGATCCTACGATCAACAAATTTTAAGCCAGAACCAAGCGAATGAAGTCTTGCACCAAGTGTCATGATCGCCACTTTACAGCATCTTCTTCTCCAGGGACACGTCACCTCATCTCATCTTCACGGCACTGCGACAAGATGGTCGCCATCCATAATACATGGAAAAGTCACCGACCACTTTTCATGTTATTGCTGGCTACGATTCTCTGTCTTTCTATTTTTTGTTTCTTGTTTTTCAAATTTAAGACGTCTCCTTTATCAAAAACCATAGGATAAACATCACAATGGTTAACGGTACATTCATACTGTAACTGCCTCCTTTCTGATTCACATAGTTTAATATTCAACTTTACTTACTATCGAAACTCTGATGAAATAAATTTCATAGGGCCATTTGGCTGAAATGAAGTTTTGTTGTCCACAAGTTACTGAAAACTGTTACTTATCATTCTTAATGTTTTCGTCACTGAAATTTCCTCTTCTCTCTCTCTCTCTCTCTCTCTCCACTGACTTTTGACATTCCGTCTCTCTCTCAATCGATTGCTATAAATATACGTACACATATACATACATACATACACACATGTACACACACACACGCATATATATATATATATATATATATATATATATATATATATATATATGTATATATACTATCTGCAGTATGATCCTCAAACATCAATTCAGGAATTCCGAAGACACATGGTGTTTTAAAAAGATTTATTCATTAAAGAAACATTTCGCACATGACTATGTGCATCATCAGTCTGAAAAATGACAAAACAATAACATTAAAAATACTAAAAATTACACAGGATTCTTAAAATGACAATTAAAAACATAAAAGACTAAAAATAAGAAGCTTCTTATTTTTAGTCTTTCTATGTTTTTAATTTTCATTTAAGAATCGTGTGTATTTTTTTAGTATTTTTTATGCTAGTATTTGTAATTTTTCAGACTGATGATGCACATAGTCATGTGCGAAACGTTTCTAATGAATAAATCTTTTAAAACATTTATGTGTCTTCGGCATTCCTGAATTGATATATATTATTTATATATATAGATATATATATATATATATATATATATATATATATATATATATATATATAAGGATGAGTAAGTCAACAATGGCATCATGTTTCAAACGAAATGTCCAAAACGTCAGTACCAAATGTATACATCACCGTATCAAAAATGAGCTTGGGAAACCCAAACCTTATCATCACAAAAGTAAAAGTATAATCACCATAGACAGATTAACAGCCAACAGAGAAGTAATAACAGCGATCGAGCGATCCACTATCACAGAAACGACGGAAGGACAGATGGTTAATATTGGCCATCGAGGCATTATTACAGGGCCTGTTCCGTCAATAAATGAACTGATATTTCCCCCTTCCTATGTTGTCTCATAAAACCACTTAATAAATGATGTTGTATGGGGATGTCGCGGGACTACATACACTCCACTATGTTGTGGAGGAAGTTGTGCACAGCTTGGAAGGTTTCGTGCAAGGGGAGATTTTTCTCACTGGCAACTCATGTCCTGATTCTTTCTCCAAATGTTTATTTATTTGTAAATAACCTAATCAACACCAATAACAACGAAAAACTACATTCAACAACAATAATAGTAATAACGAGCGTTTTTTTTTCCACAGAGCATGTCTAATACTGAAAATATCAAAGAATATGCGCCCTAATACTGTTAACATTAGAAATGCCAGGAACCGACGCTTAACCATAACAAAAATCTCGGTAAAAATGTTGATGATTAAAAAACAAACAGAAAATAAATAATTCTCCGTTCTCTCCAACGCCACTTTAAGTCTCGCTAACCCGACCAAGGATGAAAATAAACGGAAATACAACCTACAAAGACAGCTTGCTCTGCCCTAAGGAGAAATAATCAATCTATTAGACAACATTCTGAGGTATTGTATTTCTAAGTTAGTGTGATAATGTGGATTAACCTCATAAAGAAATATCATAAACGACAAACAACGCGTACACACAGCACACACACACACACACAAACACACAACACACACAGCATATATAATATATCTATATATATATATATATATATATATATATATATATATATATATATATATAGTCTATCGCTAGAACGTGATACTTGAGTACTCGTAGAGTTGGAGGTAGGAATAATACAGGAATCGGCCTCTCTTTCTCTCTCTCTCTCTCTCTCTCTCTCTCTCTCACACCACACAAAACATATATATATACATATATATATATATATATATATATATATATATATATATATATATATGCATCATCAGTATTAATAGTATTATACAAGTTGTCTATTGAATCTTACTGTTACTGCTCTTTGTGTTGTTGATCTTATTCCGGCTAGTACTTTTTCAGTGCCGCCGCTGATAAGTTAAATTATAATTAAATGAATAAGTGAAGAGCGAAGTAGCACAACAGATATAAATAAAAAGAAATCTCTTCATTGAACGAGACCTTCAGCGCTAAGTACAGTTTTCTAGGCAACACATTGACGTGTATATAATGCCGCGACATCCCCAAACATCCAAACTGAACTACCTCAAATCCATACTTTCACTTGGACTAAATTTTACCAATTCTGTGTATCTATACACATATCTCGCCTCATAATTTCTTATGCCGCAAATTTATTACGTAAACAGTTCATCTCAGCAACTTTCACGTTTGTTTTATTTACATTGAACATGAACATTTCACTTCTATAAAGGAGAGTTGGCTTAAAAATCCCTTCTTACATTTCCAACTTTGATTCCACATACAGGTAATTTTTTTTTCCATTACTTAGTACAGTCTGTTACCTTTCTTACTTTACTTACTTTTGGCTCCCCTCTTTTCTAATCTTACTATCTTCTTTTCTATTTACTCTTAAATGCTTAATGCTTATACGTATAAATTCATATTAAACCTACAATTTATTTTAACTTTAAAGAGTGGGATTCTATAACGATTTTCAGTATTTTCAGTAAGTATTTTGGGATGAAGGCGTTAGCTCAACACCCTTCTTAATACTAGTTTTGAAGAACTACCACGAACCTAATTCACTGTTTAAATCAACAGACTCACTATAGGATTAAACAGAATGTACCTATATCCCTCCACATCGACCGGGAATCGAACCCAGATTGTCTCTCAAGTGAGGCGGGTATCATGGCCACTAATAACAAAATACCTGTGTCAGTATCAATCTGTAATTAGATCTGAGATAAAAATGCAATCAACAACACATTAAAATTTCGCCGAGAATTACTGCACCTGGTAACAGATTATCATAAATGCAAACCGCTTCAGTTCATCACATACATTACATAATCAAGCCTGCTTACTTGGAATATCAGTTCAAGTTTACCAGTCAGTCAACTTGTACGGTCTACGAACCACATCAGAAACAATTACTCTGGCATTATATCGTATAATAAAGGATTACATACATAATAACAGAGGTTTAACAATGTTAATGGCATGATTCATATCAAAGATAGTATTTCGAATAGAAAGGTAGCTTCTATCAGTTGATTACTGTTGCATCTGTTCTTTTTATATGAAAGATTTAAAAAACGTTGTCTATAATAACACTTTCACTTAAATTTCAATATATATATTATATAGATATATAAATATATATATATATATATATAGATATATATATATGTGTGTGTGTGTGTGTGTGTGTGTGTGTGTGTGTGTGTGTGTGTGTGTAAATTTAAAGAGTGCGGGAGGAGAGTAAAAAGTCGCCACCAAAATCCCTCCATTACTTTCCATAATTTCCACCCTAGTAATAGGATGTTCACCTCCCAAGGGTAATATATCCCTTATCAGCAACCCCGGCCCCAATTTCTCCACCCTTTCCAACCGATAGCCCTCGTAGCCAAAACCTGCTGTTGCACAGAGTTGAATACCCACTCAGCTGAGTTCCACTCTTTCCCCCTTGGCGACTCCAGTGGACCGTATTATTGCTTTTGAAAGACCCATGTAATTAAGTTTCCTGAACTGATTACATTTGAGGGCTGCATTTTGTCCTGCTACTTACAGACCGGGATCTCCTATTAGCCATTGATTGGGAGAAAGGAATACTCTGGTTACTGGTTAAAACTTGAGTCTTCTAGTAACGAAGCAATGGCATGGCTTGGTTTCTGTGGAGTGCTGATGCAGAAATTACCACAGTATTGATGGAAACTACTTTAGGTGACAAAGAAGAACTCTGGGTATTTGTTAGAACGAATCTTCAAAGACAATGGTAATAACAAACATAATGTGTTAGAGATCACTATTACCATTATAATGACTATTAGTCTTAATTATCTTTAAACCACCCCACTTATAGCAAGACACATCTCTCTCTCTCTCTCTCATACACACAAACACACACACACACACACACACACACACACACACACACACACACACACACACATATATATATATATATATATATATATATATATATATATGTGTGTGTGTGTGTGTGTGTGTGTGTGTCTATGTGCTCGTGCGTACAAAACCTCCACTAGCTGTAGTTAATCTCATAGAAAAATCACGACAAAAATCGACAAAAATGACCCAAGTAGTGAGAACGCCACTCACCCAAGTAACAACGTACACAACATAAATAAAGGTTCAAAGTAAATGTGGCAGTAAAGTTTCATGTTCCTCTCGCTGCTTAAAAGCGACTGGCAGGCAACGGCGTCGTCACACTTCTTATGCTCGCTGGAAACTGAAAATAGCACTTACGATATGCATAATTACTGAGACTGCCACGTCGCACACACACACATGACTTGATATGTACGAGGTCACAGACCCTTCAGGGATAAATAGCCGAGTTCAAAACACTTACCGCGACTGGATTAACTCTATTTTTTTTCTTTAAAACTAAAAACCATTTCTCCTTCCGAAAGGGTAACTTGTCAACTGGCTTCCTTCAGTATTTATATAAGCATTCAATTTAAAGAATAAAAATACTTAGAAACTTAAAAATCTTACAACAGGTCCGAAAGGCAACAAGCCAGAGGAATGAAATTGTGAATTAGTGTACTTACACATAAAGGGGGATTTAAGGCTGCACAGCCTTCACAATCTCCCTTCGCCAACTAAAACTTTGAAAAATAATGTGATCGTTGATACCTAAAGATGCTATTGCACGGGGCAGGTCTCGGTACTACAACCCAAGACACAATTCACAGATGAATATTGTTTTTGGAGTTCCACTTGCCCTATGTAATAATTCTTTCAATCTGTTCTCTAACAACCAAACTGCTGAGCAGCCTTCCTAGTATGGTTTAGATACCGACACAAGGATAATGATGTCTGCAATATCAGCTACTGGCTTCTTTTCTAATGTATATCTCTGTTCATATTTTTATTGGTCTTCATATTTGCCTGTTCTACATCTAATTTAATTTCCTATGTTACATAAACGGTAACGTTGGTTAGGTCTTCATGGTTGAAAATTATGATCTCTCTAATCTTACGAGCATCGGTACCAATAATAATAATAATAAAGACAGAGAACTCATTCAGATAGGAATCACCTAATGATCCTCTACAAAGCCATAGTGGCATCAAAATTAGCATATGGTTGTGAGGTATACTCTTCAGCCTCGAAATCAAAACTAAATATTTTAAATTCGATACATAATGCAGGAATAAGGATTGCGAGTGG
This sequence comes from Macrobrachium nipponense, assembly GCF_015104395.2. Taxonomy (NCBI): domain Eukaryota; kingdom Metazoa; phylum Arthropoda; class Malacostraca; order Decapoda; family Palaemonidae; genus Macrobrachium; species Macrobrachium nipponense. The sequence goes on from NC_061091.1 coordinate 59,173,304, forward strand.
TGCCTTTAAATCATCTCCAATCCCAAGCCTTTTGGTAGATTCAGGGGAACTGCCTGTGGAATCATATCGTCAGATATCACTTGTTCGATACTGGCATAGAATCCAGAGGATTCCTGACTCGTTAACTTGCCAAGCAGTTTTTAATGATAAATATTTTAGCCTTTATGAACGTAATCTGTGTTATCCAAAACCTTTTGGATACAGAGTTTTAAAAATTTTAGAAGATTACTCTATTCCAAAGGTCAAAGTCTGGCCATTTAAGTATTCTGCTGTGCCACCTTGGAGGCTTCCTTCTGTGGAGCACTGCAGGTTCTTCACTGGTAGCAAGGAAGAAATGAGTGCCGAGATGCTGCGCATCTCCTTTTTAGAACATTTGGCGGACCATGATGGTTCAGTCATAGTTTTTACAGATGGATCCAAGTCTGACGCAGGCGTTGGCTATGGAGTTGTATTTCCCAATTTTAATAAGAGTGGAAGGCTACCAGATCAGGCATCCATTTTTACAGCAGAGTGTTATGCAATCCTAATTGGCCTTAAAGAGATCGCTTGTCATTCTGGAGAACAATTTGTTTTATGTTGCGATTCACTGAGTGTCTTGCAAGCTATTGGTCATTTTAATTCACTCCATCCTATTGTTATTGAAATTTTAGAGTGGCTTCAGTTGCTTAAGATTAGTGGTAGGAAAGTATCTTTCTGTTGGTCCCCTGCACATGTTGGTGTGGCAGGAAACGAAATAGCAGACTCACTTGCCAAAACAGCTGTCAACCAAAGTAACATAGCTAGGTGTGCACTCCCTACAAATGATATGTATCCATTCATTAAATCAGCGTTCCTTGATTCCTGGAAATTTGCATGGGAGCTAGAAAACCAAAAAATGAAAGAAATAGCTACTACCATCTTTCCTTGGAAGTATTCACCAATGAGTAGGCAAAGAGAAGTAATACTCTGTCGGCTTAGAATAGGCCATACAAAAATGACACATGGCTTTCTGATGAGTGGGGATCATCAGCCTTATTGTGACGACTGCTTGGTACCATTGACAGTCAGACACCTGATAGTTGAGTGCCCCAGTCTTTCAGATGAGAGAGAGAGGTACTTTCCTCCACGTTACAGGGGAACTGATGATGGTTTTTCCCTTACCAAGATTTTAGGGACGGATTTTATTGAAAGCGCCCTGTTTAATTTTATTAATGCCATTGGTATTTTAAATAAAATTTAATTTTTACTATTAAGTTTGTAAGTTTATAGGTTTTACGATTATTAATTTTTATTTATTTTTTTTTTATCATGGGGATTTTCCTTTCTTAAATATGCATTATATATTCCATTGTAGTGGCGTCAATAACCATTAGCAGTTGTGATGCCAGATAATCTTTAATAAATCAATCAAATCATTCAATAATCACTCCTGAAAAATGGAATACAGGAATACAAAAATTAGGAAAAAAATGTTGCAAGCGTGTTAATTCGAACCCTCATCCTCTTCCTACCACGTAACAGACGATCCATTTCCTCATCTTTAATTGGCGCTAATTACAAACAATTAGATTATTTTTCTCATCATTTCCCTTCGCGGAATCTGTACCAAATGCCTCCTATATCAAAAGGTCCAATCAGAGATGAGAGAACGCTTCATTAGAGGTCATTTGGAGCATGGGAGAATAAACCCTTCCCGACCCTCTGCACCTCCTCCTTCCATCTATCCTTCCATCGGTTCTTTCAACTTCCATCTTCCTTTTCCAGTCATTTCGTCTTTTCTATCCACCTCTTTCCATTCTCTCATTCGTCTCTTGTCCCACAGCCTTTCCATCAGCTCCTCCACTTATCATTCTCCTTTTTCTGTCCCTTCCTCTTTTCTATCCACCTCTTCCCATTCCCTGATTCGTCTCCTGTCCCAGTCCTTTTGGTTACTCATATTCCTCCCCTCTTCCCCCTCTTCTTTCCACTCTTCATCGCCCCCACCCCCCCTATTTCCCTCATGCTCATTTGCCTCAAACCTTTCATCATTTGATCGTCTTTCTTCTCAGCTTCCGAGATTCACAAAGACCATGCGATAAAGGATTAGGGGGTAGGGGTAGGGACAGGTATATTCTAATAATGGGTAGTGAAAGAGAATAATAAATCTCACGATAATGATATAATAACATGCGTCCGACTTGCCTGAAAAAGTCTGTGTGTGTGTGTGTGTGTGTGTGTGTGTGTACGTTAAGTGCACTCGGAATCAAATAAGAAAAAACTCTCTCCCACAATTCAAATATACTCAAATTCAACTCACCGACGCTTAAAGACTTTGTTGAAAAGCGCAGCCTTTTCCAATTACTTCTGATTCTGCATCAGTGCATTAAAAAATTCTACCTTTTCTTGTTTTCAACCAATAATAATAATAATAATAATAATAATAATAATAATAATAATATAATAATAATATCAGAATATTCGTCAGTTGTAGTAGTGGGTGTAAACGCTGGAAAGGCTTTAAGCCTCTCTCTCTCTCTAGATATATTATATATAATATATATATATATATATATATATATATATATATATAATATATATATATATACACACACACACACACACATATATATATATATATATACACACACACACACACACACACACACATATATATATATATATATATATATATATATATATATATATATATATATATATATGACACACTCACGAACCGTTTTACCACTTGTACCATTTGAGAACTACTAAATCTTTCTCTCGACAGTTTCAACTCTTATTCTATCGTTGGCGTGCAACATCAGCAATTAACTTCCATAGAGGAGGGTGACTCAACAATCCCATCATGAATCCTACCTTGGCTGCCATGGACACTATCTCATCCCCAAATTGAACACATTTTACTCCTTTCGTTCTTTTTCTTGTCTAGACAGACAATATTTTGCTCGTTTTGTCATATGACATAATCGTTACCTCGTAATAATGTTAGAATACTATAATTTTTACATTGAAGTCTATAACTTTTACCTAAATGCAATAGACAGTAATTCCTCCGATACACTCATCCAGCCATAGCTTATAAACTTTGGTCAGCCGCTCAGTTGTAGCTTAAACAATCCCCACCGTACCTAGCATATACTGTATATACAATATATACATACACACACACACACACACACACACACACATATATATATATATATATATATATATATATTTATATATATATTATATGTATATAAATACATATGTATATTTATACGTATATATGTAAGTATATAAAATGTATATATATATTCTGTGTCAAAATCCCAAGAAGCTCGAATGAAGCCAGGACAAATAGAACAGTAAAAGAACAGTAGCCATAAATAGAAACATCAAGTCATAACATTAATAATTGAATACGTTGATATATCATTATCTGAAAAGTCGTTGATTTGGTATCTAAGCTTCAACGACTTGAAATTATGTCCAGACCGTTGACTAAAATTCAGAAGCCACACTTCGACTCCATTCAGCCATCATAAACGTTGAAGGCATGTGAGCTTTAACCGATAACTGCAGAATTATTCCAAATCACATATAATCATCATTCGCATGAATGGAGATAGCAACAGCCACGAAGTTAAATGCCTGTTGCATTTCCATTACATTTTCAGTAATCATTCTGTTATAATATTTTCGTCCCAGGAAATTACATAATGGGCTATAAAAACTATATCCGCTAACTAGGAAGAATAAAAGATATTCACGAAAACATTCAAGAAACAGCTGCATTTCAGGCTGGGGTATCGTTTCTCTCATATAAAATGCATATTTTCACTCAAAAGGGAGGGAGGGTTGCACACCTCTTGAGTGTCCTTATTAGTGGTTCTTACCTCTAATGATAATATAAACCAAGAGTAACTATATGGTTAAAACTGAGAATATTTTTCACACATTTCACTCTATATCTAACACATTTTGGCCGCCAATTTATTTACTTATTCATCTGAGATTTCCTTTAGTAATTCTACATATTTCTAATAATTTAAAAGAAATATTCGCCTATATAATCTATAATTAAAATTGTTATACCACTAAATAACATCTCAAAAACCAATACATTTCCGCTGTAAATCATCCGAATATAGAAAATGAAAATACTGACACGTAACGATAACGCATGACAGACCGTCAGTGTATTCATCCTATGTTTTGCTTGCCTGCCTGTCTCTCTATCCCAACCCATCCCCACCCCCACCCTCACCCCCACCCCCAACTCTTCTCTCTCAAACATCCCATCTCGTGTGAATGACCTCCTCGTGGTAAGTTTGCGGTCACATGAAATCACACGAAATTACTGCAGTTCCCTCCTCTTTTTATATTCCCAAAAATTCTATAATCGCAACAATATTCTGTTCTTTTACTTCTTTTATTTTAGCTTTATGTGCTTGTTCATATGCTTTATCTCTACCAAATCAGCATTTTTTTGGACCTTTTTTACTTTTTTCAAAAAAGAGATAACAAACTTTAACTTTTATTTTTATTCACAATTTGTCAAGGCTCTTTTTAACAACATAAATAATAGTTTTACTAAAATGCCAATATTTTACACTTCATGACGATAACTTTCATATTTCTAAATTTTTATATATATATACATTTACATATATAACCTATCGACAATTTCATTATATTTTATATTCCTTCAATTATTCATGTACATATTAAGAGTTCTCTCTCATATTTTTTTCTGATATGTGAAGACAGAAAAGGCCTTAAAAATATTCCATTAACCTTCTCCCAGAGAGTTTATTCACAGAACCAGAATTCATATATCGCTATATATTCTTTTAATCAACAGAATATTGCAGACCACATTTTAAGCTCCAGAAACAAGAAAGCAACTAATCTTCTTTACAAATTATGGCATAGCCAATCTTCATGGGGGAAATGTCTTCGCAGACAAAACTTCAATAACAAGTAGTTATAATTTTTAATAATTACAGTATTTAAATACAAGGAATGTGTATTCTGAAAGACCATTCTTAGTCGCCTCATAAGGTATAATACTTTGCTGAATTTCATTCAGCGTATGAGGGTACGTACCCTTGTACTAATTCTAAAATGAAAACTATTAAAAAATGAAAAGCCTGATATAATCAAAAGAAAGGGTAAGAAGTACACTTCCAATAACATCAAAAACTTGCATGTTGATAGCAGAGCCCTTTTATCCGTTTTTTAGGCAGTGCTCACCAAATAATGAAAAATCTCCCTAAAATCATTAGCCCTTCCTTTCAATAATCCACTTCCGCTACTGCCGTTCAGTACCCGTAAACCTCTTAAACGAAGCACAACTTCCAAGTAAAGGAAAAATCCAAAATTAATTGGCTTAAAAATTGACAGAAGATATGATTTTTCTAAAAAAGAAATTATTTACCAAATCAAAAATGGCTACGACAGTTCAACACTATCTTTCTAAAATGAAATGACTATGACATAAATATTCAAATCATACGAAGACCACAATCACAAATTAAAACGCCTAGAGCAAATGAACTTGACTTGCTGACATTTTTTTTTAACAAACTCACAATTGCAAGCCACTGTTACATGGCTTAAAACTAAGGGATCAATATTCTCTCTAGTGATCGTCTGAAAATTAATCTCACATCAAGAAAGCTCACGTTCTTCCATTAGGTAACTGAATAGAAGGTATTAATTTTTAATATGGAATCCGAGCACACATTATTTATGTTTAATACAATTGAGCGTATATAGAAATACTTAAATTTTCGCTTACCCGGGGAGTAAGCCTACAAACTATTTTGTCGTTGTTGTTCTTGTTGGGGGGTAGGAACTGTCTATGGAAAAGCATAAAATGGTCTGAAAATTGAGTTTTGCGTTGAGTTAAAGATACAGGAATTTTAGGATAGGCTAGGTATGATTTATTTATTAGAATGAAAGTGTAAAAAATGAATAATGTTCATGTTAAACAGTACAGAAAAATTATTTCTAGTAAAAAATAGCATATTTACTTTAATCTTCGTTGGTGAAACAAGGCTCTATTTGACTGTAGAATTTTGGATGTTTTAATTCAATAGGTGTACTGGATCTGGGCTATTTTTCTGTTTAATTATTTTGTTTCCACATATATATAACTGAGAATACATGAACGTGTTTAATTTGTGTCCTTTAATTTGATCCAAGTTGTTAGTACGAGTAGTACTAAGACTGAGTATTAATTAAGTAAACCACTTCACGTTAAGTTAGGAATATAATGTTTACATAAAACTTATGCACAAGGGGAAAATATTGCAAGCATCCCGAGTAAGCTGAAGGTCGGATCATGCCTTGTTTGAACTTCCATAGTGAAAGCTCAAGACATGTCTCGATCAAGGTAATAATAATAATAATAATAATAATAATAATAATAATAATAATAATAATAATAATAATATGAAGGTAGGAGACCCTCTCAAACATGTTTTGTTAAAGATGATGGCAGCATCAGTGGAATTGATTTTATATATGGTCTTTTCAATTCTTCTTATTATTCTCTTCTCATCATTGCTGATATTTGCTAATAGCTGGCCGATGTTCATATCTCGGTGAAAGAAATGTTTTCTAAAAATAATAATTTATTGATATGATAACAAAAGTGGTTAACAAATCTTAGTCTAAGGGCGTAACGGAATTCCAACGTTTCCAACCGTATCATCGGTTCATTTTCAAGGAAAGGTGAGCGTGAACTGATTGGAATGGGGTCGTTCGGCGGTATTTATTGTGTCCCAGGTGCTCTGTCTGATGGGCGCTGCGTTTTCATTGGCTGAACAGAGGATCAATTCCCTGAGTCAAGCCGTCTTGCAGAGGTGGAAGCTCGCACTGCTCTTCGCGTGCGGACGCTGGAGACTGGGAGCGTAGTATTGGGAAGGTCATTGCCGATAGACGGGGGCACCTGATTGGCCCGTTCGATCGGCTCTATGGTGCTGGCGGGCGGCGCCCTACGTGCCACCGTCGGGAGGAGTGAAGTCTCTTGGGTGGTGTTGAGGCTGGGTCTCTCCTTCCCGATGTGTAGGGCCTCCAAGAGGCGGAGGCGACGGTGGTCTGCTGCCTTATCGATAATCCTGATATTAGGAATAATGTCATTCCTAGTTATCCTGGTATTGTGGACGTTTTTGGCATGATTATGGATGGCGCCTTCCTGAGCGTGGCAGGATATCCTCTTCGAAAATCGCATAGTCGTCATACCAATGTAAGCGCCGGGGCATTCCCGGACAGGGCATTTGTCCTGTAGACAACGTTAGTTTTCTTGAGAGGGTCCTGCATCACGGGGGCTGGATTGTTTTTCATAATCAGGCCACTGGTCTTCTTGCTCTTGTAGTAAATTATTAGTTTCACTTTTTTCGCAGGGTCCGTGGGGGAGACGTTCCTTTCTATGATGGTACGAAGGGCTCGCTCGTCCTCTTTGTATTTCTTATGAAATACTCCCTTGTAAAAGAGAGTGACGTCTTCAAGGGCGGCGGGACGAGGCTCCTGCTGATACCATTTATCGATGTTTCTGCGAATGCATTTAGTGATGTCCCGGTTGGAATACCCGTTGTTAATTAAAACTTGGGCAACATGTTCTAATTCAGTGTGCGTGTCCTTCCACGAGGAGCAGTGTGAGAGAACTCTCCTGATGAAGGCGCTGATCGCAGTGCGCTTGTGTCTCTCTGGACACTCGCTCTCGCCGTTCAGGCACATGCCCAGGTTCGTGGGTTTCGTATACACCTGTGTTACGAAGCGCTCCTCTTGTTGCCCGACGAGGACGTCAAGGAAGGGGAGGCGACGGTCACGGCAATAATAATTATTATTATTATTAGTATTATTATTATTACTATTATAAAGACCAAGATAAATATGTAAGTTTGATTAAAACAAGAATATCACATAAGAAAATTATACAATAATAATAATAATAATAATAATAATATTAAAAGTTCATTTCAGGATTTCCAAACCATGTTATCATTTTAGAGTTAATTTTCATATAATCGCATCGTTTTATCCCAATTGTATTGATTTAATATGGGTACTGCTTCTTAAATCCGAACTTCTCCTTCAAAGAATTTGTATAAATTACTAATTCCCCTCTCATTTTCAAACTTTTACAGGATGATTTACTTCCCTTCCAGTTCCATTGTAATAATATACTTTCTTTTCCAAGTCCTTCTTTGTTGATTAGTTCTATTCCTAATTACTCACACATAGCATTACTTCTTTCTCTCCCAGAACGTTAATTACTCTGATAACATAAGCAAAATATAATCGGACACCATCGCAAAACAAAAATATTTATTTTTGAACGACTCATGTTTCTAATCCTATTACTAATTATAACTAAAATACAGAAAAGTTACCAATAACAAAAATAGATCCACAAACTCTATTCATAACACTGTCGTGGCTTTAAGCTTAACATGCAGATACCAACGTAAAATATAGATATTTATTCTCGAAATAAATGAACTTATTACGCCTGCTAATATTACTACAACAACTACCACCAAACATTCTAATTCAAATATCAACAATTAAAAACCAAATAGATTTATGTCCCTCTCTACTAAAGCATAAAAGGCACAAAGAAGTTGAGGCAACGAAGAACAGAGTCCGAGGGTTTTGTCCTGATGCATTGACAGGTGTCATACCAGACAAACCAACGAAGATCATCAGGAAGTCCATCGTGGTTAAAAAGCAAAGCCACAAGACCAAATACGTATTTTTAGTTTATATTTTTTCTAAATCAGCGTGGTTTGCTAAATTCGTTTTCAACAGGGCCGGTGGCAAACTTTATTCTTGATTTATATAAAGTCCTCTACTGAATCACTTTCTTTTCCAAGTGCATATTTGCACACAAAACATATGGCAATGTAGTTATTGTCGCTGTAATCCAATTCGTTCATTAACCCTTCTCTCTGCATTTACCTCCCGACAAAATAACTTATTCACAATGAGTTTGATCACCTTCTCCCGGTTACGTTTATTATTCGTCATTTTCTTTGTCAGTTCCCTCTTGACTGCCATATTCATCTCCCGCACAGATAGATATGCAATTTCGACTCAAATATTTTCCTCTCTTTAGCAAAGAAATATGTCTTCATTCCACCACTAAGTTTTTTATCTCACTTCTACATAAACACTGTAGTCAACTATGTGAGTGTGCATGTACAACATAAGTGTTTATAAATGAGTATCTGTGTAAAAATGCGCCGGCATATCACAAACCCCCACGAGTAACCTAAAAGAGAGGAATAATTATTGGCAATGTTACTGCCCCTTCAGGTGATGGTGCAATTAAATTTTATGTGTGTAGCAGAAAAAAAAAAAAAAAACATTAGAATAATGAAAGTAAAAACGAATCTAAGAAATCTCAATCCACAAAAATGTCAATAGTGTTCCAAAGTATACAAACACATACACACACCCACACACTACCACAGTTTGTTAAAACCGGTAAAAAAAAAAAAAAAAAAAAAAAAAAAAAAATCCCACGACACCTATAAAAGGCAAAGATCAACGACAAGATTCCCAAATAAGGATATTGAAGAAAATGTTATAACTACACGGCCAGAGCCCCCCAACTGAATGACAATGACAGTTTCCTGACGATAACTTTCAAGAGAATAACTTCAGACACAGCAGCTAAATGTGTACACAAAATGAGTTGCATTCTGCGGTTAAAGTCAATGAGAAAGAGGAAGAGAGCGAGTGGGTTTTGGCGGGAAGACGGTAATGGAGGGAAACAGGGGTCTCCCCCTCCCCTGGCCGACACGTCCTACCCAAACATCCCTCTCTGCTCCCTCCCCGCTCAACAACCAGGATAGACGAGTACTAGTCGCCATGAACAGGTTTTGGGATGATTTCCTAATAATTGTACTGCTTGTTTATGACAACAGGAATACGGATACCCTCCAGGACTTGGGTAGTTTTCTCGTGGCTGTGGCTTTCAGGCACAATTGGTAGCTAGGCAATTTCATAATTGCATAACAAGGCTGAGCGTTTTCGTTGCAACACTTACCTCGCTTGTGCAATTACTCCTAAACTTATTCACATAGCTTGCAGACTAAGAAAAGTTTCGTGAATAAGAATAACAATGAGAATAAATAGAAGCAATAACAATATTAAGTCTACTATTATTAAGAAAAACTGACAACTGCAACAAGCTTTTAGAGCTGTAGCTTAATATTATCCTGGCATATATTACAGGTTTAGGAGATCGCACACACACATAGTATATATATATAAATATATATAATATATATATATATATATATATAATATATATATGTATGTATGAATATATATATATAATATATATATATATATATATATATATATATATATATATATACATTTTCCCGTACACCATGACTGGTGAGTGTTATATTCCAGGTACTTAGTAAGTCCATTTCGATGGATCTATAACATCATCCAAAATGGTTTCCGGCACTACAGTCGACGAACTACCACTAACGTGGTTCAAAAACATTGCACCCTTTTCACCTTCACACCATAAAACCGAAAACTCACCTACATTAAAACGCCTGACGATACTTGTGCCAATAGTGCCAGGTGGCTAAATTATGTACAGCGGAATGGGAACAGGGTTCACTCTTATCGATTGGGCAATTGAAAGCCGAGACTTGGCCGCTCTAGCTTGACACCGCACACGAAGCACAAAGGGGAAGGAATCTCTTTGTGATCTGCGAAAGGCTTAGTGGCCTGTGCTCAAGATTTTTATCGTCGTTACTGTGGATTTTATCACTGCATCTGTTACTGATGTTGTCATAGATGTATCTGATGATTATCAGTGTTGTATTTATTATTCTTACTATTTTTTATATGAAACAAGTCACTCTCTTGTTCACATAACAAATGTCGATTCTTGAAAAGGGATGTAGAATGTACATCAGTTGAACAGAAATAAACAAATGAATCAATCAATATATGCGTCACAAACAGCAGTAAAGTATCCAGCAAGAACAGGAAACGAGGATTTAAAACCTCGATGCGTAACCTGGTAAATTTTTGTTTTGGAAGAAGCTAACAACCATTTTACTGATATAGAAATAAAAACTAAATCCTAATTCATAAGGATGGTGCTGCCACGCTAAATGTTTTAGATAGATGTGTAAGCACCGGAAAGCGAGTCTAATGTCCATAATTATTGCTAGCGATACTACAGTTGAAAACCTAATGAATTTAGAACGAGACATCCTGGAGAAAATTCATGGTTATGCGAAACTGCAAAAATTCTTTCCAAAACCAAAAAAAACTTTATCAAAGATAAACCATCAAGGTTTTCAGAGCAATTTTCAGGGTTACTCTTATTTCCAAAAAGACCAAGGAAAAGGAGAAAATCTGAGCCCAAAATTAATATAAGCGACAATTTATACTTCATTAAAATGTTAAAACATACAGATAAAGGCTACATTTCAGTTTAAACAGGAGAAAATATCATAAAGATGGGGAAAAAAAGATTACTTAACAGTAATGACGCATACAATGCAAATAGGGTTTCGTCATCTTTACACTCAGTTTAATAACGCCAATTTATTTTTCCCTTCTACTTACGCCTTCTCCACCGTAACCCAACTCGAGTTAGACAGATTACCCAAATTAGTTAATTAAAAGGAAAATCATCACACTTCCTCCATTTTCCAATCAAAATAGAAAATAATTAAGTTACAAAACCTACTTAAAACGACAGATTTCATAGAATACACATAATAGACTTAATTTGGGTACACAAATTCAAGTTATAAGTACGTAAGAAAATCTATCTTCGACGACCAACAACCGTGTTACGGTAGCAAGAGTCCCATTTGTTGCTAAACATTTGCATAACGTTAACGCAAAAGGCTATTAATGGTCCCCATAAGCAAGGAGGGGAAGGAAGGAAACCAGTGTGGGTTACCAACATCTGAATATGCAAGAGAGCTATGCACGCCACGATGAATGTAGAATCTTGCAAGAAAAACGTCTCGCTGCTGAAACATAGCCAGCCACAGTCCCTGCCCCTACCAGTATTACTGGAGCCTCTAGAGTCTAGAGGGATACAGGGAGCTGATCATGGGTTTACGTAAGTTTGATCTGTAATCACCATTGACCAGTCCTTGCCTCTGATGATCATCAGCGGCATTTAAACTCCCCTTTCAACTTGCTTTTCAAAATTACTTTAAATACCCCAACCCCCATTTCCTCTAAAAAAAGGGGGGGGGGGAATAGGAGATTACAAAACGTATGAACATTGAATGCTAATGAAGCTATTTATAAACGGCTGAATGGAGGCTGTAAAGGCAAAAAAATGAAAGGAAAAGAGTAACAAAGTACGAAAATACAGTCGAGTAGTTCCTGGAAATTTCCAGATCTAAAAATAATTTACCGCACCACAGATAACAACATAGGATATTCAGATCACGAGAAAAAATGAAAATCTATCTCCATTTGAAACCCACATAAAATACATAAATGTGCAGTTAACATTACACAGAAAAAAGAAAAAATTATTTTCTTAACCGAAAATACATGAATAATAAAGAGATGTTTTAATTCCTAAAAAATCAGCAAATAATCAAATTTACATGGATGGCAAAGGCAACACTTAAACAGAAGCAAAAACATATTCAAATATTCTATAACCAAACGACGGACAGAAGGCAACAGAGCCAAGTTCCCAAACACACGAAGATACGCCATAACATATCCCACGCATTTTCTCTTCTCTCTCACTCACTCTCTCTGTTATTCACCTTCTACCCAAAGGAACCCCACGAGCCATTTTATGGAGTCAACGACACAACCCGCGATGACAATAGACCTCGCGCGATTGAATAGAACCTTTTGGAAAAGGATATATACGTGTTGTCCCTCCGGACTGCTGTGTCTGTGTGTATGAGAGAGGAAAAAAAGGGGGGGGGGGAGGGGGAGGGGAGCGTGGGGAAGAACCTCGCAATCAGAATAACGACTTCCTTACGTCGAAATCTGAAGGTTCTATTGTATTCCCAAACGATTTTATGTAATATACGTATATTATATATATATATATATATATATATATATATATATATATATATATATATGAATATATATATATATGAATTTTTATCACATCAACGTGATTCATATACATGTATTAAGCTACAAATGTCCTTTAATATCCAATTCGCTCTACCTCGGAATTAATATATTTTTATATGTTAACCGAAGGGGAATTTTTCAGTTGATAATAACTTCATCCTCTCGTAGATTCGAACTAGCGCACAGAGGAGAAATCAGGACTTCAATGACTTCTTTACCGACTCGGCTGACACAGTAAAGACGTCACTGAAGTCCTGATTTCTCCTCTGTGCGTTGGTTTGAATCCACGAGAGGACGAAATTATTATCAACTAAAAAATTGCCCTTCGGTTAACATATATGAAATTATATTAATTCCGAGGTAGAGCGAATTGGATATTAAAGGACATTTGTAGCTTAATGC
>NC_061091.1:59191788-59261788 GCF_015104395.2 Macrobrachium nipponense
AAACACGAGAGCATAGAAAGAATTCCGAACCCTGGGAGCAAGGGAGAGCATAGAAAGAATTCCGAACCCTGGGAGCAAGGGAGAGCATAGAAAGAATTCCGAACCCTGGGAGCAAGGGAAATTCTATTAACCGAAATAAACACAAAATTACCGAGACAATATTTCCAATAAACAAGTTCGGTTGCTACTTTAACATGGCAGAGTGGAAACAAACACCAGAAAACTGATATGCCACAACAACAATAATAATAATATGAGAAACAGTAATCTTTATTACTGAGAATTTGAACCTCTACCCTAACCATAACCACAAAGTACAAAAAAAAAAAAAAAAAAAAAAAAAAAAAAAAAAAAAAAAAAAACAACAACAACAACAACAACAGACATGAAAAACACGCATATCAATATAACACACACACACACATTGACTCAGGTCTGAACACCAAGAGATGCATAACACGCCCAAAAGGAATAGCCCTGGAAAATCCCTAAAAGAAAAAGAAAAAACTGAATAAAGGAACTTCATATTACCTAACGGCCCTTAAGGTCCCTTAGTTTCCAAAGGGGGAAGGTACCTGAAGGTTCACACTGGATGCATTTCGAAAGGAAAGGTCACGCTGAACAGCCCAGTAAACATGAGACCCTTAAACCAAAACACAATGGATCAAGGAGGGTACTAAAAATACTAAAAACGGCACATTTCATATTCATGAATGACGTTAAAGGAAGAGAGAGAGAGAGAGAGAGAGAGAGAGAGAGAGAGAGAGAGAGAGAGAGAGAGAGAACTATTTCCTTATATTTTAGTTCTACAGAAGTGCTGCCTAAGGGGATTATATATTTTTTTTGTTTGCTTCATGGGATTGTAGAAAGTAAGCTCTTGCTGTCTGTTCTTTTTTTTTTTTATGCAGGTGTCTTATTATGTTACATAAGAGGGGCTTAGTACTTCTACTTTCCTTTGTCTTGTTTGAGTTAATTTTTGTCTTCCACTGTCCCTCATAAAAATCAATTCAACAACTTTAATCCTGTCTCTCTCTCTCTCTCTCTCTCTCTCTCTCTCTCTCTCTCTCGTTTTCCTTTCCATTATTATGAGCTTCTTTAGTTCTAAAAATCACTCCATTTCTCCTAGATTTCAATTCATTTTTTTTATTGGCTAATATTCCCATCCTTCTGTGGCTATCATTCTCCCTCTCTGTCTGTCTCTCTGTCGGATCTAAACCTTGTTAAACCCTCGTTCTATTTTCTCTCTGGCACTCCGTCCGCCTACTCTATCGTCACTATTGATCTAAATGCTGTGTACAGTAGCAGGCTGCAAGAAACACCGAAGGTCATTCAGTTCCAGCTTTTACCTATGACGTGACAGAGAGCGAGAAAAATTCATAAATACCAAGGAAAATCATAAAAAAATAAACAGACAAGAGATAGGGCTTGTCCACAAAGGGGAGGAATATTATACCAAAGCACTAAAGTAAAAACACAAAAACACACACACACACACAAGGAATATCAACATAAATATAAGGAAAACAACTGCTAACAAAATGGACTTAAAAATTAGTATGCTAAGAATAAAACAAAAAGGGAATACAAAGACGTTGTGATGGTAGTGCTTTGATTAGAGTACCATGAAAACACTAATAACAACTGAAAACAACAATGGAACATTTATAAGAAAGGAGGCAGCAGAAAACACACCATAAAAGATTAATGAAAACAAATGAAAGCTCCTAATAAAACAAAACAATTGACAATTTCAAGTAAAATTCTCATTTGTACAGCTTTAATAATAAAAATATATAAAGGAATTCCTTGGAAAAATCATTACAAAGAAGGCAAATATGACTTCTATACAGATTAGTGCCCAGCTGCAATACTTTCTTGTTTTATGCGCAAATAGTTCACATTGGGTGTTTTCATATCAAATGAACAGCTTTTTTAGTCGTTCATTGATCTGCCTTCCACCTCTCGCTTAAAAAGCAACATTTCTGCCCAGCCCAGTTAAAAAGACTTGGTGGACTGGGTAATCCACTTATGATAACGAGTACCCATACCGTCAAAAATTATATACAGAAGGATCGAGACGGAAAATGCAAACCTTAAAAAAAATTATGTACTGTTCCAAAGCTTGGACCAAGGCACCTCCATTCAGTTTACGAATAAAGGTTCCA
This sequence comes from Macrobrachium nipponense, assembly GCF_015104395.2. Taxonomy (NCBI): domain Eukaryota; kingdom Metazoa; phylum Arthropoda; class Malacostraca; order Decapoda; family Palaemonidae; genus Macrobrachium; species Macrobrachium nipponense. The sequence goes on from NC_061091.1 coordinate 59,193,954, forward strand.
ACTGTGAGAAGGAACTAGACCAGTGTTTGAAGGTAGCTCCAGAGAAATAAGCAACACAATGGTCACTGCCACATTCATAATTTAACCAATGAATTGTGGATGAGGGCCAGTCCACAAAACTTCCCATCATTAGTGGCATTAATTACATACACAGAAGGCTCATAAGTTGCTAGCTGAACAAACACACAAACACCTGGATATTATGGCCCTTCTGTCTTTCTCCTCCCTCCAAACAAATCCCAGTTGTACAATCTTTTAACCGATTCATCGTACTGATCCACCCTTTCATTATAGATAATCTTTTTAGGAGTTTTTTATTTCTATATTTATCACCCTTTCAGTTCTTCTTACACCACATATATACGACTATTTTTTTATCTCTCTTTTATTGGCATTCAACATCGACGCCTACTTTCATAAAGGAGAGTTGGCTCAACAATCCCTTCATGCATTCCCGCCTTGGCTTCCATAGCAATTCCAGGTCTCTTACCAAACTCATGCGCATAGTGTTAACTTTTCTACTTCGTTAGTTTCAACAGTTTCTCTTCACCATTCTACATCCATACTCTTCTGTGCTTCCATCATAAAAGTTTTTATTATTCTCAGCAATTTATCTTCCATATCAAAACCTCAACGGCCCCCATATTGTCCCCTAACGACTCCTGTCAAATGTTTTTGCTGAGTATGTGTATGCCACTTACAGCTTTTTGCCTTATTTTTCAAACGTCTCGCATAGCTTTTATAACACATTAAATCCGCTGGCCCTCTTCCTTGTCTAAACCAGCACAATTCTACGCCTATCAATCTTACTCATAAAACTTCTACGATACATATTACTTGGTTTATTAAGTAATGTTATGCCTATAAGACATCCAATGGAACAATGATTACTCTCACTCGTTTCTTCAGAACCTGTATATAGACAGAGACGATATATACACATATACATAATGTGTCTAAAATATCGTTCAATATCATTTGAGAATAACTTATGCACATGAAGAATAATTGATAAGCGCACCTGCGCGGTCTAGGATTAGAGCCTGGGGCTTTGGTTAAGATGCAACTATAAACAGTTCCATTTAATTCTGGACGCAGCAGAAATACTTATCAAATGCGAGTTATTCCCAAGGTATAGTGAACTTACCATCAAACGTGTGTAGTGACTAAAATTCACACACACACGAATATATACATGAGAGAAAGAGAGAGAGAGAGAGAATCAAAATGAGGTTCCCAAGATCTTACCTAAAGTATTAATAACGGTATTATCTTTTTATGTAACTAGTATATTAAGGGTAGTTAAAACTTTCAGAAGCAAATTTCTTAAACAGACAAACTCGTCGCTCTCTCTGCCCAGTCCACTTATACAACCAACTTCCCTGTAATTCAGAGAGTAGTTTTTTCGCTTGAGGGTTTCCAAGAAGCAAAGAGAAAGAAACTAAAACTGGTGAAAAACAGATGAAAAATATCCGCGCAGGAGGTAAACTTCGTAAATACAGGAAAAAGACTTGAGAGAGAGAGAGAGAGAGAGAGAGAGAGAGAGAGAGAGAGAGAGAGAGAGAGTCTGAAATCACTCGCAAGAATTCCTGGAAAGCAAGACATTTAGAATTCCAGAGAAAAAGAATTGCACCATCCTTTCAAGCTTTTAAAAAACACAAACCAGGACTGTGAGAAAGCGGCTGGATTCTTCCGTTGGGTCAATTAGACAATACTGTACTGAAAGTAAATGCATTAAATATATAGACTGCATAAGAAGAATGTTGGAAAAGATCTCCCTTTCCTCTTTCTCTCAGACTCTCGCTGCCTGCCTGTCTGTCCCTTCGTTATTACCGTCGTTATGCCTCCAGCTTCCGCCGTCTTCAGAGGAACACATTTCTTTCGTCATCTTCCTTTTCCTTAATATTTCAGTCAGCTTCCCTCTGCCCTCCAACGCACCCCTCTCTCCCCGATTCTTAATTCTTATCGCGTATACACTCCCCTTCTTTATAAAAAGGGCCGGACTTCATTATCCCAAATCTATACACTTTTTTTTTTTTTCTTCGCCCCGAGTTTAGTGGGGTGCGTGATGGCTGCTCGAGGCTGTAGACGCCTCAAGGTCTTCATATCAAATTAGTTTGTTATACCTATATTTTACTTTCCGTATTCTTGAAATCTTTGCTCCCTCTTATTCCCAAGTTCAAGTGTTTCACTTGCCTTTTATTTTTCGTATTTTCAGTTATTATTCCAGACAACTATTTATCTTACTGGTACACACCCACCATTAATTCACAACTCCTAGCGGGTATTCTGTTTTAGTCTTGAAATGAAACACTAAGGTGTTTCATCCATCAAGTTTTTTTTTCTTCATTATTATAAACCTGCCTTTCGATGCACACATCTCAATGGCCACAGCCATTTGTTCTTCACATTTTAAAAAGTGATTCCGACTTAGCTTATAAAGCTAATTTTTCTAAAGATCAACCAACTTTGCTTAAAAAGTATATTTTCAGTAGTCCTTCTTCCTTCTGTCTTAGCATTTTCGGTGATCACCTCATCATTTTCATTATTAATAGTTTTAAGGGTTTACTCAGTTTTATTCCTAATGTTTTCATTGTTATTCTTTCTCTTAATGGTCAAAAGTCAAATCATTCTTCCGGTATTCGTTAATCATATTTCTAAGGCCCGCCTCCATCTTTAATTCTCAATAATTTATATGGTCACTCTTTGCTATAGTCTTCTGATGACAGACGGTCAAAATGTCTTTTTCATTTTTCACATTCAGATACACAGTTTGTTCGTTTTTCACATTCAAGATGTTCGTTATGTCTTTTATTCTCCTTTAATTTTTCACCTATCAGACAAAATCTTTCAGATGTACATTATGTCTTTTAGTCTACACATTCTAGAAAAATTATTCTATTCTTTATATCTCAGGTAATTACATCGTAATGCTATTCTTCATATCTCAGGTCATTATATCTTATTCTTCACATCCTAGGTCATTATGCCTTTTATTCTTCACATTTCTACGGTCACTGTGGCTTTTATTATTCACATTTCAAATGTTATTGTAACCATTATTTTCTCATTCCAGATTGTCATTGTGCAATTTATTCACAATTCAGATTATCGTTATGCTATTATTCTTGCTATGCATTTTTTTTTCTTTTTTTTATGGTCATAAAAGTTTTAGTTTACATTTTAGGTGGTTATCGTTGTCTCTCCTTCTACATACTGATCAGGGATAAAATTATCAGAGCGTCCCCACGACACTTGCGCAGACAGCAAAGTGATTTGGAATGCAATTCCAGTGAGAGGATGTCGCTGCTTCCGACCAGGTTTCAATACTTTCGCAAAAATGCAGAGGATCGTAAAATTCCTGGAATATGAGAGAGAGAGAGAGAGAGAGAGAGAGAGAGAGAGAGAGAGAGAGAGAGAGACCGTAAAGTCCGGGCACAGAAGAAAACGAGAGAGAGAAGAGAGAGAGTGAGAGCAAGGGGAGGGGAGGCTACGTGCAATCCTTTGAATAAACACGAATGTACAGATCAGTGAATATACTAGGAGAGAGAGAGAGAGAGAGTCAATCCTGCTCTCTTTCTCTCTTCCTACGCCATTCAGCAAATGCTACTACAACTGTCGCCCTTAATTGGAAACCCCAGATACAATCTAATGCAAATGGACTTTATATCTGTACCTAAAACAGAAAACCGCCGCCTGAGAGGATTCCCTATGTCTATTTTCTACGGCAATTTACACAGTAATTACGGTAAATTCATTCCATTAGCCAAATGTTCGAATCACGATTCATTACTTTTTCTTTTAGTGTTTTTTTTTTTTACCGTTTCTGATTTTTATTTGTTATTTATTTATTTATTTTTTTGAGGGGTCTTATTTTTCTACCTTTTGGGTTGTCAATGACATCTTTACGTTTACCGTATTAACTAAGTTATTCTCCTTCACGGTTTCTTTCAGATTTTTCATATAACAATCAAACAGTTTATTCTAAACAGCGTATTTATTCTGATCTAATTTTGCTACTCCATTACTTTAATTTTTTTATTTATTCCAGTTTTTCATATTTCGTTAAATATATTACATTCCCATTATTCAAACGGCATTTACATATAAAAGAAAATCTTACACGACCATCCCCACCCCCCAAAGAAAAGGCCCCATTACCATCGAGAAAACAAGAAACAACCTGATAATCAAAGTCAAGAGAAGAAAAAAGGATAAAACCTCAAACTCACATCGATTAATCGTTCAGCTACTTTTATTACTACCACGTCAATTTTTATTCAATATTGATGTAAATTTCAGGTCTAGCATGTTCATAAAAAGGATATGTCACAGCCGCATGAGCGCACATCACATGAAGTTTGCCGCCAGTATTCGCTGTTTTGGTGACAAATGCTAAGAAATGCAATAAATGTTCAAGCGCGGTATCCTGCTACACAGAATGAAATTGGAAAGAATTGCCCCGCTGCGTGGAAAGGTAGCGGAGGCTCAGGCATAGTGACAAAAATGATTTCATTGCCAGAAACACAGCAAATATCCCGATTAGAAAGTCCAGCCTCCTGAGGCAGCATAGCAACAGCTGGTCGGTTACTTACTGCTCTGTGTACTGTGCTAGGCATAAAACGATGACAGAACAATCTCTCTCTCTCTCTCTCTCTCTCTCTCTCTCTCTCTCTCTCTCTCTCTCTCTCTCTCTTATATATATATATATATATATATATATATATATATATATATTATATATACATACACATATATTATATACATATATTTTCATACACATACATATGTACGTAAATATTTGATGAAATTTTAAAATATATGCTTAAGTATGCATACACACATGGAATAATAACCACTATATATAAATTGCGCCTCCCAGAAACATCTAAAATTTACATCACTCTCATAAATGCCCATTGCCTTTCGGGAATTAAACCGAGAACTTAATTAAATGGCTACATCCTACCAGCACCGATGTTCAAGCAATTACCGTATACACACTCTCTCGGGTGTCACTCTCGAGTGCCAATCATCTCCGAGGATTTCAAAGAGGCAGCCTCCGGTACTCACCTGGAAAAAGTCATAAGATGCAATTAGGATGATAACGTCTTTAAGAGGCTGGAAATGATTATTAACATTTACTGTAGTGTTTTAATGCGACATTGTTTCATAGCCTGAAGAAAAAAAATTCAAGTAGGTTTAAAAAGTATTTGTAATCACTGGTGACACATCTAAGCAGAAAAAAGGGAGTATGAGCATCGATTAAAATAAAGTGAAGCCGTTTTTATTATTCATATTAGGCCGAATTCGGTCTTACATAAATAACTGTATTCTACGAATTTCATGTTTTGCATCAATCAAATTCATAAACAGTACTATGAAAAAAAATTACTTTCGATAAAGAGTATTTCCTGGATATACATTACATGTTCCAATGTCAAAACACCCAAGCCGCATTCCAAGCCATACACCATACAAAATTATTACTTTCATGATGCCTAACCAAATCTAATTTCATTTACGGTCCTTATGGGCTTAATAAAATAAAATTTCATTTTATACAATTTCTAATCTTGCACATAGCCCACTTTCTTTTCACTTTCTTTTCGTAAATAACACGATCACGTTCAAGCAATCATTCTCTAATATGAGCAAAACCGCAAAAAACAATCAAAGATGATGGAATTCAACAAGGCAATACAAAAAACCTTATTTTTCAAACAACTTCCACGTAAAACATTAACCACTATCATAACAAGCGAATTTCCGGCTAAGCTTTCACTAGATTCGGCCGCAACGTAAACAATTTTATCACGGTGTTTCATTTACCAATTTTGATTCGGTATATATATATATATATATGTATATATATATATATATATATATATATATATATATATGTGTGTGTGTGTGTGTGTGTGTGTGTGTATATATATATATATATATATATATATATATATATATATATATATATGTATATATATGTATATATATATATATATATAGTATATATATATATATATATATATATATATATATGCTGCGCGCAATTCCTATTTATATTTATACTAGGAATCTACAATCACGTTAATAGGGGTGTTTTATTCAGCGAGTGGAATGAGAAGAAAATTGAAGTTAACATTCTTTTTCTATCTCTCTCAATAAGCAATAAAAATAGAGATGATGAATGCAGAGAGAAAGATTATCAATTTAATGGGTCTCAGAATCAGACACAAATTGAGAGATGCTGAAGTGAACGGAGAGCTGAAGTACTGGGTCGATAGAGTGAGTATTTTGAAAATATGTATGGAGGATACAAGAGAGGCAGAGCTGAATGACATACTAAGTCTGCAAATGGGTGATGTAAGGTTGAGCATACATGCTGAAATCACTGTTCAGTATGCGAGTAGGACAATTAAGAGACTGAATAATGGAAATACACCATAGTTGATAATTACAAGTAAAATACTAGAATTACAAGGTCAAGATTACTTGGTAAACCAGGAAAGTGAACAGTAAGATTTTGATTGAGACAGTAAAGCAGATGACAGAGTGAGTGGTAGGGGAAGAACATAGTGCGAAGATGAAGATTTTGTAATGAAACAATTACTGGATAATTTAGAAATTAAAGGTAAAAGCTGTATGTTACATGTATGTAACATACAGAAAAATTTATGATAGAAGCAATAGAGAGGCAATGTGAGAAGCAATGGAGAGGCAATGTGAGGAGGGGGTTTTGAGAATGCTGTACAATGGAAGTGAAGCGCTGGGTAGAATATGTAAGACAGAGAGCAACTGGTTTTAAGTCAAAGTGGATCATTGACAAAGACGTGTTGTGTCTAAACAGCTGTTCAATTCTTGTGGATGGAGTAATGTAAGAAAGGACAGAGGCAGGTGTATGCACAGTTGGGATTATACAGTGATGACTGAGACTGTGAAGAAAAACTTCAAATTAGGGGAATATTTTGTAAGTGTTTGCATGAGGAAAAATAAGAGTAAATAATAGCAATAGTATGAGGGTAAATAACAGCCAGGGAGATGGAGTGATGAATATTGATACTGATGAAGAAAGTGTTTTAATAGAAATATAAGAATGTTGGTAAGATGAAGGGACACATGAGTTACAAAATATAAGAAGCATGAAAAGTAGTTGGGTGTATGCAAATAACTGGAAAGACTGTGGACCGCAAGATGGGAGTATATGAAGAGATCGTTGAGCCATTTCTCCTGTATGGAAGAAAAAAGGTTGAAGAACTGTCTAAGGGAAAAGGAAATATTTGGTAGAGAAATTTGGAAATAAGTAGTAGTAGTAGTAGTAGGTAGTAGTAGTAGTAGTAGTAAGGGGTTTGAAGAGTCGAAAGGATGAATCAGCTTCAACTGGGATGGTTCACCCATATGGAAATAATGGATGATGATAAACTTATGAAAAGAGTATATAATTCAGAAGTACTAGGGTGAATGGGGAGAGGAAACTCTTGAAAGGACTGGATAGAATGGAAGAGGCCTAATATCCAAGAAGAACGAGAATGTGCAAGATAGGGGTGAATGGCTCAGTTTACTTAGGGGATTCAACACGCGGCAGATGACCCTTTTGTGGAGGTGCATATAGCGTTCAAAGCAGAGGAATTTTTATTTCATAAGCGTCCATCCACAATTCAGTGGTTAAAGTAAGAGTGTGGATGCGGCTGTTGTGCTATTTTTCCACTAAAGCCACCCATTGTCTGGGGAAAAACTACTACTTCTACACACACACACACACACACACACACACACACACACAATCATACTTTATATATATATATATATATATATATATATATATATATATATATGTATATATATATATACACACATATATATATATGAACAACTTGATCACGAAATACATAAAACATGATGCTATGTATAAATAAAGGTGATGCCACGGAGGAAAATGAAAAAGCGATAACTGCCGAGATCGTTAAGACCGAAAGATCTCGGCAGTTCTCGCTTTTTCATTTTCCTCCGTGGCATTACCTTTATAAATATATATATCTGTGTGTCAACATAACCACACACACACACACATAAATATATATATATATATATATATATATATATATATATATATATAATACAGAGAGAGAGAGAGAGAGAGAGAGAGAGAGAGAGAGAGACCTGCAAAGGCATGAAAGCTACCGTGCCATCACGTTCTCTCCAACCCCATATGCCAGCTGTAGTGTCTTTGGCATTCCATCTACCTTGGGCGTTATTTGCCCCACGTGGCGAGGAGGGACGAAAGAACGAGCCATTCCTTCCTATTTCCCTGGGGTACCTCTTCTTTTATTGATCAGTCGTTTGTGGGCTCTGTGACCGTGCCACTCATACGGAATACGGTGTCTGGTTGTCTTTGCGTTCTGAAACAGTCTTAACTCTCTCTCTCTCTCTCTCTCTCTCTCTCTCTCTCTCCTCCATCTTTCATCTCGGTCTCTCTCTCTCAGCCTTTCACCACAACTAAAATATTCATTATAATGAAGCGATGTCAAAACGTCCGTAAACTTCTGAACAAAACGGCAGCCCATATATTAAAGGGAAGATAGCCATGGAAAGAGAACTGGGATAAAATCTAGATGAAAAAAAAACACAAACAAATGTATATTTTTAATTTATTCCTACACTTGTTACCTCCACTTCTGGCGTACAAATCACTATGATTCCTTCCCGTGAAATTTCTCGAACTTATTACGTATCAGATCAATACTTAATTCTATTCCTAATTAGATCTCCTGATGACGCAGAGCACGGCTGCAAGGACTAATTACTCAGACCACAAATGAAAGTCCTACCTTTCCTATGGTTGTTATTAGAGGTGGTTTCCATGGAAACTGGTTTTCCCTCCCCCCACTACACAAAAACTGTATTATCAACGCGCAGTGTCATCAGTTATATTGAAAAACGATTTGTTTATGCAATCTCCAGCGATAAAAAACCCATTAAAATAACTTCTAATTGTGGTGAGAACGCGAGTATAAGACTGATTCAAGACCATCAGTTGACGATTCCCCGAACAGAGTCTGTGACTATGTCAAACCCATTAATAATAATTATAATAATAAAAATAATAAACATAATTATTGTCTAAACATTAACAAAGATAAAAGCTTGAAATGTTCAGTCATAGTCATAATTACTAACTCCCGCAGGTCGATGTGCTTGTTGCTATAGAGAAGAATACATACATACATATATATAGATATATATATATATATATACTATATATTGTTTGTGCGCGTCTGTGTGTTTAGAGAGAGAGAGATGAGCGAGAGAGAGAGAGAGGAGGGGAGGGAGGGGAGTAATGGGAGAGAGAGAGAGAGAGAGAGAGAGAGAGAGAGAGAGAGAGAGAAATTTATTGAAAACCAGCTTTACTGGATGCATTTATGTCTGAATGCAGACATAAATGGTGTCCGAGATAAGCTGACGCCGAAACAGCTTTGATTTTTAATAACATTTGTCTTTAGGATAAATCATATTCTTAACCGCACGAGTGTAGTGAGATGGGGATCAGGATTCGGTATTTGCATACATATGAGATTCGAACCGGGGCATTACGTTTACTGTAGTAAGTCTGCGATGTTTTTTAAATACACCTAACCGGGAAAAAATTGACAAGTGGATTGAAGCCAGACAGTGTAGACGAGATTATCCTAAGACCTATTTTAAAATAATTTATTCAGTGGGGCCGATATAGTGTATTTACATAAATATATACACATATCATAACATAATATAATATATATATATATATATATATATATACACACATATAAATACATATATATGTGTGTGTGTGTGTGTGTGTGTGTGTGTTTGTGTGTAGAATCTACTGGTCACTTTTTACCAGGTAATTGTAATTCGAGAAGTTAAGAGGGCATTGTAGCAATTACAATTATACATATAATATACGTACATACACATATATATATATAAATATATATATATATATATATAGATATATATATATATATATAATATATATATATATAATATATATATATATATATATATATATATATATATATATATATATAAAAATTACTGCACAACATACCGCAACTTCCACTGAGCTTCCTCCTGAACTAACCATCTACAAAATATAATAATGCGGGCTAACCAAAACCCGCAAGTCATAAAAAAGCCGCAGTTTCTGTTCAGGACAATGATTTTCTTCGGTTCCAAAAGTCATTATGTCTTGGGCATGATTTCAAGAATACTTACAAAGGTTAGACAAACACCTCTTCCTACCAGTTTGAAACCGTTCATATGATACTCGTAAGATATATCCACCTGTAACTCCTTCACCAGTAACATTCTCTCTCTCTCTCTCTCTCTCTCTCTCTCTCTCTCTCTCTCTCTCTCTCTCTTACGAACAGTCTCACTTCGCCTGTAACTCCTACCTCTCTCAGGACTCAGGACTGTAATCCTCTCTCAACAAACGGCTGTAATACAATAATCACGTATAAATTACAATGGAAAATTCATTTCACAACCTCTGAGCTTTTAATAACTTTAAAAGTTATTTTTACCCGTGCTTTTTCTCTAAGTAAATCCCCAATTACCAACACAATTACCTTTATGGTTCCCTTTCTTTATGGCTAGCTAGGAATCATGATGATATCCGTTGTTTTTCTCATATCAGGTGCCAATGCAACGACGTTACTCTAGCATAGATAACAGAGATATGAAAGAAAAATGTAAGAAAACAATGTTAGAAACTTTCTATGAAAACAAAAGATTGATTTCATTTCTTAACGATATGACTACAATATATATATATTATATATATATATATATATATATAATATATATATATATATGTGTGTGTGTGTGTGTGTGTGTGTGTGTGTGTGTGTGTATGTATATTTATAGTTAACTGCATGCATGTATGTTTTAGAACTTGAAGGCAATGAATATTTTCATATTACAGTGCCATCTAATGTTTTGGTTAATTGCCTTATTAAAGTTTTTCATGTTAACTGGAATTTGAACGTAATAAAATGTGCCCAATGAATTAACGAGTAAATCTAAATGTATAAATAACAATAAAAGAGTTTTATACACTTACAAAGGTCTTCTGAAGCTTCAAAGAGGACCTACCAGATCTGTCTTCCGTGATGCCTCTTCGTTAAATTTAACTTTTTCGGAACGTTATGGTATATGTGATGACTTTCATTCCTCCGATGTCCCGATACTTGTTTACAATAAATTTCTTTTTTTTTTTTTTTTTTTACTGAACTCAACTATAACCTGGAAGTCAGTTCTTTGGTCTAAATTTTTATGTAAGCCTTAATAACAGCCATGAGTTAACGGTTGAAACACCTGTCGGCGCAAAAGTTCATAAATGGAACAAAATCGCATCGGTTTTTTTTTTCTTTTCCTTCAGAACTTCATCCTTAAGGATAAAGGGTATAAGAAACTTGGGAAAACGTGCATCGGCATTTAGTGAGTATGTGCAAGTATGTATTATATATACATATATACTATACACATTATATATTTGTATATATATATACGCATATATACATATATGGATATGCTTGTGTGTGTGTGTCCCTATATGTACATATATAGGGATTTTACTAGTCACTTTTCATAGTATATATGAATGTTTACTAGCCGGAATGGCATCTCCATTTCACGACTTCCTCACACTTTTTTGGATACCATAAGTTTATCATTAGATGCACATAATTACGCAATCTACACATGAAATACTTTGAAACTATAGTAATAAATGCAATAAAACCCAAAAACATGCTGTGGGTGAGATATATAGATGATATTCTAACAATTTGGGATAATAAGTGGGGCAATTTCAACGATTTTCTTTCAAAATTAAATGGATTAGTGTCCAGCATCAAATTTAAAGTTTAATGGGAAACACAACAAAATTCCATTTCTTGATGTTTCAATAATTAGAGACATGACAGAATATAAATTTACCATATACAGAAAACCAACATCCACACTTTCATACATTCACTAATTTAGTTATCATGACATTTCTATCAAGATAGGAGTAGCCAGCAATCTATTCTTAAGAGCCTTAAGAATTTGTTCCCCATATTTCCTGGAAGAGGAATTTTAGCTAATTCGTAAGCTGCTTTCGTCTTTAAGGTACCTTGACCATACAATTGAAAAAGCGATTCATAAAGTAAACGTAATTTTCTATAGACCCCCTCAAGACAAGACCAGAGAGACACCCATCAGCAAAATAAAAATTCCACACCTGTACAGGATTAAGACGGTAACACAGACTCTCGGATAATCTAACTCTTTTGCCTTTACCTGCCCAAATACCCTAACCAAATCCCTCATTAACGTCGGACAAAAGCCAATCCCCAAAGACACAGGAGTATACAATATCCCATGCCTGGACTGAGACCAATCTTATATCGGTTTTACAGGAAAATCACTTCCCCAGAGATTAATACATCCTAAACAGTCAGTTAGATCTAGACAACAGAGAGGTAATGAACATCGCAAATGGCGCCTGGGATTCAGATATCACAGATAAAATCTTCCTTCAACCAACGCTTAAGAAGATTAAAGAGAAATTATCAACCGGGGTGACCTAGTTAAACAGCTTACCTGTGGATGGATCTCTTGGTATAAATACCGCCTTTTCTGTAATTTTTCTTATTCATTTCCTACCTGAACAGAGACAGCAGTCTCTGAAATATAGTACTTACTTTCTACAAGCACACGAAGCTGCAAGGACCAATAACAGTGCTGTAAACATTTCTTTAATAATTATTACTGGTACTATCCATGTGTGTATGGCTTTCATCATGTTTCCGGCGTTGAGTTTTGACTTGAGTATCCCCTTATGTCTTTGCATATATTCTTTCCCGATCGTATCCTTCATCTCTTAGTGTTTTGTATCCTCTTCTTCTATTGTTCCCAGATGTTTGTATCCTGTCTCGTCTATGTGTTTGATGCTATTCCCATCTGGTAGCTGTACCCCTTCAGTCCTTGTCACTTTGCCTTTTTTTTTATGTTGACCATGGCACATTTTCCTATTCCAAACTCCATCCTATGTCCCCAGATACAATCCTTACAGTCTGGATTAGGGAATCTAATTATAATAGTAATAATATTAATCCTTCCTACATAGCCTACATGGGCAGTTACGGGAGAAGACTTCCGAGCTAAGAAAACTTTACGAGGAAGATGCTCGACTACGTCGTGAATGGAATGATGATGATAATGATAGTAATAATAATAATAATTGTTATTATTATATAGGAGAATAATGTTACTAAAGCGAGTTATGGCTTTTTTTATGAATATGTTATTAAAACAAATTTACTGATCGTACGAAAGTACATGAGTGTACTGGTATTTCAGGTTTTTTGCCAGATGAGCTGTTTTTCGGATAAAATTACCTGTAATTACATTTGATTAAGTGCACACACGCTTAAGATTGCAATTAGGCACGTGCCATGAATTTGTGCTTACGTTCATTTATATATATATTTGTTTGTGTGTGCAGTTACACAGTTGTGCAAAAGTATTTTCGTGTTAGACCACGCGATAATCACTCTTCAACAAGTCGCTCTGCAGGTACCTTTGGCAGGAAAATTCCTTGAATTTAGCGTTGAAAATTATATCTACAATCAATCGGCACACGGAAATAATGAAATTCGTGGGATATCTTTAAACGGTATTTATTATAAAAACTTTCATTTATGAAAATGATGATTAACGGACCTTATGTTTTATATATATATATATATATATATAATATATATATATATATATATATATATATAGATAAATATATATATATATATATATATATATATATATATATATATATATATATGTATATATTTGTATATACCCAAACTTTTATTCTTGGAAGGGTTGAATCTAGGTAGTGGTTCTTGTCGATATTATTGCCAAGTAATTTTTAGGATCAGTGCCGATTTCGTTAGGTATTCCTGTCTCATACACATACACACACACACAGACACACACACACACACACACATATATATATATTATATATATGTGTGTGTGTGTGTGTGTGTGTGTGTGTGTGTATAATACACATTTTTTATATAAACTAATAGGAAGTGACTAAAAAAAACACCAGGCAATAGTTCCTATTATTGTTTTTTCTTCTTTTTTTTTCTCTCTGCAACCGTCAATTAGTTATCTTTCAAAACACAATCGCACTGCGAATGAAACAGACCGTAATTGCTTGTTACTTGTTGACTCATTGTTCAATTCATGAATCTGCGTTTGATCGCGCGATAAAAATAACAGTCGACTAATATCACCATATAATTTTATTCTTTTTACCATGTTTTTGTTTTATGTCGTTTTAGGAAGCTTTTTTTTATGTTATATGGTGGGCTTTACAGGATATATTAGTTGCACTGAAAGTGATTGTTTAACAATTGATAGGGGGAAGATGATTACACTGGTTTACAACTTTTTTTTTCTTTTTTTGCTCTGAGGCAAGGATGTGAATAGGTTTTTTTTTTTTTTTTTTTTTTTTTTTTTTTTTTTTACCAATTTCGATGATGAATTCAAATTTCTGTACAGTTTTTCTCTATCACCTCCAGTTTGTTAGCTTTCACATATCCCCTTTTAATTATACTGCATATAAATTAAAAATATAATTTTTTTTTTTGCTCTGAGGCAAGGATGTAGTTTTTTTTATACTAATTTTGATGAGGTGAATTCAAATTTCTGAACAGCTTTGCTCTATCACCTCTCGTGTTTTTGCTTTCACATATCTCCTTTTAATTATACCGCATATAAATTCAAAATATAATGTATTTATTACATCTGTTACCGAGGCATATTACAGAAAAAAACAACATAGATACAGAACATTGATGGAACTAAATTTATTTGGATAATAAAATACACATAAATCATAGTACAGCAGACAGTTAGAAATTAGTTTTTTTTTTTTGGATGATCTTGCATACTTTGTCACGCAAGAGCATCCAGCAGAAGTCCCCCATCATGCCGAGTTTCCATTTGCCTTTGTAGTTGCTCTCCATCTTATAATTCTTGGTAGAACCTTTCTCCATGCTCATCACTCACTGCCTCGAGGTTCGGAGGGAAGAAGTTGAGGTGGGAGTGGAGAAAGTGAATTTTGAGTGACATTCGGCATCCCATAACCACATAAGACTGTAACAACTTCTCGGTACACTCTTGGTAATCTGGTACCATTGCAGACTGACTTATGTGAATTGTCGCAGAATCATAGTATAAACATGTATCCAACATATAAAACGGTTGTGTAACATGAATGTCGAGCAGCACTAACCATCTGCTCTCGCCGCCAGTAGGCTACTGGTGTACCCAGTCGCATTGCATGTCAGGGTTGCCAGATGCTTTTAGTAAAAATAGGGCATGTAAATTTTCTAAAAGACCACAATTCCTAAAATTTCTAATTAAAAAAGCAGTGTCCTATATAAGACACATCTGATAGCCGTGAATGCATGTACACATATATGTACATGTATAAATGCATATCTCAAAAACTAGAGCTGATGAGTGAAAACTGGTTCCGAATCTGAAATCAGCTCCCCAAAATTAGGCTATAACAACTATTTTTATGCTTGCCTCAACTTCTCTGTAAACCAGATATAATATACAGCGAAGTAGTGGAGTGGACAAAGGCAGAACCCCTCAGCATATACCAGAAAACTAGGAAATACAATGACAATACACAAAGCACTATACCCAAGAGCAAATACAGACTATGTATAACACGAAAGGAAGGAGGGAGATGGCTGCTAAGAATAGAAGACTGCTCAACATCGAGAGCAGAGCACTGGGACAATATCTGAAAACCAGTGCATGGGAGGAAGGACTGATGAAAGTAGGCGAAGACCCAGACATATACAGAGACTGGAAAATGAAAAATAGAAGAGGAATAACACAACTAACCAATGCACGGACAGTACATGAGACTGACTAAAGAACTGGCCAGCGATGAAACATGGCAATGGTTACTGAGGGGAGAACTCAAGGAATGCTTACAGCAGCACAAGATCAGACCCTAAGGACCAGTAACTGTTATGTCCAAAGAACAATAGATGGAAATAACACCTCACCCATATGCAAGCAGTACAATATGAAAAATTGGACTATACCCCACCTAGCAAACGAATGTCCAGCACTTTCACAAAACTTGTACAAAAGGAGGCACGATTTAGTAGAAAAGCCCTCCACTGGAGCCTGTGCAAGAAAGACCAGCTAGCTTGCAGTAATAGGTGATACGAACACCAACCTGAGGGAGTGACAGAAAACAATCAGGAAAAGATCTTCTGGGACTGGTATCAGAACAGATAGGGTGATACGTGCCAACAGACCATTACAATTCCACTTGTGTTAAGTTATTCCTAAGGCACTGATTTCGATTTTAAGTGATTTTTGTGGATTTATATATGTATGTATATATATATATATATATATATATTATCTATATATATATAATATAATATATATAAATATATATAGATATCATATACATATATATAGTAAAACGAGCTTGTTGAAACATGTAGTGCGCTGGAACCCAGTGCTGCTGGCTCCCCTACCCTCACATCCCCAACCTACCCGCCTCCACCTGGAGAAGACAAAAAGGTTTGCAGGAGGAGGAGGGCGGATGTCTCTTGTTCTTCTACATACCCTGGGCAAATTGGTTTACAAGGGGTGGGTGGTTGTGTCATGTTCCCCCTACTGTCACCAGGGGTGGACAAACAAGATCCAATCGGATTTTATTGTCGTAGATTATAAAAAAAATCAAGTGTGTATAAGTGAAAACCTAAACAATATAAATATATATATATATATATATATATATATATATATATATATATATACACACACATATATATATACATACAAATCTATAGAAGATTGCCGAGATATGCCACATGCCACTGGCACATAAGCCATTTGAATGTCATTAGAGCTTAGAAACAGGTAAAACACTTTGCGGAGCCATTCCCTTGAAGCGAAAAAGATATATATTATATATATATATATATATATATATATATATTATTATATATAATATATACATATATATATATGTGTATATATATATATATATATATATATATATATATATATATAAGTATATGCTCGTGCGTGTTCAATTTTATAGAAGTCTTGGAAATCAATCTGCTCTCAAACAGTCGGTCCACACATCAGTCTCCCACCCTTAAAAATAAAGCATATCCGGTCACACCTGAGGCTGGCGCTCCCTCGGCTTTGACTGCCAACATGATGGCAGTTCACCTTTAAGCGCATCTCCCCCATCTCTCTCTCTTTCCCCCCCCCTCCGCCCTTTCCCCAACCCTCGGGTGATCCTCATCCATCCCCACGCTCATCTGAGAGAAGGTGACTCAACCCCCATCCCAAACCCCATCATTCTCCTCCCCCCGCCCCACCTCCCGATGCCAACCACGCGTTTTGGGGCCTCGCCAGATCTACACGTTCTCAGGCGCCTCTCTGTTTCACCTGTGGATTTTGGGTACCCCCTTCCAGGGGTGGGCGTTCGGAAGGCGGGGGACATAGCTCTGAAATACACGAATAGGAACGATTCCGGAATATGTCGTCTCTTCTGTGGGAATTTACAGATTGGTGGAACACAACTGCTGATGGCAATATGCCTTTCTTTGCAATATTAATGAATACATGGGAGTGGCTGTCCTTTTTTTTTTTTCTTTTATTGGAACATGTACACCTGAGTTTTTTTCATATTAACTTTTTTCGGTAATTTTTTTCGTAAATACAAATTATATATATATATATATATATATATATATATATGTATATAATAAAACGAAAGTTTCCTTATATTTTCGCGGATAAACAGCTATTTAAATAACTGTTTCGTTCGTACACGTAAGCAAGGATACAAAAACGGGCACATGCAATCATTACATTCCCGAAAAACCCACGAATTCTGCGAAAATGTTCAAAGAGAGGGAGGGCATACTAACAGTGCAAACACTTTAATACAAGTTACAAACCATTTGACAATTCTGTTTACATGCACCCAAGCAATGCATGCGAGATAAAAGGAATAAAACTGAAAGCAAAAGGGGGGAAAAAATCTTTTCCCACGCCCTGACTGAATCTGCATAATAATACTCGAGGGAAAAAGCCCAAATGCTGCCGTGTCAGATTTTAACAAGCGCTTCCCCTCCGTTTACTAAGTTTGACTTCGCCTTTAAATGGATGGCCCTTTTTCTTGGTAGCTACGGATTTTCAAGCGATCGGTAATTATCTCTCTCTCTCTCTCTCTCTCTCTCTCTCTCTCTCGTTCGTTTACATCGCCTCCTTTGGCCACAATGCTGTCAAATAATATAAACAATACATAAGAGAATTTGATATAATAACACGTACTGGTAAATAGCAAAAAATCAGACTGTACTAGATTATATTTAGAAATATAGCTATAGATAGTTATACATACATAATTATCTTTACAATGACACGTAAAACATAATGACACAGGTATATCCACATTTTTACACCATATGAAATGAACATTGCAACTTGAAAAATGGGGCAATGAAGCGGGATGCCCGCACAAACGAAATAAAAGAAGCAAGGAGACCGGTTTTATATTTTCCCCCTCCTCGAAATATAATCGCCTTTGTTTCATTTGTAAGAGGCACTGAGGTTATTTTAGAGCGCCACACCCCAAATTTTTCCGACTGCCGTTTACGAGTGCATATATGTAATCGTTTGGTTTTGCTTTTCATCTTCAGTTGTTTCATTTGTATTTTAAAACTGATTTTGTCAACTTGACGCATTCTTTCTGTTGTAAATTTTAACATTCTCCCTTTTTTTAACATAGGAACCCTGTGGCTTAAATGACTTTCTTTGGGTTATTTCTCATGGAAGTGATCTTATTAAGAATTACCAATAATACTGACATTCTACTGAATGAGATTCAATTACAGCGGCCAAGATGTTTTTGTGCTTTATGCTTTCGTTCTTCAAATAGAAAATAAAAATTTAATAATGTACTGTACTTTCTATCAATAATAACTTCCTAATTGGCCGTGTCTACAATATCAAATTATTATTATAATTACAATTATCCTACAAGCATTAGCTCCAAGCAAAGCACACATACACAGACACACACATCACTTCACAAGGAGAGACTATTCGTCTAAATATAGATGTTACGTAGACACACGTACTTACCGTGCTACAATTTGCATGTTTACAGAGGGCCCGCACATTAAGCGTCCGGAGCGTAATAATTATAATACCTGTTCCCGATCAATTGGTCATGCTCCAGTGAGCTCAGCCTCCCAATTTTATCACGTCAACTGGGAATTCTTCCCCCATCCGTATCCCCTAAGCCTCCTTCCCGCCACTGATGCATGAAATGATTATTTTTTTTTTTAATTTGGTAATTCTTCCAACTTTAATTCACTATTTTACTTTGTGTCTTAGGGCGATTCTGGTTTCATTTAGCATCCTAGAATCATCTGCAGGGTATGTGGTACAACTATAATTTTTCTTATTTGTGTTATTCTACAGTTCGGGTTTTAAGTAGTATTTTCTGAGGATATTTCTTTTCTATTAAATATTGTTTTGAAACCATTAAAGCATTTTTCTTTAGTCCCAAAATTATTTCGATGTCATCTGGTATTTCCCATGTTGTCCCATTCTGAAATTATTTCTTCATTTTTCCTTTTATTTCAATTCCATTGAGACAGACAGGAAAAATAAAAATAAAATGTGTTATGTGTGTGAGAGAGAGAGAGAGAGAGAGAGAGAGAGAGAGAGAGAGAGAGAGAGAGAGAAATAGCTTTCCCTAACATTATTCTCAAATTTCCAAGATAATTACGAATATGCAAAACGGTGCATTAATTATGCATAAGCACATACACATAAAAATGAAAAGCAAACAACAGATGTCTGCTAACAAGGAGGGACTGCTGTTTGCACTAGTTATACAAACGAAACCACGAAAGCAAAAGCTGACCAACTCTCCTAAAAGCTGGTGATAAAGTAAGAAGGACAACAGACAAACACCAAAACAAAACACTGTGAAACGTGATTAGGCTTATTCCTAGCGGTTGAGCAATGGACACCAAGATATGACTACATATTCATCCACTCCGTTATGGGCCTCTAAATCTCGTTTCATTACTGAGTTTGACAGACTGTGGAAGAGGTTTGCCCTTCAGTTGCTCTTCAAGCACAGTTACAGCGCACACCCACGTGGAAAACTTTGAAATATTTAAGCACTTGAAAGCACTCAGTCATGTATATAGTATATGTATATATATGCATATTTATATATATACATATATATATAAATATACATACATATACACTAGCAAGAAACAATGAAACAAATCAGTTCCTAGCGGTTGCGTGTAATTTAAATTATTCATCTGCACCATTCCGTACAGATGAATAATGGCCCTTTCAGTATATTTAATTACGCGATCCACGTAACGGTATTCTCATTGTTTTATCACCATAATAAATCATATATCCCTTAAGAGGGGTAGCGCAAAATTGTACACCCTTCCGGCTTCCCAAGCAACACTTCGTGGATGAGGCTTTTCCATTTCGTTGGCCGACGCTGGTACTCATTTGAAGTTGGGTGGATTGATGGGTGGTGGACCAGGAGCGATCCTTGGACCTAGTGAACATGAGCACCAACCAGCCTTGGCGCCTACTTCGGATTTATATATTATTTATTAATATATATATATATATATATATATATAGGTATATATATATATATATATATATATATATAAAATTTGTGCGTCCCTATCAAATTGGTTAACTCCTTGCTGCTGACTCAGTTTCTGGGCTTCCTAAATAAACGTGGCAGGCACACGAAGTCCCACCTAACTTCACTGAACAGGTGCAGTTGAGTTGAGTCACTCACACATAAGTAAAAAACGAATATGATAACGGAAAAGTAAAAAAAAAATAAAAATAACTGTTTACAAACAGAATTCCACAATCATTTTCTCTTTTCATTCTTTTCTGAAATATATTGACAAACTCCCTATTGTGTGTCTCTCCAAACGAGACCGAAATTAAGCTCCCAAATTGAACACTTTACATACTGGCACGACAGTAGTAACATTAAAAAGTAAAATGGTATAGTGGAAGGGGGGGGGGGGGGGGGGGGGGGGGGGGGGGGGGGGGGGGGGGGGAAGAGCACTGGGAATGAACAGACGTGGGGGAGCTCGCGGTTAGAGAGGGAGTGTTTCATTCAATTACATATGCTCTCTACGAAGGCTCGACGTAATTCTATCTCGTCCCTTACGCATTTCTCCTCCCCTTTCCTCTCCCTCCTCTTCAAATACCCGGTTCCAGGATCGCTCCAACATCCAAAACAATCTGCATACATAGAGACGCGTCGCTACCGTGGGGGATCGAATCCCCTGGAAAGATTTCAATTTCACCGTCATTCTTACCATACCTCCCCCCAACTCTCTCCTCCCCTTTTCGCGCCAACCGCCCAACCTTCCCCTCCCCCAAGCACCACCCTACTCAAAGCGCATGTGTCTGTTTCATCTCGTTTCGATTTTTTTTTTTTAATTCTTTATTTCATTTACTACCGTAGATTCCGGAAGATTGGTGTTTGTGATTCGACCCCTACGAATTCTAATAAAACGTCCCGATGAAGCAGAGCTGGTTTAATTGTTCTGTTGTTCCGGTGGGGTTCCTTGACTAAGTCCCAGTGAAACGTTGTTTCTTATGAGAAGAAAAAGAACAAGGCGGCCAGATAATCAAAATATGTTTCTCATTCTTTATATTAGACTACAGAAGTGTTCCAAATTGGTATTCTTAATTTAGTTTCACTGCAAAGATAATTACCGATTTCTCAAGCAGAAGGAAATAAAATTACCAATCTCCAGCGTAAACAAATTAATTTCCCTTATATTTCACAGAGATTTAGTTATATTTATTTCACTAATAACATTAATAATTTTACTTCTTTTGCCAGCGGGAAAGGGGAAGATTCTACTACTCCTTCAATTTGTTTTTATTCTTATGAAATCATTTAACTGTTGCTAAAGGCTTCAATTTTATTTGGTGGAGTATCGTCGATTTACAATACCATGGTAACGTTCTTCTATATTTCTCAGGAGAGTGGTCGAGTAATTTTGGTCATAAACATTTCAAAATTATAAATGACAAAAAAGTAACCAAAATAAATTATTTTTGTTTCGTAGGATTAGTCATTTATGGTACCTTCTCATATTTCTGAAGAGAGGAAGACTGATACTGAGGACGATACATCTTCATACTTTTGCTGCCAAATCCTGTAAAATGGCTCAAAATGTTCATCTCTTTCATATTTTTTATAAATTTATACATTCACTTCATTATTACTTATTTGTATTAGTTACTTATTTGTATTAGTTAAGACAGAACGTTCGAGGACAAGTTCTCGGCAGTGGCAAATGCTACACTTCTTATTACATTTTAATATAAATCGACAGCCGTTTTAACGCTCGATTTCATCTAAGTGGGCAATTATTCATCTCTTTTAATACTTCAGCACAAAAAATAAGACTAATGCAACAATCAAAGCGTTCTCTATATTACATTTGACCATAAAATCACTACACAGCTGGTCTGAATTTCCCCATGCCGAAAAGGGAAGAAGTAAAGGCCACAGAAAAAAACTATTACATTTGACCACAACACTGAATGTCATCATGTATCACACGTTGTTACATATAATTCAAACTTGACTAGTTTGGATCCTAAAAAAACTATATCTGCACGCCTGAAACCTACATACTCGTAGGAAGCTAAAAATGGCACTTTTTCATATTTTACATCACTTGAACTCGAGATGTGACTTTATACAGATTTCACACAGACGCCTTACTGAACAACATAAAATATATCAATATTGGTACGATCTTCCGCATGATTCCTCTTTCCGGGTGTATAATATCCTATCCTATCCAATACCATCACCTCCACCGTATTTCTTCATTAAGTTTCCATTTCGACAAGCTTCCCTCCACGTCAAACCAGGGAAACCTTCTTTTATTATTTTTCGATCCTATTCACTGCCTTTATCTACGTATATCATCCTTGAAATTCCAGGTTTCTCAACCTTTTTAACGTCATTTACGATTCAGATTAATTTTTGTTTCTATTTCAACTATGCCTCCTAGATTGAATTTTTTGATCTGACATTGCATACTGGCGTAGCAACGATCATGGTCATCACAAACACTTTTTATGGCCGACCATTACTACATTCCCAATACTTTGACTATCGATTCACTACTCACTTAATCCTACTATAAACTTCTTGTCCGATAAAATCTACATTAGGACACGATAATTACACATATTTCACTCGCTCTGACATCAAATAGCCTTCAAGGATGGAGGATTCAGCAAGAGTATCTCAAATAGAACTTGTTTAACAATTCAAACTGCTTTAAACTTACCTCATGGTTTAGTTCAACTTTCCGATTCAAACTTTTGGTGTGTAGCATAACACAAATGTGTCTATATATATATATATATATATATAGTATATATATATATATATATATATATATATATACCTATACACACATTTATGTGTGTGTAAGTGTGCATGTAGATATATAATATACATACATAAATATAAAACACTCTGGATGTATACTAATTGCCCAGTGGATCAATAGCATAAAACCAATGCATTCACTTTGATGTAAGAGGACCACAGTTCTGTAACTTATATAACTTCGAACTTGGCTATCGATTGAACTGTCCATAACTCCTGCTTGATTAATTCGTGTTTAGTTTCATAACTGCTACTTTTTTCTTTAAAGAAGAATTTTGTTGCGTTAGAAAGAATCCATAAAACAATCATCATTCTCTCCCTATCTGCATATCAGAGAGAGAGAGAGAGAGAGAGAGAGAGAGAGAGAGAGAGAGAGAGAGAGAAAATGCTGGTCACACTCACCTGTTTTATCTATTGCAATTGACGCAAAATTCTCTACACTTCCCTATTTCAAAATCTTTCCATGTGTACTTTTAATCGCAATACAAAAGAAAACACCAAAGAAAATTAATGAAAAGATCTCCTTTTCAGTAAAATGTTAACCAACGGGGGTTCTAATCCCGCCTGCAAAGCCTCATTCCAATTTCAAAGCTTTAGCAGAAGACCACCAAGTTTTTTAAGTAATAAAGAAGTTAAGGGGTTAAGGGGTCAATGTAGCTTTTCAATACATGTAGTATTGTCATATTTTTCACCACAAGGCGTTTCCCCTTTGACGGTGTTGCTCCATGGGGTAATAACCTCCCTGTCCTAAAAAAAAAAAAAAAAAAAAAAAAAAAAAAAAAAAAAAAAAAAATTCTTTTAGGATAAGAATCACTGTAAGCCTTTATCGGGGCAGGAATAAACGAAGAAGTTTTCATCTTCTCACAGCACGAGTAGAACCAATGCACAGATCTTCCAGCAAAACACCAAGCTATGTAGTGGCCAGTTAATCATACTCCTTTCAAGAATCATGAATACAAAGATAAAAATAAAACTGACATCAGTCCAACTTAAACCAAAATAGAATAAGTTAATAGGCATAAGCCATTTACAGCTGAATAAATAAACCATCGTAGTCCAAAGTAAGCAGCAGATCTTATAAACCTTATGTCAGTCAGTCGGCCACCCGTTTTCTTCTTCACAGTGGCCTACTCAATAATGACTCCGCATTACCATATCCCCAAGAGAGCTTCTCCATCAGATACATACCTGACATTTTCATGCATATCAAGTACCGTAATCTCCATTGCCTTCATAGCTCTAGACCCCCTCCTTCTCTCCTTCCTTAGCTCCGATTCTTGTTTTATTTTCTATCAAGAGAATAGACTACCTTTACTTGGAACGTTTCACATATTTCAATATTTCTTTTGACTTTATCCGTCCCCGTCTTACATTACATCGCTTACAATTTCCTCCTGTGTCAGCCAGCTATTCGTTCAGTCTTATTTTATTCCATCCACTTATTAATACCCGTACTTTCTGCAAGTTCCCTCATCTATCCTGCACTGTTTAGCCCTTCCCTCATCCCTCTGTCTCACAAACCGTTTCGAGCATCACATCATCCTACGATATTGCACACACATTTCACGCTATATTTATTCCTTAACCTAGTCTATTCCACTTGCTATCAATCCCCCTTTGTTAATAACCCCTTATCCTACACACCATTTCACTATATACGAGTATATTACCTCTGATCAAATACCAAACCTATACTATTGACCTCAAGTTCATCCTCTGATTCAATTCATTCTCCAAACCCTATTCACAGCCTTCTTGCGGATCTTCATCAGAAAGGTCGACGTCATGTCTTTATTAACGGTATCACCATGCCAGTACCCACATAAATAATTTCCTTTGTACTGGAGGGGGGGCGTGAGTTGTATCTTTAAGACAAACGTAAGAATAACTCTCATGCTTACTTCCACTAGAGCGAGAGAAGAGAGAGAGAGAGAGAGAGAGAGAGAGAGAGATACTGAATTAGTGAGAGGCAGAGACTCGTTACAACTGGTTCTAAATACGCTTTAAGCATCAAATTCCTTCCCTATCCTAAACATTAAACATAGTTAAAACGACAAAAACAGTAAAAAAAAAAAAAAAAAAAAAAAAAATCAAACAAAGAAATAACGAGAGGAGAACCATTATTGATCAGGAGACACTTCAACAAGCCTTGTCTCCGAAATAGCGGAAGAAAGACAGACGCCTTCTGTAAATAACCTTCTTCCCTTCAACAACGGGGTCCATTTTTAGCCTAAAATTGATTTCTGGGATCTTTCTTCTTCTCCTCGTTTATTCTCATTACTTTATTTTCTCACTCTCAAGAATTTAACAGTCCTTAAGCATTCTCTGTCTTACACATAAACATCCTTCTTTCCTTCCTTCATCACTCTCTCTCTCTCTCTCTCTCTCTCTCTCTCTCTCTCTCTCTCTCTCTCTACTATCCGTCAGTGACCATTTCATACAAAATTTCACACCACATTCTTCTATATGCGCACACGCTTGCGTATGCATAACAATATATGCACACTTGAGTGAATTCCCATCACTGGAATGTAATTTCGGCCTCCCCTGTCCCTCTTTCACTCTCTCCATCACAATATAGACTGAATAATCGTTTTGTGGATGGAGCGGTGCATACACAACGAGTGTATCTATATGTACCAAACCGTTCATGAAATCATTCAAATTTCCATATCGAGTTCAGTATTTAATTACCCAATCAAACGAACCTTAAGGATAATTCGTATAAATAATGCCAAACACAATTGGCACGTGGGGCTGAAATCAAGAGCCAATTGGGATTGGATTATTGAAGTTTGTCAGGCACTTGATATTTCAGATGTTGTATCAGATCCAGATCCCAGAAAAGTTTAAAAAATGCTGATGGCTACATTCATAAGTTATGTCCCTAAAAAGGTCATCAAGATTTGGACAAAAGAACCTCTCAGTTCCAGAGGTCAAGACGTGTTCCTCACACCGCTGGATGGATGTTGAGCAAAGGGAACCTCAAAAGTTCAAGCGAAGATGTAATGCATTACTACCCTACAACGAGTCTCCTTGTATATTAATAACTTATTATAATTTCTTTATTTATCAATTAATTTGTTAATTTATTTCTTCTTGTTCAATAACTGACCCTTGTGAGGTTGTTCCATATGAATAGGGTTCATCTTCTAAATAATAATAATAATAATAATAATAATAATAATAATAATAATAATATTAATAATAATAATAATAATAATAATAATACAGACAGACTATACATAACACGAAAGGAAGGAGTGAAAGGGCTACTAAGTATAGAGGACTGCATCAACATTAATAGCAGAGCACTGGGGCAATATCTGAAAACCAGTGAAGACGAATGGCTAAGGAGTGCGTGGAAAGTAGGACTGATAAAAATAGACATGAAAATGAAAAACAGAACAGAGGAATGGCACAGCAAACCAATGCACGGACATTACATGGAACAGGCTAAAGGTCTGGCCAGCGATGAAACATGGCAATGGCTACAGAGGATAGAACTCAAGAAGGATACAGAAGGAATGCTAACAGCGGGACAAGATCAGGTCTTAAGAACCAGATATATTCATAGAACAATACATGGAAATAACATCTCACCCATATACAGGAAGTGCAATATGAAAGTCGAGACCATAAACCACATAGCAAGCGAATATCCGGCGCTTGCACAGATCCAGTACAAAAAGAGGCATGATTCATTAGCAAAAGCCCTCCAATGGAGCCTGTGCCTTGCAGTAATAGTTTCCGAGCACCAGGGAGTGATAGAAAACGATCAGGCAAAGATCCACTGGGACTATGGTATCAGAACAGATAGGCGATGAGTGCCAATAGACCAGACTTGACGGTGATTGAGAAAATCAAGAAAGTATCACTCACTGATGTCGCAATTCTATGGGACACCATAGTAAGTGAGAAAGAAAGAGAAAAAAATCGATACGTATCAAGACTTGAAAGTAGAATTAAGAAGGATATGGGATATGCCAGTGGAAATTGTACCCAACATCATAGGAACACTAGGCACGACCCCAAGATCCCTGAAAAGGAACCTGGAAAAACAAGATGCCTAAGTAATTCCAGGACGCATGCAGAAGAGTGGAATGGAAAATGGAGCTTAGGCCAAAGGCCAAGCACTGGGACCTATGAGGTCATTCAGCGCTGGGAAAGAAATTGAGAGTATGTAGGTTTGGAAGGTGTAACAGGAGGAAAACCTCGCAGTTCCACGATGAAATCATTGTTAGGAGAGGGTGGATGGCAAGATGGAAGAAAGATATGAAAGGCGGTACAGTAAAGGGAATGAAAAGGGTTGCAACTCGGGGCCGAAGGGACGTTGCAAAGAACCTTTAGTAATGCCTATAGTGCACTCAGTGAGGTGCACTGAAAGCACCACTCCCTACAGGTATATCATGCAGAAGAGTGTGCTATTAGAAACAGTGCCCATAGTGAGAACAGGATGACTGAAATAACAATGATAAGTGAGTACCGGAATGTTATAGAAGCCTTTGCGTCGCCCAACAATCCAAAGTACCTTCAACAGAATAGTCTACACTTTCTTTTCCCTTCAGCTGATCAATAAGCTTACTTAACAGTAGTCTAAGGAGTTAAAAATGTCTCGTTGTATAAGTGTAAGAATTAGGCTTGAAGCGCATAAACTTACTAATCACTTTGGGAAGTGACTGGCAGGGCTCTGATTGGAAACTTATTGTAATAACAAAAAGGATTAGCAGGGAAAGAGAGCGTGGATTTACACTAGGAAGAGAGTATACATATCAAGTGCTGCCATGCAGCTTGAAGGCCAAGGGAAGAAGCTGAATGTGAAATGCATGAGAATAAATAAAGAGCTTATTGAGGTGCGATGTAGTGTGGAGGTATTGATGATGTAAAATGTAGAAGCTAAATTGTTAAGAACAAAAAGTTTTAAGAAAACGAAATTTACAATAGACCTTTTAGTATGTTTCTAAAACTTGCCTGTTAAGTATGATTTTCCACAATGGCTCAAACATACATTAAATGTTATAATGCACATACCCAGAGATTTTGGGTTGGTGAAACGAATCCAAAACAAAGGTCTGTTGTCTCCACAACTGCTCGATACCTTTAATGATTGAGTAACGGGAGAAATCGAAGAAAGGATCCTACAAAAGATTATCATCGATAGGGCATGTAATGGCTGAAGTTTTACAATAGAGGTAATTTGCGGTGGCGAAGAAAAGCTGCAGAGACTGGTAATAAAGTTTGAAAGTGTTCGCAAGAAGAGAAGTTTGAATTGAATCTCGGTAGGAATAAGGTAATGAGGGCAAATGGGAACAAGGTAGATCTAAAGGTACCCATTCATATGGATGGTGGAAAGATGAAAGTGGTCGCTCCATTCGGTACTTCTGTGTAACAGCAATCAACGATTCTAGGATGAGACGACAGGGGTCACAAAATAGGTGCGGTGACGTGTGTCATTAGAAGACAAAGTTGTAATCAATGAAGACATAATTGGCCTAACACTCCTTTATGGAAGCGAAATGTGGATGTTCAATCCAAGAGAGAAAATATTTATGAGTTGTTCAGAAGAACTGTTTTTTATATCCTGTTGAGCAACTAAATGTTAAAAGGATGAGAAATATACACACATGGATTGGTGAAAATTATTAATATTTGGGCAGTTTTGTGACAATGGAGAGAGACCAAAAGATGTTGGTTAGTTGGCATGAAACGAGCACTGGAATGGTGTGCCCTTAGCATCTAGTAGGAGCAGGAATGTATGCAAGACAAGTAACGTGTGTATTGGGTAGACACGCCGCTGATGACCCTTCAGCGAAGTACTTGAAATTGGAGATTTAGTGGAAGTTGAAGTGATGTAAGGTACCAGTTGAAAAATGAACGCGGCAGTGACCGTCTGTTTTGTTTCCTTCCGGAGCCACCTCTACCGGGGCAAGTGAATAACTGCTTAGGTCACTAATGTTGTCCACTATAATGGGGCAACGCTTTATAAGTGCGTACGCGCGCGTGTATGTACGCGAGAGCGAAATGTCCTACAATACTTCGGGTTTGTTTACTTATTTCAGCTAAAATGAACTTAGCAACTAATAACACTTCCAATTCAAACTTGTATTACCGAATCTTACGACCCTTGAATTGCTAGAATAAGATGTGCCTATGTATCATCAATAAGTTAAGGCCGTAGAGAGAGAGAGAGAGAGAGAGAGAGAGAGAGAGAGAGAGAGAGAGAGACATTTATCCGAAATGCAGATACAACCCAGCACATCCTTGAGAAGCAATTACAAATCACGGAGGACAAAGATCATAAATGCCGAGTTTACAAGATATATTAAGCAGTTTCTCAGGGACTGACCTTCCTCCGCAAAGAGAGAGAGAGAGAGAGAGAGAGAGAGAGAGAGAGAGAGAGAGAGAGAGAGAGACCAAGGATTGTGGAATACCAAGGTGTCTCTCCTCGCTCGCGGAGCTCCAAACTTCACATCTCTAATATCTGATCAACAAGTGTTGTTGCAACGTTGCCAAATATAGCCACTGGTTGGAAAGGGAAATCGACTTAGTACAAGACTTGTCTGCTTAGGTGCTTGCGTCGTCTCTCTCTCTCTATTATATATACATAATTTCAACTTCCACTAAAAACAGTCATGGCAAATTCATACTCTAAGAGTTGAATATCAGACAAAACCTCGATGCAGAAAATTCTAAATATACTACAAACAAAAAAGTTTATCAGGTCGTCAAAAGGACTTGAAGCACAACATTCATTTCTATATTACACGCGCTCCCAGTCTTCCTTTCCAGAGCCTATTTCAGGCGACCTATTCATCGATCTCTAGGTTTTCCTCTTCATTATCCTTCCCAAACGGTTCTGTTTCCGAGAGACGGCGTGAGCGACCCCCCACCCCCCCTCCCCCCCCCCCCCCCCTTCACCGGCCCCTCTAAGCTGCTCAAACCTTAGCTATAACTTACCATTAGTCTCTCTCTCTCTCTCTCTCTATCTCTCTTACATGCCTACTCCGAGCCTGTCAATATCATAACCGATCTATCTGCTAACGCTACGGGAGGTCAACCCATGATTATATTGACTTGGACGACCCTCTGATATTACGACAAACTTCCGTCGATTTATACGCCAGCCATCAACCCCATCAATCTTCATTGTTCGTCCCATTCAATAATCCTTTCCCTTATTCCCTCGTGAATTCGTTTTAGATTCTACTTTAGCTGGAGTCTAGGTTATTTTTTTCCGTCCGTCTCAGTATAAAAATAGAAACAACAAAACTCGCATATAAGTAAGTATTTATATATTTACAAGCACACATCTCCTTTATACTTCGTTTCCTATCTTCCTTGTCTTATCTCATTCTATTTTCCGTCTATTTCCCTTCTCCCCTTTCCCCATCAAATTAACTCTTTTATTCCTAATTTCATATCTGTCCCTTTGTTTCTATACAACCCTCTTTCCCTTCTGTTTGGAGTTGAAGGCTAGTAAGGTTTATCAGACGTCATGAGGAGCATCGTTGCACAAAATCGATCACTTCAGACTCTCTCTCTCTCTCTCCTCTTCTACCTCCATCTCTCTCTCTCTCTCTCTCTCTCTCTCTCTCTCTCAGGGATAAGAGCGCTGCATGAAGATATAAATCACAATACAATTTAATATACTGCTACTGTAAATGCTTGTATCAAACTTTTGCAGTCAAACGTTGAAACTGAACACATTAATTTCTTGATTACACGACGTTTTCTCATAAGCTTGCTGCTGAAAGCTAAGGAGAAGGATATATATATATAATATAGATATATATATATATTTACAATATATATATATTATATATATATACACATATCAACATATATAAAGTTATATATATTATATAATACATAGATTATATATAAACGCGACGAGAATTTCTATTTAAGCGTGAAAGTCTGGCTGAATTTAGCTTAGGCTTCACTCTTTCGGAATGGATCCTGCGGAACATACACCCTGGACACAAATTTCATAAGGAACGAGGTTTTAAAAATGTCCACAAGCAAGTTTTACCCCTGACCTATTTCATACCTAAACCACTCCAACGGAAAGAACAAAAGCCAATAATCGTTCAGAGCTTTTAAGGAGGAGCGTAATCAATCATAGCTTTGAAGTTTTGTTGTAGGTTCAACAAACAACGCCGGGTCTCTCTCTCTCTCTCTCTCTCTCTCTCTCTCTCTCTCTCTCTCTCTCTCTCTCTCTCTCTCTTTCTTCTTCTTCTCTCTGTCCACCTTTTCTCCTGCACCGGAACTTATTCAGTCCTACAACAAGGAGAACGAAATAAAGCTCCAAGATAAATATAAATATGGAAATTATTTTCCAAGAGGTGGATAATAATGAAAAGCAATACTTTCTAGTATGTAGCAATGATTCTACGGAAAATAAACTTGACATTTAAGACTGCTGTTGACCAACCCGGAACCAACGTTGCTCATCACTGGCCCCTAAATAAATGCACAAAAGGAAGTCGAGTTGATCCAAGTTTAGGGACCCTACAATCGAGACCAGTCGTACTGACTTTCTATATTGCTGTAATTTTTTAAGATATACTTAGATACATTAGCAATAATAATAATAATAATAATAATAATAATAATAATAATAATAATAATAATAATAATAATAATAATAATAATAATAATAATAATAATATGCCAGTGGTGGAAATTCTACCCATAATCATAGGAACACTAGGCACGATTCCAAGATCCCTGAAAAGGAATCTAGAAAAACTGGAGGCTGAAGTAGTTCCAGGACTCATGCAGAAAAGTGTGATCCTAGAAACGGCGAACATAGTAAGAAAAGTGATGGACTCCTAAGGATGCAACCCGGAACCCCACACTATAAATACCACCCAGTCGAATTGGAGGACAGTGATAGACCAAAAAAAAAAAAATAAATATAATAATTATAATAATAAACAATGCAAAAGTAATAAAAAAGCAAAAACAAGAACTAATGTGAATAGAGACTGACGAGCAAAAAAAGAAAACAATATAAACAATGTCCCGCTGCCACTATAGATAAATAATAAAACAGTGACGAAAACTACAAACGACATAGTAGAAAGCACAATTACTAGTTGATACAAAATCAACAAAAGCAAATATAAAAGCCGACACCGACCTTTTGTTGCTTCCCAGTTTTCCCCATCCCGTATATTACTTTGCAATGTGATACGGGCATGTTTCCCCTTGCAGATATTGAGCCTGCGAGTGTCAACTTGTTTACATTCCTCTCTCTCTCTCTCTCTCTCTCTCTCTCTCTCTCTCTCTCTCTCTCTCTCTCTCATTTCCCAATAACGGTTTTTACTTTGGCAATTTCAAGCATTGCTTTTCGACGGCCGACGTAGTGAATTTATTTCGGCCTTAAAATTCTTTATTGTGGTTTTGGAGAAGAATCCTATGAGCAGACTTCAAATAAGAAATATAGCCATTCTCTCTCTCTCTCTCTCTCTCTCTCTCTCTCTCTCTCTCTCTCTCTCAATTTTGCATCACATACACACCATTACCAACTGTAATATTTAAGTGACATTTGAAACTGTTGGAACCACGCAAGAAGCAGCGTAAATTCTCTCTCTATATCTCTCCTCCCAAAAGTTTTCGTTCTCTCATCATCTCTACTTACACACACACACACAATATATATATATATATATATATATATTATATATACATATATATATATATACATGCATATACATACATACCAGAAACGAACAGGCATATGTATATGTGTGTGTGTAATATATATATATATATATATATAAATATATTTCTTTAAAAAATCACAGTAGATGCACGTGAATTTTGATATTTAAATACATACATGCATATGCAAACACAAATTGATTTTTATTTTGTTCCTTTATCATTTTTCCCTCGTCAACATTACTGTATCTTAGCCATTACGAAGCCAATAAACCAAACAGCTCTCTCTCTCTCTCTCTCTCTCTCTCTCTCTCTCCTCAACTAAATCAAAACCACCTACATCTATATATAAATGTGAAAGACCCCCTGCAATCCAATCTACCAAAGAAGAACCAAGTGGACACTTGACGATTTTTACAATGGCCATAACCGCCCTTGAAAGATAATGTATCGTGACCCTCCAGTACGGGAACGACTTGAAGGTCGATGGAACCACCGACTTTCGAGCGAGCGCCGCCCATAAAGCCATCCACTTGACAGGAGCGGGAGAGGACCAGTTACCAACTCATTTGCAGAAGCCATATGCGTGTTTTACAAGCAGGAGGAGACACAGGAGATGAGGAGATGGAGTGGATGGCATTATGGGAACTGAGTGATGTGTGCTAAACTTCCATTTGGGTAATGAGCGTATGCATACTAATATACGAGTACATTCTATGTCCCAGTAGAGAGAATAGCAGTTATAATATTAATATCTAGCCTGTCTCGGTTTTCCTCATCAAATAATACCATAATTATCATCACTAAACTTGTTAATATCAAAGCCCTTACTCTTAACGTAAAACAAGAAAAAAAAGAAAAAACTGAGAATTATGTGTCACATTGTACAATGATGATGGAGCTATTCAAAACAATAATAATAATAATAGTAATAATAATAATGATAATAATAATATTAGATGGGCGAATCAAACCACCCGATAATATTTCTTTCTTCATTCTATCCTGAGATAGAAATAAGGAAATAGTCTTACTTCATCTTATTCAATCTTACCAGCCATAGGATATAAAAAGATGTTTGATTATTTCCTCGCAGCTGTGACGCCACTGAAAAAGAAAACCCCCAACCCCGTATCCCTGTCACTCTTCCCCCCCCCCCCTTCACAAAAAATATAAAAAAAAAATTCCTAAAATTAATTTCCTGCTTCGCTTTACTTCTTATTTCAATTGTTTTCGATTTTCATTTTAAAAAATAAACTTACCTTGATTACTTTCAGCGGATCCATTTACTGAAGCCCTTAAAATTTCTCTCGTTTCCTTTATCAGTTTCCTCTAAACCTCATTTTACTCTCTCATCAAGTTCTCTTCCTTTCTATATATCCACTTATCTAACTTTCACCATTTTCCCTGACATCTTTCTTCATTTTATTCTTTCTACCCCCTTTTTTCCCGTTTCGCTTTCTTTCTTTTGTACATCTTTACATATTTTCTTTTGTTAACTCTCCCCACTCCTATATCTTTCTCCCTAGCCTGACCTACCATACTTTTGAAAAACTTTCCTTTCTGTTCTTCCTTGCCTTTTTCCTCTTTTGCCTCTCCCTTCATTTTACAGTACGTCCACATTTTTTTCTTGTTTATTACCTACTATCCTTATCCAGTGACTTCAGTTCTTGCATCCTCTTGCAGTCATATCGAACTTCTCTCCTTCTTAACTGTTTTATTTCTCCTTCTTGACACATCCTTTCCCCTTCATTTCTTCTCCTGTCGTACTCTTTCCCTCATACCATCCCCCACTTTTTTTTCTTTATCTATCATCCTTGTCATCATCTTTTTCTCCTCTTCTCTCTTCCTCTTCGACCCCTATCCTTTCATATTATCTTCTCACCCTCTTTCCACTCATCCCTTTTAAGCTACGCCAACCTGTTTCTCCTCACCCTTCTCCCCACACTTTCATCCTCAATCACCTGCCATCTCGTACTCCATTTTATTTACATACTTATCCAAATTTTCTTCAATCCTAGATTATTCCTCTCAACAACTTCATTGAGCAGCTTCGCATAATTCCTGTTTATTCCATCCTTCACTTATTTTAAGTCTTTTCACTCACATTTCTTCCCTCCCTCTTTATCCTCCATTATCTTTGCCTCTGAATCTTTTTATTCGTCTCATCCAATCATCCCTAGTCTTAACTTTTCAACACCGTTCATCTTCCGGTTTAATTTTAATCTTTTTTAACCTTTTTCTTCAATCGTTATCATCATTTTTCCTTTCCCTCTGCCATTTTATCTTTAGCCCCCCCCCCCAAACTTCTCCTCCCTCCTTCCCCACCTCATCCCCTCTTTCAACGTCTTCCCATTTCATCCTTTCATGTGTCTGACTTTTTCAAATTTATTTTCGCAACGTTTCTCCTTATCTTTTTGTCCTTCCTCCTTACTCCAACATTACCCTCACATTTTTACTGGAAGAAAAAGGAAAACATACAAAAAGGGCTACTCTTTACAGCACCAGGAACAGCAGCCTCCGGTCTCCTAGCAACGCCTGTCGTGTTTCCAATGGCAGACAATAGAAGGACGACAGCGTTATTATAGCTAATGGTCCATTTTAACACGGTTACAAACATCGCCAATAAAATGACGGGACGCCTCGACGGGGATCTGCGCAAAATACTTCAACAAACAAAAGACCAAGCACAGCAAAACAATTTTAATGAAAATAGCAATGTAGAGGATCAGTACTGAGTGCATGGAATGTCAATAATAGTGTTATTAAAAGAAATATACATCAAATGGCGTTCATTATAAAATATATACAGGTAAAAATTACGACCGTATAAGGGGAAAAGCAAGAAAAATATATGTATATATAAAATTACTAATGTAAAGTTTAATAAATACATACACACAAGCAAGAGAAGGATTAAAGTCCTCCCACATGCTAAAATGAATATTGCTCCAGACTTTTGAAAAATAATATCAGCTTATGAAATAGTGTTTTATATTTGGGCAGAATAAAAGCTATTATTAGCCACTGATGGTTTCTTTGTTATGAAAGCTGATTACCGACAGAAAGGACGTACACATTTCCGCTAACCCGATTAAAAACTCCTACCCGTTATTCTTCTAAGAGAAGCACATGAGTGAAGGAAGGAAAATGCGAGATTTTCACCAAGCATTATTCCTCTTCCCAACACCCAACATTTTTTTAAATTTTTTTTAAAATTTTTTTAAAAATTTTTTTAAAGGATGGGGGGGGTTGGCTGTTGTCGATGTTGTGGTAGATTTGATCATTCCTTTCGATTCTTTGAAATGTTTATTCTAAAGCTCAAAATCTTACAATAAGGTCAGTGACAGTCTTATGTAAATTCAGCATCCATCCACATTGACTAGGAGCATTAACTTTTTGAAAAATTAGGCACTAATGTGAGGAAGATGAAACCTTTGAGAGAGAGAGAGAGAGAGAGAGAGAGAGAGAGAGAGAGAGAGAGAGAGAGAGAGAGAGAGAGAATCTCATGAATTATTTCATAAAGCTGAGCTAACAATGACTTAATCAAGTCCCCTACCTGCATTACGATGTGATGGCGTGTATTTTGGCAAGAGTACTCACTGCTCTTATCTGTTACTTCTCTATTCATCCTCAGGTGCATCCCGTGACAGTTTACTAATAACCAAGTACATATTTCTCTGTCAAAAGAGGCAAAACCGGATTCTAAGGGAACGCATATAAAAAAAAACCATTTATACCGCGCGTCGCCAGAATCAAATGCTTGATCCTTCAGTTACGAACCAAGAGAGCTCATAACCTAACATAAACACGATTTGTAATTGCAACTCAAAATGATATAACAAAGGCAGTAATGAGACTTTGTTCACATTAAGGAAGCCCGGCATCTCTCTTTCGACCAAGAATTGTGCTTGGAGGTTGAGTAATTCAAGAGGAGTAATAAATCAACATACAAAAGAAGGCATTTTTTCCCTAAAACTTGGCGAAAGGTCATACCTGAAGTTGTGGAAAAGGAACATAAATAAGCAGTGGATTTTCAGTCTTGTAACTGAATGTTGTTCTTAAAAGTTTGTGAGAACATAAACAAAGCAGTGGATTTTCAGTCTTGTAACTGAATGTTGTTCTTAAAAGTTTGTGAGCCTCTCTCTCTCTCTCTCTCTCTCTCTCCCTTATCATCCCATCTTATTCCTACCCTTGTTTCATTCTTGAGAATTCACACGCAGCATGCAAAGAAATGCCATTCTCTGTGAAAATTAACTCCTACATTTACTTTCCTCGCTTTCTTCTTAAACATTTTATGCGTAAATGTACAAATGAACGCCTCTCTCTCTCTCTCTCTCTCTCTCTCTCTCTTTGTGCTATCCTCCCTGCCTCACACTCCCTCACGTCTTCAGCAGACCGTGGAGATGAACTATTCCCGTCCGAATCCCGAGGGGAGAGCTGCACCCCTCTACGGGTAGAGAGGAGAGAGAGAGAGAGAGAGAAGAGAGAGAGAGAGAGAGAGAGAGAGATGAAAAGGATATCGATATAACAATTACTAAAAAATTTTCTCATATTCCAGAGAGAGAGAGAGAAGAGAGAGAGAGAGAGAGAGAGAGAGTACATGAAACCATTCGAATGTAATAGCTTCACTTCTCCAGTTACACACAGACATCAGATGTGGTCTTTATATCATACGGAATCAAGAACCCAACACATACCGGGCATATATACAGTTCCATTTACCGAAGACTTACAACTCAGAAAAAGGAGAGGGATACAATATTCCGGGTGTATGATATATAAATATATGTATGCATGTATGTATGTATGTGTTTATACATATATGTAAACACACACACACACACACAATATATATATATATATATATATATATAGCTCATATATAATAGTATTTATATATATATTATTACTTTCTTTTTCTTTAGGGATGGGGAATACAAGGAATGTTTTCTAGGTCTTTTCCTGGATGATGTTAAACAGTGATATCTTCCACGACCGACTAACTACCTTGTATATAATTCACTACTTATATCAACAGAATTCGCCGCCCCACACCCCCGGGTCAATATTTCGATCTCTTGCTATGTGAGATGAGGTTGATAGCCACTTAACTAATCAATATATATATATATATATATATATATATATATAAAGCATCTCACATCTTAAAATCTATAACATGCAGAGATACGAGAACCTAAAATAAAAAAATACGAACATACAAATATCAGAAGGATAAAATTTTAGGGAAGAGTGACTTTTGAGCCGGGATGTGACATCCCCTATTCATACTCTCGCTCTCTTCCCCTCTTCTGCCTCCCCCTTTTTTCTTCTCGTGTCCGTTTTTCTCCCCTCGGTCGACTTTGCCACCGTTACGGATTATTAGGAAAACTTGAGAGAACGGAACAAGGTTAAGGGAGCCTTGGGCCTAAAGTTACGACACGGAGGAAAAGTTGTCATATGTATTAACAAACAAAAGTATACTTACATTTATATGTGTATATATATACATACATACATAAATACTTCCACACATACATACGTATATATATATACTGATATTTTCAAACGTCAAAAAAACATACATGGGTGTTAAATTGTACAAATATGCCTCTCACACAATTGCATCAACCCTTACAGTCACCAAAAACAAGCATCCATAATTGTATATTTGACTTATTAAGATTCAACCAATTACGATTTCACCAAATACTATGTCAATGAAGACGCATATGAACGTACACAAGTCATCTACCATAAATATACAAAAATAGAAAATAAGCTAAAGGATATGAATTGAAACTTATGGCCATTAACGTTTTCCACATAAATGAGTAAATACTCGCTTATTTGAGCCCTAATGATTGACACCTACCAATTATTCTATAAACTTGGCATGCATACGAAAATTATATAACTTCTGAAACAAGTAAAGTTGATGCCATCATACAAGATACCGAGGGACCCCAGTTACATACACAATATTAAAATAAAACTCCTGAAAACAAGTCATAACTTTTACCTAAACAGCCACAGGAGATAACTCATATATGAGGGAAAATTGTGCAACTTTGTGAAAGAACTGGAAAACATTGTGGAAAACGAAAAACTCCCTATCTCTCAAACACACACATACAAAAACACACTGTATACATAAACCGACGATAAGGGGCAATGTAATTAGAGAACATTATCTTTGGGACATTACTGCTTTCCCTGACTCCCTCTCTCGTCCTGTAGATGGGGCAGAGCTAATTTCCACAGAATTTTGTTTGTTCCTCTCGTCCCCCTATTTGGGATAGTCCGTTATACAACTGCAATCTCATCTCTAAACATTAACATTAGAAAGCAACGAAGCAGTTTTTCGTTTGTCATTAGTTGCGCGTTTCGTTTCATAATAATAATAATAATTTTATGACCTTCATAACCACGGTAATAACAATCTTGATAACAATGACATCTATATGATAGCGAAAATACTTTGGTACAAAAAGAAATATAAAGACGGGAAAAGCATACGAAAAGAACACTGTGACCTTCAAAGGATAAAGCATGTGCTCTCCCTCCTTTCTCCTTTGTAGTCTGCGTCCTTCCCCTATACCATGTTACTAGATAACAACTCAGCGTGATATGTACACTTAATCTATTCGCAACACCTGACCACTCCATTATCCGCCAGCATCTTTCCGTGCTTAATCTCTAATTATTTTCCTTCTCCCCACGACACCCGCCCCCCCTTACTTGCTCCTGGTTTCCCCTCCTTTCCTTCAGCAATAGCCATTTTTCTTCTGGTATCCTCTTATTTTTATTTCCAGCAT
Source organism: Macrobrachium nipponense (assembly GCF_015104395.2). NCBI lineage: Eukaryota > Metazoa > Arthropoda > Malacostraca > Decapoda > Palaemonidae > Macrobrachium > Macrobrachium nipponense. Next base: position 59,234,046 of record NC_061091.1, read on the forward strand.
CCCCATCCCAACCATCCTCCCCCACGCACCCCCATCTGCTTTCGGTTTCCTCTCCCTAACTTCCTCTTTCCAGATCCTCTCTCCTACACTTCTCACCTTCCGCGATTTCCCCCTTCCCAAGCAACCCCCACCTCGGCACCATCAGAAAATCCCCTGCCTCCTCTCCACCTTTTATTTATCTGGGCCCTCCAAATTTTCTTATTTAGAAAAACTTAAAAGAAAATTATTGGTTTAGCTATTATGTCCCCGTTCCTCTGAAAAAAATGAGTAAATAAATAAGTATGAATATCACTTTTCATAGTAATAGTCTCCCTAACTAAATGGTGTTTATTTCCTTTTTCCTAAGTTATTTTTGTAGCATATATACAATACCATACATACACCATTATAATAATATATATATATATATAATATATATATATATATATATATATATATATATATATAAATATGTACACTTACTGAGAAATCACAAAAGAAGCACTAAGCATTTGTGACTTTGTTTATTAGCTGAAGCTTTTTTTTTCATTTCTGTATATAAGGCGGTCATTAGACCACCTTCATTTCCTTCTTTATATTTGTTGGGGTGTGATTAGTTAATTGATATGGACGAACACTGTTTCTTCTAGTAATGGCCTAATTATAGTACATATTTTTCTGCATTTTTTTCTTAACTCGCTTTTGTGAGACCTTTCTTGCTCACTTCGTGTTATGATTTGTATTACTTTTGTGCGCCCGTTAGATGTGTTAAATACACAAAAGTGCTTGGCACTCTGTCGTTTCATTTTGAACTTTCCTAGTGGCTGCAGCTAATACATACATACAGATATATATATATATATATATATATATATATATATATATATATATATATATATAAATCAATAAACATATCTTATATTCAAGTGTTTCATGACTTGATCGGCCTTAATAAGCAGACCAAAAAATAAAATAAAAATATTAAAAAAGGTGGGTTCGCGTCAGACCAAACTAATCATTAAGTTTAGCTTTCCCAACGATTTTTAGGTATTTCTATTTAACGTAACGGCCGACTGACACAGAACACCACCAATTAGATTTGACAAGAACATTTCATATGAGGCCCTTTACGTCATATGGAGATGTTGCTGGTGATCAAGAAATTATCTATCATTAGGGACATATATTATCAGGAATTAATAGTGCAATACATGAAACATATTAGACATCACAACCGAGCGTTTCGTGGCCTAATCAGTTGCATCTGCATATGTGTCTCTTCTGCACCTTAGACATCAATCATTCCACTTCCCCTTCAGACATCCAATTAATACTTTACATCATCTTCACACCTTACCTGGCGTTCCCCTCAATCCTCTCCATTTCCACAATCTCACCAATAGCCCCGTTTTTTCACCAGGTACCCCTTTCACTCTCCCATTTTCCCCTTACTCTTCCCCTAGCGTATTCCCCCTCCTTCGTATCTTTATTTATTGAAGTCGCTTCCACGTGTTTTCTTCCGTCGCACATCCCTCCACCAACATCCCTTTCTCCCCCCGGCTCCTCCTTCACTTACTTCCCTATTCTCCAATTTCGAAACATGCGAAGTGAAGCGGAAGCGTGGAAGGAAAGGAGGAGGAGGAGGAGGAGGAGGAGGCTGCTGGTTACAATGGCAAGTGGGGGGGAAGGGAGACGTCAGGGAGGGAGGGAGTAAGGATTTAGAGCGAAATTCCCCTGCATTACTCCCATTGCAAGAGAAAAGTTTAAATTACCTCAAGCCAAATAGGATTTGTAGGTTTTCAACCTGTTCTTTCTCGTTCTAATCGACAGCTTTCTCTGCCGATGACCGACGCGTTTGTGACTGCTGTGCATGTTAAAAAAAATCAATCGAAATAACTTATTTCATTTGACAAACAGACGTCACAACATATATGGACACACACGACCAATGAAACAAACTTGCACGCTTTCTGGATAGCGTTTGAAGATTAAAACAAACTCCTGTTTTGATCTCGAAAATTTTTCAGGAAGTTGATATGTTTTTTTTTTCTTTCGCATCTGCGTCTGGGCGTCACAAGGGAACGTAATTCCGTGGAAGTTCCAGACTTCAAAACCTTTCCAGTTAGCAACTGAGTCGAATCGGGGTAAACACTTTTCTTGATAAACCCCGGCTACGTATTGTGAGTTTGTATGTTTTAAACGCATAAAAGTATTCCAGTGCTTAAATTATATAATAAAATATATATTCATATGTATGTATGTATGTATGTATGTATGTATGTATGTATGTGTATATATATATATATATATATATATATATATATATATACTATACAGTATGTGTAAGCTATACAAATGTACTTTGTGCCCTAAATACTCTTGCATTTTATATAATACAAGCTCATAATATATTGAATATTCCATTCCCTTTCTCTGGATATCAACGAATCATACAAGGACCTCTACCAAATAACTGCAGTTTCTAAGCTAATATATGATGTAAAAAGAAATACTCTCACGCTGCTAATTTTACTCCTTCAAAAACAAGCACCACTCTTGAAATAAGAAAAGAAAAGAAAAAAAAAGGCAAGGAATAAACTGTGAACTCTTCCGGACGACTTACCTAAAGGAATGACCACTTTAGTCTATGGAAGACCAAAAACTTTATCGCCTATAAACGGTAAAAAAGAGCATCTTAAAGAAGCACGCCATCTCCCCCCCCCCCCCCCCCCCCCCCCCCCCCCCCCCCCCCCCCCCCCCCACCCCCCCCCCCCCCCCCCCCCCCCCCCCCCCCCCACCCCCCCCCCCCCCCCCCCCCTCCCCCCCCCCCCCCCCCCCCCCCCCCCCCACCCCCCCCCCCCCCCCCCGCCCCCCCCCCCCCCCCCCCCCCCCCCCCCCCCCCCCCCTCCAACCCTAAAACCAATCCCTTCTCGACTAGCACGGCAAGAGCGTCACCACTCCTGGCTAGGAAGAGGAAAGTGGGTTCCCCTTAATTCGTTTCCCCTCTTGCCTTTCCCCTCTTTTCCAGTCCAGCTCCCGAAAGGCCTTAGTTACCCTCGGTTTAGACCGTAGATTACCCGAACGGCCTTTCCAGGGCGTCCTTTCATGTTCGTCATATGAGAGTTGGTCGCTGCCGCAGGATCAAAAGGTTTTCCTTCGCTTCCGGAGGTTAAGACTATTCCTCTGTGTGTGTGTGTGTGTGTGTGTGTACCATTCATTTGAAATGTTTGTCGAAAATAGTTTTTTACGATTAAATAATATCAAAACAAATCAAATTATATTGGTTTTCTTCTCTTTCCAACGTTCTCTCAAGAGTTCCTGTGCTGTTATTTATGTTTCTATTTAATGACAACCCAGAAAGAAATTCAACCACGAAACGGGTTATATTTTCTAAGGTGACATTTCAACTCGACGCTTCGTTTCCTTGTAGGGACTATAAATTTCTCTTCTCTTCTCTCTCTCTCTCTCTCTCTCTCTCTCTCTCTCTCTCTCTCTATTTGAAGATTTCAAGAGTTATTATTCCTATAATATACAAAAGGTTGTGTTTGTGCTACTAAGCAAATACAACATGCAGATAACTGTAAATAAAAAAATAAAAATAAAAACACGAAGTTCGCAATTTAACTAAACATGAAAGCAAGTCCTGTTCTGAATAATAAATTCTAATTATGGATATTGTTCCGAAACCTTGAAACAGATCACTTTACGGTAAAGAGAGAGAGAGAGAGAGAGAGAGAGAGAGAGAGAGAGTCCGTCATACTATATATTCCATATGACACAGCCTCATAACGCTGGCCCTGAGTTTCTCGACTCGCCCATCAGAGTCCGACGATGGCCCTTTTTACTGCGAACAAAATAACCACATTTGTACATAACCATATATTGGTTTCGCCTACGCCTTGCATAATATTCATATATAGAAGCCGACCACCGGTAAAGAAAGTCTAAGCAATAAGCAGATAAAACGCAGTCGAGAAAGTCGCGGAGGTAAAGGCCGCTCAAGAGCCAATTTTTTTTTCAAATCCCTCGGTAAACCCTAATACAAATTCAGGGGTGAATCCCCACAGGGGACTTTCGGTATCATAACGGCAGTAGAGAGGAATTTACTACAACCAAGAGCCAATTTCTTCCCATAGCCTTTGGAATCTCCGACTACAAATCCGTGGATGAATCTCCTCGGAGAGCTTTCTTGGAGGTGACATCCAAGAGTTAATTTCTCTCCAGATCTTTCAAATAACTGTTCAAGAAATCAGACGGCTCTCTGTTGTTAAATGGAAGGATGCCAAGAGGGATTAGTTAATTCAGGAATTCAGTCATTCAGTACCTAATTCCATTCTAAATCTGTCAGTACGAAAAAAATCAGTGGATAAATATCCGAGAGGAACTTCTTGTATCGCAAATAGGGAGAAGGGAAAGGGGATTTCCTACATTCAGAAGGCCAATCTCGTCTCTCGCTAACTGACATGAAATCCCAGGTGCCATATCTACCTTATCGTCCCTCCTTATTTCGTATGCCTAATACCAACGGGAACATTTCTAGGCCTATGGGTCTCTCAGCAAGGCCTGAAGGGGAGAGACGTTTACCTCGGATAAGTTAATGAGGCTTATGTCACCAAATGCGGTAGCTTATTTTTCCTCTCTCCAGTATCATTTCAAGTCCAAATATCGGAGATTATAGAGACGACGATTTGCTCCAACAATTCACGCAAAAGAATGATATACGAAAAAATACTAGAGGAGAACCATACGTTTATTTTTGTGGCTGCGTAAGCTTTACCTATGCATAGCAAAGCTCGATATGAACATCGAATTATCTCATGTAATACTGTATTAAGAAAAACAGCGCTTGATTTTTAATATGAGTTCTTTCACAAATAACATCATGAAGAACATACATATGAAACTAATCTAAAAAGCCAATATTTAAAAGAAGCTTCGACGAGATATATGGCCCACCAATAAAGAATAAAAACACAGAGAGGAGGGGAAACAAAAATTCAATTATAAAAATACAAACATATATTATAAGGCAGTGCTACCGGACAAGGTGCTTCAATAGAAAAACATAACCTATGTTAAATCTCCAAGTTCCGACATCAATAATATTGTCTGGAAAGCCATGCATGGCTATAATAATAATAATAATAATAATAATAATAATAATAATAATAATAATAATAATAATAATAATAATAATAATAATATATTGATTGACAAGGTCAAGAAGAAAGTATCACTCATTGATGTCGCAATACCATGGGACACCAGAGTTGAAGAGAAAGAGAGGGAAAAATTGGATAAGTATCAAGATCTGAAAATAGAAATAAGAAGGATATGGGATATGCCAGTGGAAATCGTACCCATAATCATAGGAGCGCTAGGCACGATCCCAAAATCCCTGAAAGGAATCTAGAAAAAACTAGAGGCTGAAGTAGCTCCAGGACTCATGCAGAAGAGTGTGATCCTAGAAACGGCACACATAGTAAGAAGAGTGATGGACTCCTAAGGAGGGCAGATGCAACCCGGCAACCCCACACTATAAATACCTACCCAGTCGAATTGGAGGACTGTGATAAAAAAAAAAAAAAAAAAAAAAAAAAAAAAAAAAAAAAAAAAAAAAATAATAATAATTAATTTATTATTATTATTATTATTATTATTATTATTATTGATTATTATTATTATCATAGTGAGTATCCCGAAATTCTGTTAAAAAGACGTATTAAACGAGCAGCAAAAGTAGTGTACACATTGATTCGGAATAATTTTGAGAATAAATTCTAAAACTTGTTTCATAGGCAACTTTCACAACCATTTCTTTTCAGCCACTGTGAAAAGACGCTGCCAACCCAGATCATCGTATTCAGCCATCATAAATGTAAAAATAACTTCTTATTTCCTTCAACAAAGTCTTACCAACAAAAGAATTACAGCTCATCACCTCATGCAAATTCACTCTCTCTCCAACTCGCTTATCACTGTTTTCCTCTCCTCCCTTCCTTTACGCCCTCACCTCCCGCCCCCTCTCTCTTTCTCTCTCTGAGAAAGAAAACCTTCCATGCTGGCGATATGTCAATTGGACAGAGCATCACGTATACATAAGAGGAATATTGTCGTCCGATAGTTCACCTCTCCGCCCCAACCGGCCCGCCCACACTACGGGCGGCGTAACAGATGAACGCCCATCACTTATTCATAACAAGGAGGGTCTTGCCACCGAACTCCGTCCACTAGACTTTGTTATGAATAATGCCACGGGGTGCAAGTTCACCCGATCACTCCCAGTGCAGACGTCCTTGTCAGGAGAACTTTTAAATTTTTCAATTTTATTTTTTCCTTTTTCTTTTCAATTCGCTAAGTGCTTTGCGTAACAATACATGGAAATGTTTTCAGCAACAGATTAAATGAATGAATGCTTCTGTACAAACTCAATTATTATATAGGTAGGATTAAAAGGAAACTCGGCTAGGTGTAAATCAATAAAATCTCATACGTGTTCTTTATGCTGCTTGTCTTTCGATCTACGGTATTAAGCTACGAACTTCAAGCATGGGGACCAAAAGCCCCCAAGGCTCGCAAGTCTTTTGAGGGCAGCCTTGAAGGGAAGGGTCAGACCCAGAGGTTGCTTCCTTGGAAAAAGGCAGGTATCCTGCCAGGCCGGGCAAGCTGACCTAGAGAGTGCCCAAAAGGGTCCTATCCAGAGGCTGCTTCCACGGAGGAAAGCGGCTATCCTGCCAAGCTGGGGAAGCAATCTTGGACAGGGTCCAAGAGCTTCAAGGATGAGGCCCAAAAGCCCCCAAGGCTCGCCAATCTCTTCAGGGCAACCTTGCAGGGAAGGGTACCAACTTCAAAGTTGTCATTTACAGTGAGAATGGTTACAATAGTATCAATTTTTTTTCTTCCCAGTCCATCAAACACACCTAAAACTGGGCTAATTTACAGCTTATCTTAGTTCTCTTTAACGTCTATCTTTGCAGAAAAATATTTAATGAAATGTAAATACCTGTAAATTCTGCATAAAAAAAACAATAACGCTTGTATAAATCACCTTTTTATGACTGAATTACTGACCTGTGAATGTAACCTTTGAAGTTTACTGTTTCGAAGGAGAAGAATATGGATATATGAAAAAAAAAAAAAAAAAACCACATGTTCTGAAAATAGCTCATAATCTCTAGCATAGGTAACGTACCGTAATGCCTGCACATGTGTTCTTTCTGTATTAAGTCTAAGTGTAGCAACAAACAAACTCAAAATTAAGACAGCCCGTCCTCCAGCACAGAGGTCAGACTCGTTTATACCGGCTCCTTCCTGAATACCCAAAGTGAAGAAGTTAAGTTCCTCGGTTCCTCGGCCCGGGCTTCTGAACAGTGCATAACGACCATAGGACTGGGAATTGCCATTTCAGACGGGTTGGATACACTTGTCCATCAAACATTCTACTATTCCATTTACTTGTACGAGGCGGAGCCGATTTTTTGTAACACGTGGCACTTATGAGACACAGCAGGTAGAGTGAATGAAGAAGCTGGTTCCCAATGATCTCATCCCTTCGAACAGTCTTACATTTCATGACTCACTTCAAATAAAACAAAATCAATGACAATTTAAGTTACTGGGTAAAATCAAACTTTCATCTTTAAACCAATCCATACTTCAATTACTCCACCAGTATCTAACAAGTTATTGATAGATCGTTAAAGTGGCTTGAGAGTTTACTTCTCCAGTTTTGTAACAGCCAAGTTTTCCATGTCCTTCTAACTTCAGTACACGTAAAGGAACTCGACCAAAATTAACAAAGAACAATTCCCTGTTGGCTAGGCTCCCTATAATAACCTAATACCCAGCAGTTTTCTGCCGCCCTGAAAGTTATTGTACACGTCGAGGAGAGATGCGTCCAATTTACATAACACTGACTAACCGTCGTGCTTAAGGTAAAATCTTTGCCCGTGTAACTGTGTGTAGCCCTATATCGAAGCCATCTCTGATGCTTATCGGTTTCCGAAAGAAAAGAAGAGGTGGAAGGGTGACGAGCTGGGTCGGGTTTTCAAATTGTCAATCAGTTCGGGTATCTCTGACCACCTAATAACACAGACACAGACACAGATAAACTATATAAACGCAAATTATATACAATATACATATATGTACCTATACATACAATCATAATTACTGATAATTACTGATACCTATACATACAATCATAATTACTGATAAGAGGGTGACTGCGGTCGAATATAAAAGTCTGCCATATTCTTTATACTGCTTAATATATGACAAGATGCCCATGTAATAAATTTCCAATGCATCAGTCGCTTCAGTACTATAACCACTACGTTTTTCTTTCGCGTGGCCTTGCATATACACAGATTAAAAAAATAAGTTTATGATTGTAAATGCAGATCGTTTTAATAGGAGGGCTGACAGGAAAGCACGCTAATGCTCGTCGAGCCACAAGATGGAAAGCCAAAGACGAAAAAAAGCGAGTCCGAGCCTTAAAAATTGCAAGCCAATAACTGTGTGGGCTTGCATAGTAAGATGCAATATTATCATTAAAAAAAACATATTTTGTATAGTAACATACATAACAGAATGTTAATTTGTAAAAGCAAAAAACAGAGCCAACAGATGAACACTTTTAAAATCCAGCTGAAAATAACAAATATACAGCAGTTGGGGCGGAGGCAACCACCGGTTTAATTTCACCACCGTGAAATCACACCTAAATAATTCAAGATCCCTGAAATGCCAAAAGGTGTGAAACATCAGCGAGCTACCTTTATTACTATTTGGAACAACAAAACGCTATTTCTGTTCGATAAGCAATCCTGGATGAACTTTACATCCTGCAAGGTTAATTTTTCATCAGGCTTCTATAATTAGAAGGCTTCGGCTAATGCCTTCACAGCACCAGTAATGATTAATGCAGTCGAGCACATGCATAACTTCATGATTTAATGAACCGTGACAATGATGCCAATCAGTGTTTAAAGGAGTAGCCGTATGGCGCCTCAGCATACAATGAGGAATAATTGCAGGAGCATATACGTATATGTATGCATGTGTGTATATATTATAATACTCATTCGTTTATACTTACTAAATTTGTATATATATATATATATATATATATATAGATATATATAATATATATATATATCCTAGTTTTATTGTTTGGACGTTTCAGTGGTCTTGGCTTCGATTCTCAAGCTAACGCCAAACTTTAGGCAAGTTTCATTTAATTTCATTGTGCGCTTGCTGACCGAGCCATTGAATGATGTCTGGCAATTAGTCAACTGTAGTGGACGCAATCCGTGTCGGGAAAGGCATCAGCATCTCAAGAGGAAAGATGCAGTATGATGTATAGTGTGTGTGTGTATACAAACACACACACACACATATATATATACTTACATCTATATATATATATATATATATATATATATAGATATATATATATATATATAAATATATATATATATATATATATATATACAAGCGGTGAGAGACGAAAAGAAACGATACAGAACATTCAACATTAATACCATAAATACAAACGTTGACGTTGTAAGAAACGAAGAAATTGAATAATACATTCACGATTCATTGCTTCCCACTTCATGCAAGTATCTGCCATTTCAAGTAAATACATAATGGTATAGAAAATGAATTTACTAGCACTTAGCACTTACTCGAAAAACAAAACATTAGTCAAAATGAAAACATTTGCATTCAGATCTACGAAAGGGAAATAATTTTTCAGCGCTCGACTTCCGCAATATATATTTCGAAACTCGTTCACAGTCTGACATGAAAGTATAGTATGCAAAAGGAAAAGAAATTCTAGATATCCATACATAAGAAAGAAAGATATCGCCTTTGCCAGCGAAAATTACTGGCTGTTCCAGTTCACTTGAAAATTCAAAAGTATTCTATAGTCAGTACAATTCACTTGGAAATTCAAAGGTAACCTAGTCAGTATATAACGCCTGTACAATGGGGAGGGATAATTTCAACTACATAACTGTCGGAATATGTCAGGCTGCAAAGAAGCCAACTAACCATAAATAAGGATGGGTGATGTTCACTTCTTCTGCAAAAGGAATTATTACCTGGAGAAAAATTATAGGTATACATCTCGTGCTTCTCCAAAGGGAAATGTTGCCGTATCTACATAATTGTGAGTGAGTTGAAAAACGAGGAGATAAGTGCTTTTTCTTCACCTCACATACACAATTTTCATGACACAAAAATACATTTTCTCTTTACAAAAACAAGGGGCAAAACCCCACGAGAAGGGCAAATTAAGTACCCTTACCTTTTCAATAGGGAAGCTACACGTGTTTAAGGGGAAGTATTTATGTCTTAACATATGTAAATATAAAACTTATTTTTTCTTAGAATTCGCCAACCATTTTGTTAAAAGTTAACAATGTAACAATTGTTTCAGTATAGTTAACGAGCAGCGTCAGAGAACAACAATTAAGTATGCTGCTAGTAACCAGAATGCTTAATTTTGATACTGACAGTGACAATGAGTCGAATTTTGAATAACTCAAACGTACATATAAACACACACACAGTCCTGCCTCATACATACTGAGCGTGAATAGAAGAAAATGGTATACTACTATGAGATTCAGGGTCTCTGTAACACGGTTTTTTGGAATTTGCTCCTTGTCAAAGCATCGGATGTAGCTGAAAGTTGACATATGTATATTTTACAACCACACACAAATTTTGTCAGCATTATCAATAACCTAACCGGATAGTTTTAAGTTTTAATTTTTATAGAGTAAAAATGATCTAGCCGACGCCATGGCCAATGATTACGAGCCAAGAGTCGAAAAACATTCATTACGTAAGCAAGGTAAACACGCCTTTTGACGAAATGTTGCCCCGCCCATCTACCAGGCAGAAACTCCATCGGCTCTGAAACCCAGACTTTATGAATGGCGGAACGATACATAGATGTGGGTGGGGTATCAGTGCTAGCGTAGTAATACTACTGTAGCAGTAGTGCCGCAACAGTATAGCAGTAATATAAATGAATTAAACGTTTAGGCCAACTGCTGGGATCCTTGAGGATCATTTAGCACTTCTTACAACTACTCGAGAAATTAGTTTTTTATAGGACAGATGTTAAATTTTCTAATCCAACAGTGCCCATGGTAGCCTTTAGTGTTATCCTGAATTATAACGAGGCGAAAGTGGGTGGAGCCTCATGAAGTCATCATTCTGACGATAATTATTGGTGAAGGTTTAAAGCCAATATACGGTACCGGCTGTTTTTTTTTTTTTTCAGTAAATAGGTAGATAGCCAATAAATAAAAATTGCTTGACATTGGATATAGCAGTTATCAAATCAAGCTTGTCTACTATGTTTTTGAAAATTACCAGCTATTCCCTACATCTTGTCAATCTGATTGTGACCTATAAAGTAGACTGTAATTTCTTAGGAAACCTATTTTGGGAGTTAGACTAATAATCATAGTGTTTTTGTATTTAATAACATATTTTGTTGGTTTGTTCATTATGACAATTATCAGTGGAGAGGTTCCAGAGTTCATAAAGGTGTACTGCTTTGCTTCTATTTAAATGTGTATGTCATTGTTGCCAGAGGTTTAGCCTTCGTTACGTACAGCCAATCATCCATCGAGAAAGAGGGAAGAAATGCCGTCATAAGTTACGTAACGAGTGCGTTCGAAACCTTTTCTGTGAGTAAGTTGGCCCGTCTTCAAAAAAGGTCACTTTTACATTATAAGTACCAAATTTATTCAACCTACGTAATGCAGAATACAGTCAAAATTTATGTGTAGATATAATATGTATTCTGAATAAGCGTTATATTTATGAAATGCATAGATAAAAAGTTATTGCGAAAAAACCGTGTTACAGAGGCCCTGAATCTCATAGTAGGTATACTTTGGTGATCATCCATCCAAGTATAGACACGATCCAACGTTTTTCAACTGTCAGCAGTATAGCCGCATTTATAGTTGTTTTGACTTTTTCTGCTCTACCTAAGGGCAACATTTATTTGGGTTCCATATGCTGTCGATGTTCTAAAGCCTGTTTTTCTGTCGGTCTTAACGTCGGTCTACAAAACAGTTATTTACCAGATAACTAGTGGCAGGTAATATGGATGTCTTGCCCAGTCATAAATTTTGCTATACATATGTTAGAAGCGAAGTACTTGATGACTGGGTAATTTTCTGCTTTCCGATAGTGTTGTTTCTTATCACTTTTAATCTTGAGTCAAGAGCATTAGAACCTTCACTATTACTAAAAACTGTTAAAAACTTAAAATACAAACTATATTGAAAAAGACAGCTTTCATCTCAAATGTTAGCGTTTAATACCATTGGCCCCAAGATGGCAAAAGAACCGCAATTTTTCAGATCAAAATGATCAGAGATATATCGGAGATTTAGCGGATGACATCAAGGAGAAAGACTGCCGAATAACAAATCTATCAAGTCTTTTGATTGATGCTCTCAAAACTCAAGGGTCAAAAACTTCTAGGCATCTTTGTCCCTGCAGATACTGATAAGGGTTAAACGATCAGTTTTTTGGAACAGAAAGTTCAGAACAAGACCTTCCATTCGTAACGTTGTAATCTAAAACATGGCATCGCTAACAAGAAAAAATAAACCGTTAGATAAGAGCAACCGAAAGTGAACGATACCTCATAAAGAACAGTAAATACCGTTCGTACAGAACAATAAAAACCGTAGTGAACATCTCTAAGCGTTTGTTATCCTTCTTAGTCTCAGTCAATTTAAACTTTGCACTCGATAAGCCCTCACCACTAGGGGAATTTCCCTGCAACCCCTACTCACATGCTCCTTCCCCCCTTACACTCTCCCCTGCTCGCCTTCCTCCGCCACGACTTCCGCCTCAGTTCGCAGGTCTTCGAAATTGGAGACCATGGGAGGAAATGAGGAGGGAAGACAGAAGCCAGAGCATGACGGAGAGAGAGAGAGAGAGAGAGAGAGAGAGAGAGAGAGAGAAGACAAATGTGTAACGAAAGGAAAGAGAAAAACTACATTAATGAACATAACATAGAAGAGGGACGTGAAGAATAAACACAATAGGAACGGCGGATACAAAATAGGAAGGGGATAAAATGCCGAAAGGCTAAAAAAAGGGAAGGTGAGATGCCATATCAGTCAGGATGAACAACATGAGAAAAAAGGACAGTTGGAAGGTATGACAGTAAGGGGACACACACACACACACTGAGAGAGAGAGAGAGAGAGAGAGAGAGAGAGAGAGAGAGAGAGAGAGAGAGAGAGAGACTACTAAATATTTTGAAATCCATATGAACACATTACCTCGTAGAGATCCTCCAGGTACCTGTTAATTATGATATGAATACTAATTACCCATGTCTTTTTTTTTTAGCACTCTTTCCACAAATATGCAGCCCATATTAATAACTAGCTACCTGGTATATTATCCACTTCACACATGTAGTGAGGCTGAATACAGCCGGAATGAATCGAACCTTGGATCAACAGATTGAGAGAAAAATGTTTAATATAAAAATGTTATAAATCAAGGTTGCACCAGAATAGAGACTAGTAGATAAGATCAGAATGTAGATAATGACTGTAATAATAATAAGAAAAACGAACACATTCACTGTTTTCCTCTTCAGAATCCAGGACTACCCAGACATTATTATTACCAGACACTTCCAACAACAAGCTCATAGAAGATAATATATACAATACCTGCGACCTATCAGTTACAGTTACAATATAATAAGTCAGAAATCAATGGTAAGGATCAAGTTATTATAGCTTGTAATTATTCATTGAATCTGAATATATCCAGATCCTAAACAACATCAATGAAATTTTCAATATCTACGACCTACGATCGATAAAGCATGGAGAGAGACATCAAAGGTTAAGGTCACGTCACCGGATTGTATATTAATCATGGAGCCTTTTACATATACATAACCTCGTAACATCATCAACGATAATTTTAAAACCTCTTTAAAAGCATACTGACAGACATCGAAGGTCAAGAACTGTCTTCATTATTCATAACCTTAGTAATGATATTTCACTCATGTACTCGATTAACAAGGGTTGAATTTTCATTAAAATTTCCTGTACATTTCTCTCACTTTCTAAACAAGCGAAAGAAATCTGGAAAAAAATCCCACCTAACTTTAATGAAATTAAAAATATACACCAAAAAAGCTAAATAAATAAATGATTAATGGTAAAGTAGACATGCAAGGAAAGTGCATCAAAAGGAAAGTTCAGGTACTCATTATAAACGCAACATAAATCATTTTATCGATAAAAGCAAAGAAAAGAAAAGAAAAGTGTAGGGGAGGAGTGGAAAGGACAACGCGTGATTTAGGCCTATGTAAAGAAAAAAAAATTATCTACAATGGCGGAGGAAAATACAGGCATATTTATTTTCCCGAACACAAGAGTAGATGAACGCATCATCTCTTCCCCACAACCCAGTACTCTCTCTGTCTCTCTCTCTCTCTCTGGAAACTTGGAGTTTGGGGAGAAATGGAAAATAGAGAAAGGAGAAAAGGAAACTAAATTAATCACAGATGAGGCACGCAGGGAGACTTTAAGGTTACGAGATAGTCAGGTGTTGCGAACAGATTAAGTACACTCGGCAGGGAGAGAGTGAGATGTTATCTGCTAACATGATTTTGGGAGATGGCCGTAATGCTCCGGAGAGAGAGAGAGAGAGAGAGAGAGAGAGAGAGAGAGAGAGAGAGAGAGAGAGAGAGAGAGAGAGTTTGTGTGTGTAAAAAGACAGAGGATAATATCTGGTCTATCTGGTCGAACTGTTTCCAGAGTCCCCTTTTTAATTTTTTATGGCAAAACTGAACTTCAAACTAGTGTTTACGAGGAAACGACCAGAGATGTATATATTGGAAATGAATAGAGACCTCTTTATTTATGCCACAACATATCTACAGTTTACATGCATGGACGATATGGGTGTGTATATACATACATACATACATACGTATAATATATATACGGGTGTCATATAATATATATATATATATATATATATATATATACTCGGGTATTTATACACACACACACCCACACACCACACACACAAGATATATATAGATATATATATATATATATATATATATATATATATATATATATATATATGTATGTATGTATAAATATATAAAGGATGGCCTATGGGTATTTATGTGTATGTATATATATATATATATATATATAATATATATATATATATATATAAGGATTCCAGGAGAAGATATCAAGCAGCATTCAGCAGGGTCCAACAAACACATCAAAAAGGGCCATATTTATTAGCAAGAGACGTTTCGCACATTATCTATGTGCATCTTCAATCTGTAAGAACTTTAACGTATTTTATGTTGTTCTTACAGATTGAAGATGCACATAGATAATGTGCGAAACGTCTCTTGCTAATAAATATGGCCCTTTTTGATGTGTTGTTGGACCCTGCTGAATGCTGCTATATATATATATATATATAAATAAACGATGACCTAAATTTAAAGAAAAATGGCTTGTTTTATGTTCCCAGAGAGAGAGAGAGAGAGAGAGAGAGAGAAGAGAGAGAGAGAGAGAGAGAGAGAGAGAGAGAGAGAATATACTATCGTTTTGCTTCCAAGAATTAAACTTTAGAAAGTAATCATCCTAAGACAGGATTAGGGGAGGCGCTCCCTAAGAAGAAAAAGTTTCCAAGATTCTCCAGGAAGATTGGAAGAATCTGTTTTGGGCTCAGGATAATTAACCTTTTCCAGCGATCAAATTCTGTCAGACAGATATAGAACAATGGAAAAATTCAACATACAATTTGTCAAATAACTGTTTAAAATTTTAATATTACAATTGTGACTGAAAGCATGAACCATTTTAAAAAACGTGTGAATAATGACTGAATATACCGTTTTATACAAGTACGAATGTAAGAATGAACATCCTTAAACCTATGCATATATTACCCTTAACAAGACACCAAGCAGTGAAATACAACATACAGAAATAGGTTTATTCATGAATACATAGCTGGTCAATTGCTCATATCTACTTTTCAAACTAAATCTGCGAGTAATACACTTCAAAATGCATTTGGCTTCTGCAAGCGAATGATTTACGTTCAAGACTTGGTAATCCAGTGCAACCCTGATATCTAAAAGCTGAAATCTTGCAGCATGACCTTACTGCAAATTAAATGCCTGTACAATATCGGTCCCTACCTGGCGGAGCTGTTACCTTGAAACCATTAACATTTATGGTCATGTTTTCTTTAGACCAAATTGTAGACAAATGTTCTCAGCTTTCGACGAGTTTCGATTTCAGTACAGAAGAGGTAAGAAAAGAGATTTACTAATCGCTTATAAAAACACTACCTCTGTCTGTGCCTCACGAAATTCATTACATGGGAACTACTTATGGACAAAATACTTTAAAGTCCCTCGACTAAACCTTAGAATGATAACACTGACTCATTCTGAGGTTGTCTGCTGAGAAAAAAAATTCCTTTTCAAAAGTCGTCCATGAAAAAACGAAGCTGTTCCGTAATTCAATAAAACAAAACGTCGCAACGTCTCTTCCCCTCAGCAACTACAAAGGACACACCAAAGAATCTAAAAGAGGACACAAACTCAAAAATTGTCAATAAATATTAGATCGTACCATCCCTATGACGTCAAAGGAAGACTGGGGAAACGGACCTCGATATAAAAATATAAGATAAAACAATTATATCAGCGACATAAAAAGTGAGGAAAACAAGGGCACCTCACCACCATATTTTGAGACTCGGATTCTCTCTCCTCTCCTCTCTCTCTCTCTCTCTCTCTCTCTCTCTCTCTCTCTCTCTCTCTCTCTCTCTAAAAGCAGGCATTTTTGACCGCCACTCTTCGAGAAAGACATATGACAGTGAAAAGGTCAGAAAATAATTCACTCTGGAAGAAGAAGAAGCCGAAGAAGCCCAGCAGTGCCATTAGGACTTCAAAGTAACTTTTAAATCATGACATACGACGAAGGACGAAAACAAAAGTTTCTGGAAGCGGAAATGGAAGTGGAAATAGGAGTTCAACACAGAGAGAGAGAGAGAAGCTTTTCTTTTGTGAGAGGAGATGTGTAGAGATGAGAGGAGAGAGAGAGAGAGAGAGAGAGAGAGAGAGAGAGAGAGAGAGAGAGAGTCTTGCTGAGATTACATTAGACATCTAACATAGGCAATATTTTATCTATTCATTCATTCAATTACTTCCTTCACTATCACGTTTACCTTAATATTATTCCAGTAGTAAAAAAATTAACCAGTAAAAACATTACAAAAATTCTCAACCAGCACAAGAAGGCTGGCTGGCTTGATTGATCAAATTGATTATGTAATATCGTGTCGAAACTACATTTTTTCGACGCAATTTTACCTCTTAATGAATATAGAGCAAAGGAAATCCAAGCCTGAAGGATACAAGAAAGGCTGACAGCGACACAACAACTCTCACAGTTTTTCTTCATGTACAAAAAACAGAGAAATGCCGACGGCTAATTCCATGTTACAGTTCTATGCGATTTCTCAAAACCGAACTAATGCCCAGGGAGTAGTGTCCAGGGTACGGTTAAAATTGTTTGTTTGTATGGTGCTTTTACGTTGCAAGGAACCAGTGGTTATTCATCAACGTGACCAACAGCTTTAAGTGACTTCCGAACCACGTCGAGAGTGAACTTCTACCACCAGTAATACACATCTCTCGCTCCTCAATGGAAAGGCCGAGAATCGAACCCCCGACCACCGAGGTGGGACGCCAACACCATACCAACCACGCCACTTTTGAAAAGGCTCCTCAAGAATAAACTTCATCATCGTCAACAATAATGATATCCATTAATATATTTTTTCACATACATGCAAGACATCCAGTTTTCATTTCCGAGACAACAAAGATCCCTTAAATTCTCGACTTTCTCCCTCTTTGGATACGCTTAACCCTGTGTAATTTGATTCCTATCAGAAAATTGAAAACCTTCTAGTACCAAGAAGACGGAATTTCAGGTCTTGCACATACCTACATATCTACAGAATTCATATATGTAAATAGGAAATTCTGTGTACTTGACGTATTAATTTGTCTATTGTACTAACGCATTAAAGTTGTTTCAACTCAATATTACGTGACATGTCGACCGAGGTATGTATATATATAATATATACATACCTCTCTCTCTCTCTCTCTCTCTCTCTCTCTCTATATATATATATATATATATATATATATATATCATTTATACCCAAAGGGCATTATAATTGAGTAGTGCTTCTGCACCAGTGAGATTCCAACCGCTGCCCGTGTGTGTGTGTGTGTGTGTGTGTGTGTGTGTGTGTACATTCACACGCGCGACTCTTATACTCATAAAGGCTGAACCACAAATATCACTTAATATCAGGAGGATACACTTGGCTATTATAATATTCCTGAGAATAACTTCACTCAAAGAGAATTAGAACTAATAGCAGGTGCATCAACGCCGAACCTATGCCTTCCGGATTTGATTTAGAGATAAACAGTAACTCATCAAGTCGGGTAGGGCAGGTGCACATATTAACTATACTTTAAGGGGAGGAAGTTCTAAATAACAACATCCATTCAGCAAAGGATATCCAACAACAATGTATAACTCTACAAAGTAAATATTTACCCACTAAGAAAAGGTGTGAGATAGAACCACGATATATCGTTTAACAGAACACTTTAAATTGAATTACTTGCGTTGTACACTTTTCTAAGAGTATATATTCTGGACATCACAATGTCTGCAAAAACATGGCAACCTACGAAAACCACAAAAAGCCCAGTACGTTTTAGCAAAAATCTCAATGCGTTTGACATAATCGTCCAAAGAATGCCATCTGATAACCCTACGTTACCGCCTGTAAACTGCCGACTAGTTGGCAATATATTCTGGAAAAATAATATATAAGGTAAAGAATTCTCTTGGCTAAGGGTAACATAATTCAAAACGATCGTTCCACTTAAATAGCAAGTATAAACGCCCAGGCTATTTCCTTTTATTTCCTCCACAAAAGACTCCCTTATCGCCTATGAACCAAAGGCGGATTACAATTACTTGTAAGGAACCTGTCCGCGCCTACGCTTTGCCACGCCCCCATTTAACCAAGACCCACTAACTAAGTCCTGCCTTAAAACGCGCCCTTCCGCTCGTCCAAGTTGCTGCCTCGGATTTTTGCATAGTCGGTAAGTAAGCAGTCAAGACCTTCAGCCGCAATATGACTTGGCAGCAAAAACTAAACCGTGTTCGGAAGCAGATAAAGGATCTAAGGGTGCAAAACATTTACCGGCCATCAAAAGTTGAGTTGCCGTTAGGTGTCAATTAACTCGGCTAACAATACATAAACAGCACATCTGAAATATTTTTCAATAATATAGTTACTTCCTACTAACAAAAAATTAATCCGACACTTAACCTTTTCTTAAACGCAATTCCATTCATGAAAAACATTTTAGTTCTTTTTGATTCTCTAAATACGTAAAACCAGCAAGTCAAGTTCTAATGCGCTCCTGTAAAATATAATAATCTTATGTCAACAAAATATTTGTCTAATGTGAGAGAAATCGGCCAATGAATACCTTACATTTACTCTTTTCCGGAAACGCTTGATCATTTTCCAGGAGACAGTTACTGTAGACAAGAAACATCCGCTTTGCTTACCTGAGAAATAGAAAAGGAAGTAAAATCAATATATACGTCTCATAATTCATATCACTTATAAGCACACCAGCAATATAATAATAATAATAATAATAATAATAATAATAATAATAATAATAATAATAATAATAATAATAATAATAATAATAATAATAAATATTCATGAGACAGACTATTAATGTTATATATCTACAAACATCTTCCTGTTTTCATAATGCACTATAAATTATAAATCTGAAAAAAAAGAACGGCGAGACATAAGCTTATAAGTGTTAACGTTAAAAACTGTAATTTCAACAAAAATAGAGAGAGAGAGAGAGAGAGAGAGAAGAGAGAGAGAGAGAGAGAGAGAGAGAGAGAGAGAAGAGCCATGAATAAACCTTTCCTTTTTCATAGATATTCACAAAAGAACGATAAGCAACACGCTCACTCACAAACGAAAATTTGGAGAGAGAGAGAGAGAGAGAGAGAGAGAGAGAGAGAGAGAGATTCATTTAAAAAAATTCTTTCACAGAAAAAAAAAAAAATTATAAGCGGAATGGTCACCACAGCCACACCTTCATTCCTTACAATACATATGAATGGAAAGGAAAAAGCGGAGGGCGCACACTGGGGGTTAATATAGGCTAAACAAGATTACGAATGCTTCGCTGCCCTTCAAAAAAATCTGTAGCAGAACCAAGTCTTCTAATTTCACGGTCTAGTACCGCTTGGGAGATAAGTTTCTGGCTTCCTGCTCTGGTCACACTACATTCTCAAAGTCGTGTAAATCGGATCCCATGTCACAAAATAATAATTAATAATAATAATAATAATAATAATAATAAAATAATAATAATAACTAATAACATTAATCTTATTATTATTATTATTAATTATTAATTATTATTATTGGCTTTAGTGGGCTAGGAATAATTGCACGGTACAAGGAACTGGCCATCATTTAGTGTAGTGGTTTTCCACCTTCTTTATCACGCCCTCTCTAAGCGTTGTTCCTTCCCTCCACGCCCCCTTTTCATCTATGAGCAAAATTCCCTCCCCAATTTGAAGAAAAATGAAAAAGAGAGAAAGAGGAGGGGTTTCGAGGTATAAGGAGGGAGGTCAATAATTACAAAAACATGTTATGCCCAACGAATCTAACTAGAGTAGTAGACCATACGAAAGTAACGTTACTAGTTCTTCACTCTTGTTAAGAGAATAACGAATATAATTAGAGAATTTTACATTTTTCCCCACCAGGTTGAGAACCACTGCTTTAGTTTATTTAGCCAACGAATCGTCCATGAAACCTTCCACGTATGCGGATAGGCATTATTTTGAAATGTGCCGCTGGTACCCAGAAAATAGGGGTGTTAAAAATGTCTAATTTATAAATACAGAGGATAAACGGAAAATAGGCAACTGGAACATAAGAACCACGAAAAAAAAAAAATCCTAAAGATAGAACAGGTAGCGAATTAATTCCAAGATATTTGGACGGAACCTCTTGGGTGTTCGTGAAACACAGTGCAAAGGAATAGGAAGAGATTTGAAGGGACGAATGTGTATATTTATTCAGGAGCAGATGGAAATGGTAGAGGAGAAGTATGCCTGATCTTAATACCAAAAGCAGAAAATGCAGACTGACTGGAGAACGGCGAGCAGTAGACTGCAGCTGGTCAAATATAAATAAAAGCAGTGCAATATGCGTATTAAGTGCGTTATGCAGACAAAATGACCTCTGAAGAAATAAAAGATGAGTTTTACATAGAGATAACAGAATGTTGAAGATGATATACCGGAAGGGGAAATGAAAATTATTGTTGGTTACATGAAGTTAAAACACCCGACAAAAAACTAACAAAGTACGTATAGGTTTAATGTAGTAAACCTGCTTGAAGGCAACCACACAGAGATTTTTGCAATTAAATATAGAAATAAATTTGCAGTTGCAGAAACCATATCAGAGGAGGCACAGACAATAAAGAATGTACTGTATAATGATCTGCTGTAGAAAAAGTAACCTACTTGAATAAGGGGTAACAAGAAGGAAACCTTAGATATCGGAAGAAACCTGGGATACAATAAATAGACAAAAGCCAAAGTCGCAGAGATGATGAAGACTGCAGAGTAGAACCTTCTTAGTACTCAAGTCTAGATACTAAAGTGAAATGAAGGTCATGATGAGACAAAAGAGAATATTTGGACAAACAGGCTGAGGAAGTTGACAAAGCCATGTAATCAGAAAGTGACACTGGTGTTAGGATAGCCAGCAATATTACTGATGAAATATCCATAGGTGAACATAAGAAGTGAAAAATATCTGGCAAAAGACGACAGGTCAGTAATAGCTACATACGAAAAAGAAAGACAGCGTTGGACGAACATTTTTGTGGGGTCGTGATTAAGAGATGAGAGGGATTTGATAAGCATACTTGATTGATATACCAGAAGTTGAATGAGACCTGGATATTCTTAAGAATTGAAATTGAATCAATAACAAACTAGAGAGATAGAAAACAGGATATGGTGAATCATACTTCAGGAATCGTGAGATCTCACAAGTTTAATAAATCTATTGTTAAAAAACATTGTAACATGGCTTATTGGTTCTTGGCTAATAAACTAAAAACAAAAGGCAAAAATTAGATGTTATACATCATTCGCAATCTCTAATGCCACTCTCTTAAGAAATCCAACATAATAATATACTGCTTGATTAATTAAGCATTATCCATTCAGATGTCATCTGAAGTAAATAAGTACTTCTTCCAGAAGTGATTTGGCTCTTATAATTAACGTATACAGACTACTAATTTCAGTTTAGTTGCATTGCTAATTGCAAAATATAAGTATACGCTATGAAAGGACACATTCCCTTGCATTATCCGATAATCGATGCAGCTTTCTCAGCTAATGTATAATAATAGGGTAAATAAACATAGAGAGAGAGAGAGAGAGAGAGAGAGAGAGAGAGAGAGAGAGAGAGAGATTACATCCCATGTATTTCACTTTTTATATACTTAGTGTTACATGGACGCTGACAGACACATTCTCATTGTAATTACCTGGATTTAATTGGATTGGAAAAATATTGGGATGATGTAGAATTCATCAAGAAATATGATCGCCTTCAGAATGCTAACTGTAGAGATGACCGTTTGATAACTAAAATATAGCTGAACGCAGAACAAAATAGGTTCGAATACTTGATCGATGAGATCTAAATCCGAACACAACAGGCTTGAACTCCTGCTGAAATGAGATCGAATACTTTGTGAATGGAAATAATTACTGCAATAGGATCAAAATCTTGAAATACGATTAAAGGACTGAATGCTGACTGGAATAACACTGGCTCACCAATAGGATAAAATACCTGTGAAAAAGAATCACACGCAAATAGAATTCAGGTCAATTATATTAAGGAAAGACAATGCCAAAATACGAGCTTGTTATTATTAACCAGTCTATGATGTATATAAAATTAATAATAAGTGTGCCGCATAAATACGTAAAAATAATTGACATGTGTGGGAAGCATTCTCCACATGAACTCTACCAGTCCAGAAAGTGATTTCTTAAATCATTAATTTTGCACAAAATTACATCTATTGCAAATAATGCTGCCTTACCGAAAAACTACTTTTTTTTTAACGAGTTCTAACATCATCAATAAAGACTAAATTGTAAAGGTGGAAGTCAGCCTTACTTGGCTTGAGTTGTTTTGTTCGTTGGCGTTTGCACAGCAATGGATCAGATCAATCATAGACTATTTAATGACAAAGTTATCAATAATAAGAGCCTTCCATGTAATAAAAAGAAAAGTATATCCACCTATTTTCTGTGCAGCAATGATTATCACGTATTATAATTATTATTTCATATACTTATTATTTTATTAGATGAAACTTATTCACATGGAACAAGCGCCCCCATTGCCTAAAAATTCAAGCTTCCAAAGAATGTTGGTTTCAACTTCCCACTGCAGACCCCACACTGAAGCAGTAACTGATCATGATACAGAGCCATTGATTTTCCATCGCCCGGCGGGAGGCGGGAACCCGCGACATCTGAGCGGCATTCCACGACACTACCCACCGTACCAGCGGACCAGATAAAATTGTCCCTATGCAAGATGCAGGATGAAGGTACAGTAGTCCAGTCCCGAGCTTCGTGACGGGGTACATAACGTCCCTATGTTCCGGACTGGCTGTATCGACTCTCTCTTACAATATGTCATTTTTTACAGCACTGGTCACTGACAAGAATAATATCCTAAAGCTAAATAAATTGGAAACACAAAACCCTATCTCAATAACAATAATAATAAATATCCAAAACTAAAAAAACAATAAATGGAAAGCTCTCTCTCTCTCTCTCTCTCTCTCTCTCTCTCTCTCTCTCTCCTCAAATCAAAACCATCCACGACATGGACCCAAACCCTGGAGACTTCCCGTCTGAAACTAATGCCGTTGTCTACTTGGAAGAACACAGCCAGGCAAAATTCATGAGAGATTCCACACAAAAGTCCTCTGGGGAAATCCTGGTCTTCAGAATTCCACCAAACCGAGGACAAGAAATATAAGTTATGGAGATAAACAATCTCTCTCTCTCTCTCTCTCTCTCTCTCTCTCTCTCTCTCTCTCTCTCTCTCTCTCTCTCAGTATTCAGGCGTTTGTCTTTTATATAGCGCCATGGTAAACACCAGACAGCAAGAGCTAATGGGATTACAAGCAATGCTTTTTTTTTCTTCCTCTCTCGTTAAACACAGTTTTCTTGTGTTATCGTGTACGCTAAGGGGTTTAAACTATTAAGATAACTCTCTCTCTCTCTCTCTCTCTCTCTCTCTCTCTCTCTCTCTCTCTCTCTCTCTCTCTCTCTTCTATTCATGAGAGTATTTGAAAACTTAACTGAAACAGACATTCTAACATAAAAGTAAAACTAATAAAAGTTTAAGTTCACAGAGCATATATAAAACTAGAATATTTATTATGCATTTTACCACACGTCTTTCTTGAAGGGGGTTGGCGCCAGAATTTTAACGCCTTCCATTTTTCAGCAGTTCTTTATATGACGAGGTTGGTAGCCCTATGCCCTATATTTTTGGCTCCCAACTGCGCCTGGTACCCATTCACTTCACGGTTGACTGGTGGTGGTAAGAGGCAAGTCAAGCAAGAAACACGGCCTTACTAGTATGACTTCACAAAGCTTCTACTACGCTTAGACGCCCCTCCCCCAGACCCCACACACACACACACACACACCACACACACACACACACACACACACACACATATATATATATATATATATATATATATATATATATATATATATATATATATGACACACCGGGACTGAACCCAGGTCTCTCAAATGAAAGGCATTGGCGCTCCATCTGACCTACACAGGTCATTTAAAAACTTGGAACCTTACTCCTGTACCTGAGGTTTTACCAGGGCAGGCTGCCGCCCTAACATACCAGCGAGTATTACCAGATTTCCCGACAACACCAGTGACCTAAATGATACCATTTCATTCGAATTACACTGAAGAAGTGTATACTGGATACATGAATGCGCTATATATTGATATATCTTATAATTTACTTCTGGTTCTTGAAATATATATATATATATATATATATATATATATATATATATATATATATGTATGTATGTATATAATTTGAGTACATTAATGACATCTATACATGCATGTGTACATAATTACACACAAATGCACAAGATGGATGCACTGACAAATGAAACAAAAGGATACACCAAAGTTCCAAGCCGAGACTTATTATATTATTACTATTGTTAGGCGCCCTCCCATTAGTGGATAAAGGTTATAACAAAAAGCCATTTTACATAAGATTAATATTCCGTAGCCTCGAGGAATGGCCGTGATCTCACCGACCCCATATCCGTTTGCCTTTCTACAGATAAACGCCAAGATTTTGTACTTTTGTCACAAGTGGACTAAACAGCCACAGAGGTATACTCTAATAAAGTAAGGATGTCGAGTAACGTCTACAAGAAAACAAGTGGAAAATGCGCCGAAGTCTTCAGCGCAATCGAGTTTTCTGAACAGAGTATAATGCTGTATGAAATTTTCAATCACAGCCAATCAAACTCTTAGACGGCGACCCATGAAACTCAGCCACGGTCTGGTGGCGACGTGCGTTGCTGGTACCCATAGCGGTGCCGGAGGTACGATTATTGCTAACTTTAACTTTAAAAAAGAATAAAAACGACTGAGGCTAGAGGGGAGTAATTTGGAGTGTCTGATGATAGGAGGGTGGATGATCAACATACCAATTTGCAGCCCTCTTACCTCAGTAGTTTTTAAGATCTGAGAGCGGAAAGAAAAAGTGCGGACGGACATACAAAGCCATCTCAATAGTTTTCTTTGACAGAAAACAAAAA
Source organism: Macrobrachium nipponense (assembly GCF_015104395.2). NCBI lineage: Eukaryota > Metazoa > Arthropoda > Malacostraca > Decapoda > Palaemonidae > Macrobrachium > Macrobrachium nipponense. Next base: position 59,260,186 of record NC_061091.1, read on the forward strand.
CCAGAATTGCATTTACGCCTTTGGCAAAATTCGTTAGAATGAAAGAGACAGAAGTTAGAGCTGTTTACGAGGGGTATACACAAGTCAACAACGGCGACACTGAGTCAGCAGAGACTGTTTGTAGGAGTGGTGTATGGGGAAGAAGAACCAATCGAGTAAAATATCTTTGGATATATCACTTCCGACTACCATAATGTCATAAATGAGAAACCTTTGAGTAAATATATGACTGATTAGATGAACTTCCTAATGCGTCTTAAGGACATTTATCCCCGGACTCTGGAAGGCTTTTTTCATCTTCCTTACTCCTCTTATTTTATAACATACAAGAACCGTTATGAGAAGTCAACGTACACTAATAATACTTCTTCCATGTGTATTAGAGACGAGTACTTCAGTTTTCAAATTATCATAAGTCATGAGGACAGATTCATCATATGTAGCAATGCTCCTCGCTCCATATGTAAAAACGTTACGGCTTAAGATATGGAGATAACCCACAAACTCAAAAGCAATAAAACAAATTTACTGAAATCGAAATAATAACCGTGATCTATAGAAAACAAACTGTTTACCAAATAGATATATTTGGCACAGAGAAAGTCAGTAACAAACATTGAGATAAGCATAACTCATTTCTCCCAAATTAAGGAGAAAGACTAAATCACACAAATCCTTCTCACTTCCCCCCCCCCCCTCCTCTCTCTCTCTCTCTCCCTCAGCCAACCCCATCCCGGAGGTCAGTTCAGCTTTAAGCAGATACGCCCCAGCCATTCACCTGTTGGGTTTTTGGCAATGCCAGAGAGAGTTTCTCGCTGTTCGACGTGCCAAAGAGGTAGTGATGAGTCTGCCTGTTTGTCTGTACGACTCGGGGGGCTGGGGTTGGGGGGGGGGGGGGTAGGAGAGGAGAGCAATAAAGCTCGATATCAGAAGAGCATACTAGGACTACGGATTTTTCTCATGGAAACTGATCAAAATAGCTTGGTTCCGATGTACTGTAAAGAGCTTTTCCCAAAATGTTTTACTATGCATCCGAGAAGAGTATTATGCAATTACAAAGGTAACATACTCAACCACATACACAAACATATACATATACATATATATATAATGAACGTATGTCTACATACAAATTCTCATACAACACCTTCAAAACTACACAAGACACAAAGACGACTAGCATGGGCAGATAACACACACTACATATTTCAAGTCACTCAGATACTCGAACGAAAATAAGAAGAAAAAAAAGATACTCTATCTCGGCACTTACGGCTCCCCACATCATTGTGCCTAATCCCCCTTTCATCAGATATTCCATTACACTGATTCTCCTAATCATGACATTCCTCTCTCTCTCTCTCTCTCTCTAGGGTCTACAAACTTGTACACACACAAACACGCAAACACACACACACACACACACACACACACACACATATATATATATAATATATATATATATATATATATATATATATATATATATATATATATATATAATGAAGAGACCGAGAGAGGAGAGAGGAGTTGTTGGGAACTATCTGTCTCAAAACAGACTCAATGCATGCCGTTTGTATAAACACACACACACACACGCGCG
>NC_061091.1:59266788-59276788 GCF_015104395.2 Macrobrachium nipponense
AATCCAAAAAATATTGAAAATACTTAAAAATCTCATCCAGTTATGAGCCACAGCACCTCGGGCTCCTGACCAAATAAGGGTGAATTGAATTGGAGAGAGAGAGAGAGAGAGAGAGAGAGAGAGAGAGAGAGAGAGAGAGAGAGAGAGAGAGAGAGAGAGAGAGAATTATATCATAGTGATAAGATAACCGGAAGAATTTCATGCAAAAATGGAAATTTTTACCATTATGATTTCTTGTATTTTCTGTTTTAATCATCAGTACATATTAGCTCTTTATTCAACTACTCATTCACTGACCACTTTATCTTGTTTTATAAACTGATCAACTTACCTAACCATTTATCCCATTCTCTGTCAATGCACTTCTAACCTCAATCCCACTGAGCCAAAACCATAGACGGATCTCTAGTGCCTTTCCGTGCACAGCAACAACAACAACTAGAGACTGAAGTTCGGCATCGCTGAGCCACAACAGGCCTTTCCCTCTTTCCCCCCTCGAAGATAAAAGGACAAGGTCGCAGGCTAAAGCAGACGCCGCTCCACAACCCGAGCGTGACATTTTAGGCACAACTGCAGTTTAATGGCTGGCAATATAAGGCTCGATGCTCTTCTTTTTACGCCCTTTGTGTGACACTCCTACTGATCTCAATCTTATTTCACTTATCTATGCACTCGTTAAGGGTCAATGTTTGATCCGTTCTACACTTTCCGCATTGTTTCATATTTATATATATCGAATGTATATATTATATTTGTGTGTAATATGTGTGTTAACAATCACTCTTACACATGATTCTATAAATCAAACACCACAAGGAAAACGGTTGCAAATCCTGACCGGTCGGCTTATTGCTACCTAATCCATCTTCAGAGGACTGATACGAAGTGGAAGAAATTCATAATACGTACTATGCTAGCAGGTACGCGCCTACACATATACAAAGGGCATTTGCACCGTTAATATCTTCGTATGTACTGTCCTCTTAGCATATATATTATTGCATTTCTATCACTTTGTATCAGTTTACTGACTATGCCTTAGCAATAAAGCCAACACCTGTCAGGATTTGCTTTCGTTTTCCATTTTTTCCATGTATATATATATATATATATAATATATATATATCTATATATATATATATATATATTTGTGTGTGTGTGTGCAAGCGCACTATATAAGAGAGGTTTACAAGCTGCAGAGGAATGAGGACAACATGGCAACATGGGAAGAGTTTATCGCATGAACATATGCATAAGCCAATGAAATCTGGGTTTACGACACTTCAAAACATTACTGCAATGAACGGTGCCAAATGAGGTTACGACCTCATTTACAGACATCAACAAACTTTACTTCTGTTTCATATACGAAATTTATAGCATAGCTCATTATGATTTATCAGTATTGCTTGTAATAATTATCTATTTCTTGGAACAAGCCAAAAGAAAGCATATATTTTCGTGGATTAGACCGAAAGTGTCATTATACTATTCATAAGGAACAAGCCAAATAGAGCCCTATTTTTGTGGAACAAACCAAAATGGAGAATCTTTTTTAATGGAGCAAGTAAAAAGTAGCGTCTATTCCTATGGAATATGACAACAACGAGAATCTATCTCATGGAATAAACCAAAACCGGTGATATAATCTCATGATATAACCCAAAATTATCCATATATTCTTGTGAAACACTCCGAAAGGGTAGTATATATTCTAACTGGAAACCCAAAATAAAGCATATATTCTTAAAAATAAAAATAAAATATTTTTTTATGAAATAGGGAACAATTTAATATTTATCTTAATCGAACAAGGCAAAATGCTACATACTATATTCCTCAATTAAATGTCAAAGGAGAGTCATATTATAAGGGAATTAGCCTGTTTAGATGAAGCATATATACTAAAGCAAGAAGCCAATGGGAATATAGTCATATTCTTTTGAAATCAGAAAAAATGGAGCAAAAGTTATGGAGCAGGACAGGACATAAACTTGCTAGTAAGTTCAATAGAAGAAAAGGCACGTTTGTGCAAAGGAGAGGAGCACTGATAAAAGCAGACAAGAGTAAAAAATGAATACAGAATTGCAACTAATTACAAATTCCTGTAGAAGCCATGAGTTTCTGAGCAAGACCCGTCTACAGTTTCTTGGGCTACGCTGGCCATTTAGGGGATATATTCGGGTGTACTATATAATGCTCTTTAATATATTTTGCCGGATAAATTTTACCTTCTCTGGTAAATATTTACCTTCTCTGCCTATCCTTCTGTGTCAAATGTATTTAAATTAAAATAAAATAAAATCCATAAACGGTACCATCCAAACACTGTTAGAGAGAGAGAGAGAGAGAGAGAGAGAGAGAGAGAGAGAGAGAGAGAGAGAGAGAGAGAATCTCATCAATGGTTGCACTCAATGAGGTGCTGATTACCTCGTCGAGGCCAACCCGTTTATATCAGAGTACATTTTGTTTTGTCAGAGGATTAACCCCTCTCGTCTGTCTGTCTGTCTGTCTGTCTGTCTCTCTGTCTCTCTCTCTCTCTCTCTCTCTCTCTCTGCAACCAGCAAGAGTCGATTGATAGCCAGGTACCAAATTCACTGGATTCCGGTCGTGGTCACCCTACAAACTTACGAGGCCAAAGAGAGAGAGAGAGAGAGAGAGAGAGAGAGAGAGAGAGAGAGAGAGAGAGAGAGAGAGAGAATTTATAATATAATCAAGCAAAAGAGATTTAATCCATTAAGAAAGTAAGAGATCAAACTCCAATAAGACAGAACACGACTAAAAACAATGAACTGGAGAGAGAGAGAGAGAGAGAGAGAGAGAGAGAGAGAGAGAGAGCACCAATAAAAATATGTTAACAAAATAAAAATCAATACAAAGAATAAAGACAGTAATGAGCAACAGCATAGACTAGAGTACAAATAAAAATAAATAACAAGAAGTTACGAACAAGAAGTAAGAAAATCGTGACCAACGAATCAGCACCTATAATTCCACTACCGCCATATATCATACTTAACGATAAGGCGTTGATAGCTTTTGGTAGACGTTTTGTTGGGTTCTGCGGGCGTGTGGGTGGGCCGCGCCTCATGACTGCGGCCGAATTATCCGCTTTTAAATGGTACTGTGACCAGGCGACCTCGAGAGCAAGCACCACCTGTGCTTGCGGTCGTAGTGTTTGGTTCCTTCTTGCCTCCGAAGCAATGCTCCGAGGGACTTCACCCTCAACACTTCTAAAGATGCACACAATACACACAACTGCCCTGCAACGACTCCCTGAGCGCACATGCGAGCTTGCAAGCAAGCAAAGTCGCACGTAAGAGGAAACGTTTTTTTTCGAGATATTTCTATTTAAATCACCCACACAACATCAAATATATCAGCACCAGGAAATGTATGCATATACAAACGCATACACATTTATACCAACTCCCGGAAATGTACACAATGTACAAACGCAAACACATTTATATCAGCGCCAGGAAATGTATACATATAATATACAAATGCATACACATTTATGTCAGCGAAAGGAAATGTATATATATATATAATATACAAATGCATACACATTTATATCAGCACCAGGAAACGTATATATATAATATACAAATGCATACACATTAATATAAGCGCCATGAAATGTATAAATGTATACATATAATAAACAAATGCATACAAACTTATATCAGCTCCCGGAAATGTATACAAACAATATACAAACGCATACACATCAAGTCCAGACTTAGTTGCATGCCTAAGGAAGCAAAAATAAATTACCTACTTTTTCGCTAGAAGGCACGGGAACACATTTTCGTGCAAGCAAGCTCACACTCATTAGAAACCCTACAACCACAGGTCGGTTCAAATATCAAATAAGGCAAGTGAGTGTACTTAATTATTAAGATGGAACCAATCCATGAATTTCTGTATAATAATAATTAGCTTAGCAACAATATGAGACTAAAGTCGATAATCGAGGCTTCATTATCCCAAGAGAAAAATACATACTCTCATACACACATTATTACATGAATAGCAAACATTATTATGCATGGGCATTACATATCAGTACCTTCCGTTTTACTCATATTAGCACCTATCATTCTGCACAGAGAATAAATAAAGCATATAAATTTAACCCTACTCTCTCTCTCTCCAACCTCTTCCTCAAAGTGTCTTAGGTAAGAGCTTTTGTCACGCTAACTGCTATTTAGTGTCGACCTATATACTTTCTCAAAAGGCTGCTTTTACAATGTGTTTTAGAGAGAATTTCCCTGTACAGTCGCTCACATTAGAGCTTTTCAGGGAAAAAACATTAGCATTAAAAGGAAAGGAGTCTTTTACACTTATTCCATTCACTTAGTACGGTCTCTACCTCCCAGCTGTTCTATAACTCATTATAGCCATAAAAACACAGAACAATGTTATGACGTTTTTATTATTTTCTGAATGTAATTACGGTATGCATATAACGCTACAGTGTAGATATTTTTTTCTTTCCCATACGCCTCTTTTACTTTGGAGTTGCATAAGAAGGTGTTAATCTTTGGTTCTCAGCAAGTTTTTGAGATAAGTTTTTGAGATAAGGGCGCAAGCTAAACCCTTTTCCACGTTGATTGCGACCAACACTCTCTTCTAACTACCAGGTATATAATTCACCTACTATGAGATTCAGGGTCTCTGTAACAAGGTTTTTTGGACTTTGCTCCTTGTCAAAGCATCGGATGTAGCTGAAAGTTGACATATGTATATTTTACAACCACACACAAATTTTGTCAGCATTACCAATAACCTAATCCCGATAGTTTTAATTTTTATAGAGTAAAAATGATCTAGCCAACGCCATGACCAATGATTACTAGCCAAGAGTCGAAAAACATTCATTACGTAAGCAAGGTAAACAACTTTTGACGAAATGTTGCCCCGCCCATCCAACAGACAGAAATTCCATCGGCTCTGAAACCCAAAGACTTTATGAATGGCGGAACGATACATAGATGTAGGTGGGGTATCAGTGCTAGCGTAGTAATACTACTGTAGCAGTAGTGCCGCAACAGTATAGCAGTAATATACATGAATTAAACGTTTAGGCCAACTGCTGGGATCCTTGAAGACCATTTAGCACTTCTTACAACTACTCGAGAAATTAGTTTTTATAGCCAGAAGTTAAATTTTCTAAACCAACAATGCCCATGGTAGCCTTCAGTGTTATCCTGAATTATAACGAGGGGAAAGTGGGTGGAGCCTCATGAAGTCATCATTCTGACGATAATTATTGGTACCGGCCATTTTTTTTTCAGTAAATAGGTAGATAGCCAATAAATAAAAATTACTTGACATTGGATATAGCAGTTATCAAATCAAGCTTGTCTACTATGTTTTTGAAAATTACCAACTATTCCCTACATCTTGTCAATCTGATTGTGACCTATAAAGTAGACTGTAATTTCTTAGGAAACCTATTTTGGGAGTTAGACTAATGATCGAAGTGTTTTTGTATTTATTAACATATTTTGTTGGTTTGTTCATTATGACAATTATCAGTGGAGAGGTTCCAGAGTTCATAAAGGTGTACTGCTTTGGTTGTATGTAAATTTGTATGTCATTGTTGCCAGAGGTTTAGCCTTCGTTACGTATAGCCAATCATCAATCGAGAAAAACAAAAAAAAAAAAAAAAAAGGGGGGGGGAGGGAAGAAATGCTGTCATAAGTTACGTAACGAGTGCGTTCGAAGCCTTTTCTCTGAGTAAGTTGGCCCGTCTTAAAAAAAAAAGTCACTTTTACATTATAAGTACCAAATTTATTCAACCTACGTAATGCAGAATACAGTCAAAATTTATGTGTAGATATAATATGTATTCTGAATAAGCGTTATATTATGAAATGCATAGATAAAAAGTTATTGCGAAAAAACCGTGTTACAGAGGCCTTGAATCTCATAGTAGGTCTTCTTGTTTTATAGTCGAGAATGCTATCGATAAAAAAAGGCCCATGTATACACACATTACCATACATTACTTATGCATATACATATACAGTATATAGCCTATATATTAATATACAAAACGTTCCTCGTAACTGGGGTCTACAAAGAGAAAACACACACACACACACACACACACACACACACATATATATATTATATATATATATATATATATTATATATATATATATATGTGTGTGTGTGTGTGTGTGTGTGTGTGCGTGTGTGTGTGTGTAAACTAGGTACTAGGCTTTTCAGCAATTACATGAGCATTAGTTATAACAATTCAGTTTCATCAAACTCTTTCATCAGTGTGAAAGAAACAGACTGAAGAAGGAAGAAGAGCGAAATCACATACGAACACCAACAAATACGCATTAGTATTCAGATACGTAGATCAATATGCAAACTGCAAAGGAGAGAGAGAGAGAGAGAGAGAGAGAGAGAGAGAGAGAGAGAGAGAGAGAGAAACTGTCAACACACTGAGAGGTGTGCAAAGCGTCGAGACTTGTGCCGCAACTACCTCGTGAGCAAAGGTCGTTAAGGCCTTTAACTTTCTTCCTCTTAACTTCTCTGATGAGTTCAGGCGACGGGAAAGTTGCTGGCATTAACTTGCAAAATATTCTTCATTCACTTGCCATCAAGCGGAATAAGAACGTTTCTTTACTCTTTCTACAACTGAGCAACTTCATTGGATGTTTCTTTCTATTCAATTCCCTCTCCTCCACTTTACTAGTTTTTATATATCTTTTACTTAACAAGAAACACTTCAACACAAACAAATATAAAACCACAGGAGAAGGCTAAATTTTATACGAATTTCCCTTTACATTCTCTAGTACAAACATTAATCTTTGGCTTTGGCAACAACGAGAGAAGAGAGAGAGAGAGAGAGAGAGAGAGATATGAAAAAGTTAAGTGATCTACACTGCATATACGAATAGAAAACGTCAATAACAAAGAGAGAGAGAGAGAGAGAGAGAGAGAGAGAGATATGAAAAGTTAAGTGATCTACACTGCATATACGAATAGAAAACGTCAATAACAAAGAAAGAGGAGAGAGAGAGAGAGAGAGAGAGAGAGAGAGAGAGAGAGAGAGAGTTAATCACCCATACACTAAAGACGAATCGAAAACATCTATGAGAGAGAGAGAGAAAATCAAGTTACACGCCTACACTGAAAAGAAAAATAGACTTGTGTAACAACACCCTTTTTTTCCTGAACTAATTTCTTACACCTTCAGCTCGAATTAATCCAATATCAACAGCTTCAAAGAAACAGCGCTGCTCCTCATCCTCAGGAAATTACATTTTTCGCCCACTCCCAGCCACGCCTTTGTTTGACAAACAAGCTGTTTGCTCCCTTCACAGAACTGCGACCCATATTTTGAATGAATCTAATTTTAACATTTCATTTAAAGCATCGCTAGGTATCATCGACCCGACTTTTAGTTATTGACTTTTCTCTTCCCTAAGGAAAGCTTATGTATTTCCATTTTTATTACAATAAATCATTCCTTACTCTTTGGCTTTTCAGGCCTTACGGGGGAGCTGTGTCAACGATATCTGGCTATTGCTAATTCTCATTGCTGTAGCTGTTGCGTGTGACTACTATAACTATCATATCAAACAGATAAAAGTACATATAATTTACTTTTCTGCCATCCACTGTGTACAAAAGCAATGCAGCAGCCACTTACAACGGTATAAAACCGTCAGATGTCAACACTAACAACGGCGAGAATCGCTCTTACATCAGAGAAGGTGGTTTTTCCTATTATAAATCTGACATTCTGTCATCTTACTACACCTGCATCTCTTCGCTGCAACTCTCAAGCTAAGTTCGGAAAGATTTCTTTTAACATTTTCCGGTCTAAGCACTTTCATCTTGGGCACCTCTTTCTCAGCAACTCATCCTTGAAATGGCTCTGAGAAATTTTACACCATACTAAGTCCTCAGACTCTCCGAACACCTGCTTCCGTATTATTCATTTCCCACTTTTATTACATTTAAAAAATCAATTCAATTTAATGAAGATCGCCACTTTTGCAAATAAATTACGTTTTCAAGAGGGTTTGCTTCCTTGAATGTTTATTTATCAACGAATTTTCACTTAGTCTTCTTGGGATGTCAATCGCAGGCAACTGACCTAATATAACTTTTGGTGGAAATCCAGCTTCAAGGAATTGAGCCATGAGTTAAGTGAGTTATGCCCCAACACCGTAGGCTTTCATCTTGTTTTAAACGTCTGCAATATACATCTATTCTTTTTGAGAAACTTAGTCATCCATAAAAACTTACTGACAGTATCCTTTCTCTCTCTCTCTCTCTCTCTCTCTCTCTCTCTCTCTCTCTCTCTCTCTCTCTCTCTCTCTCTCTGCTTTAGATACTGCCTTTTTTTTAGACATTGCAACAAACAGCAATAAAAAACGTCAGAGGGAAAAATCCCTATATTTTTTTCGAGGTGTATAGGTTGGTAAAGGAAACAGTCTTACCATAACTGTGCTTTCTCTCTCTCTCACTCCAGTTCAACGTTGCTTAGGAGACAAACAGGAACAATTTGATCGGTTGAGCGAGGGAAACACAGGATTGCTTCAACTTTGATTGAATCTTACTTGCCTTGAAACAAACATTGAGTGAATCACCTCTTTCAATCATTTGCGTGAAATAACCGCGGGGCTTGCTCTCATGTGCAGTATAATAGGAAAAGTCCTTCTCACTTTATTCATTCAAAACGCAATAAAAATCCTTGTAGCTTTGTTCAAAACAACAATGAGACATACTTGCTGAAATTTATACAGAAGAGAGAACCCTGTTTACTTCCTAAGCAAACTCTCCCCACTCTGCAACAAGAGTGATGAAAGATTCCCACTATTTTCATAAGTGATTATAATGAACATCAAGGATACACCTATCTTCCAATTTCTCCTCCAAAGATTTGCATGTGGGTCACCCAAGATAATTGCAAGTCATCTTAATAGCCGCTCGTGAAAATTACTGTAATTTGATGCATTTGCCCCGTCATCTCTGGTTTTATGACATCATAACATGGAGGATGAAGATAATGATTTTTAAACATATGAATGTGAATTTCGGTTTCTTTTCTTAAGTGTATTTCTGAATTATTTATGTAAATTGTTGCTGGGAGTAAAACGACTACCACTACACACTGCATGCCACAATTACTTTTGTGATCTTACGTAGCATACTCATTTATTCACTTATTATCCTCAACCTACACAAAATAAAGGAAGTGGCCTAATTAATGTAGTAAGATTACTAAAAAGATCGTTTATTTAAGTCATCTGAATTCAGTAACCCTACTTAATTGAAATACAGAAAAGACGAGAAAATTATATGAATAAAAATGTAATAAGTATACATATAGAAAAAAAGCAGGCAATGCTAATGTTTGAAATTTAAGGATCTTACGTATAATAAGTAAAATTACAAAAAAATCTTTTCAGTTACTATAAACGAATAAAAAATTTGCAATTTACACCTAAAATATCGGACATTAACTCACTGACAGTACTGTCCCTAAGGAGAGAGAGAGAGAGATGAGAGAAGGAGAGGAAGAGAGCGAGAGAGAAGAGAGAGAGAGAGAGAGAATGTAGCTGGAATAATGTAATAAATAAATGGAATAATCATACTTCTAACAGTAATTAAATAAAAAATGTTAAATGACAAGAACTATATTAGATAAATTTTTCAGAACGTACCCAAGATACACATTAAAGAACGTTCCATTCATTCTGATTTCATCGTTGTACTATAGGCTGTAAGTGATGAAGAAAAAAAAAAAAGACGAGCAAATAATGTCGATACACACACACCACACCACACACACACACACACACAAAAACACGTCATTCATACGCCAACAGACAAAATCAAGTTTCCAATAGAAATTGTAACACGAAACTACAAATTCAAAATATGTATTGAAAATATTCATACATTTAAAAAAAAAAAAAAAAAAAAAAAAAAAATCATAAAAAGAAACATAATCT
>NC_061091.1:59286788-59289288 GCF_015104395.2 Macrobrachium nipponense
ATCCTCTTACGTTCACAATCTTCGCCCATCACATGGGGATTCCACATGGAACTCAGAATCAATATATTTGCATCAACGCATCCAGTACCTTACTTCCGGGAGATGCATGGTCGCCCCAAAAACTATTTTCATATAAACTGTCTCGACAAGAGAATGACACCATAAACTGTAATGGAACCCATTCATAAGTTTTCTAAGTACCGTCCCAAACATAAAAACATCAAAGAAGCAAAAAAAAAAAATAATAATAATAATAATAAAATAAAAATAAAAAATTAAAAAACGCCGATAAAACATACATAGTCTTACCTCCGTCAGATAATAGAACAAAGTTACTCTGAGTTCAGTGCATTTCATCAGTGAAGTCATGTACTCCTTAAGAACAGAGACTTCAGTATTCTAGGACTCGTATGGTAGAGGTCAAAATATATGTCATCTTTCTTAAGTGGGTCGACTTTCATGCGTGATCTCCAGTCGAGGTCAAGGACTATCTTACAAGACGTTGAAAATGCATACTATCTCTCTCTCTCTCTCTCTCTCTCTCTCTCTCTCTCTCTCTCTCTCTCTCTCTCTCTCTCTAAATATAATTTATATGTAGTATATATTTGTATATATATAACTATTTTACACATGACATTTCAAACATTCAAATACTAGGCCACAAACGGTCAGCTAAAAAGGAAATAACTATATCTTGAATATAAAATTCACCCAAAGGGAATTAGTATGAGGAAGAACAGCAACAGAATAAAATAGATGGTTCAATGTCTTAGAGGAGGTGCAGTGATTCATATAACTTCTGATTAATATGGGAACCGAATCATGCCTAAAATAACTACTCACCAGAACAAATAAACAAACAAAATGTGATGATATCGGTAACCTTCTTTCAAAATGGTAAAAATGTTATCTAGTAATTAGTTCCATCCGAAAATTTTGAATTCGATCATTAATTTCCTTGCTGGAGGAGGAATAGTAATTAAAAAAACCATCGGCCCGGATCTTCCATTTTTTCTCTCCTTTTTTTTTAATGTTACTTCAATATCTACTAAATGTGGGTAGAAAACTCCCATAGAGATTCACCCACAGTACTAGATACTCATATGCGTTACCGGACATACCTCAAATGACTTTCCTTTAACCACAGCTTAACCAAATTCACAGCCCGCTGAGCTAGCTTACAGACAATCCTGAGAGAGAGAGAGAGAGAGAGAGAGAGAGAGAGAGAGAGAGAGAGAGAGAGAGAGAGAGAGAGGTTACCTATATTTAGAGCGGCTCGAGTGGAACACAAGTATCCGGACAGTATTCATTGAAGCAAAAGACATATGAGAAAGTCAGACGCCAGATTATAATTCCCTTCCAGGTATTTGGAATTAAAGCAAATATTTTAACAAATTTACTTTATCTTCAATTTGTGTTAACAAGAACCATAACGATAATAAAAATCTAGTAACCTTTAAAATATTTCAATTCTATATACTTATAATCAGAGCGGCTTAAATAGAATTCTTACATCGAAATACGAAAATTGAACAGAATATTTTACTTCACAATCGTAAACAGGAAATGGAAGAACGGTTTGATGAATTTGGTCTCTCATCATCGAGCTGTAATTTCAGATTCTCCGTCCATTGCAGAGCAACACACAATAACACATACAGTACATACATAAAGAAACACACACACACACACACACACACACACACACACACACACACACACACACACACACACACAGCTGCTATAGAAGTAACAGATAAGGAATGCAACGTGCGGTAGCTTAATATATTTAAACAGTCATAGGCCAGAGCAAAAGCTCTCACTCTCTCTCTCTCTCTCTCATCTCCTCTCTTTCTTTCTCTCTCTCTCCACGCAAACACACACACACACACATATATATATATATATATATATATATACATATACATATATATACATATATATAGGATATATATATATATAATATATATATATATATATATTTGTGCATAACGAAAATAATGACAACCACAATAATTTTTCCGGACTGCAAGATGGAAAATAAACAGGCTATGAACCATGAAAGTCGAAAGAAAAAAAAAAAAAAGGGAAGAAAAAAAAAAAAAAACGCCAAGACAGGTACTGCCAACGCTGAATCTTGAGCGTCATCGCGGTCAGGAGGTCAGAGATGAGATAGAATGGGAATTGCCAGTAAACTGAGCAATAAATAAACAATGCGAGTAGCAATGCGACAGCGGTGGCAAGATGGCGTGGAATGAATGCTGATAAATAACTAAAACATCTGACTGTATTTACCCATCTGCGTGATTATAAATATGCATACATTATACAGAGGTTACATATACATATGATTCTAACATATTATATTCATATATATATATATATATATATATATATATATATATATATATATATATGCACAAATATAAATATGCGTGTGTATTCTTATTTCTGGAAGTGAAGACTAAAAGACATGTAAAAAAAAAAATATTAAAAAAAG
>NC_061091.1:59291788-59294288 GCF_015104395.2 Macrobrachium nipponense
ATATATATATATATATATATATATATTTTATATACATATACATATACATATATAATATATATAATATATATATATATATATGTATATATATAGTTTCTAAATATAACACAAGTAGTTATACTTTTTTGGCTATATATATATATATATATATATATATATATATATATATATATATATATATATATAACATATACATATACAAATATACACTCATGAATGCAAGGACATTGAAAAATCAAACAAGTACAGTACAGAAGAAAAATCGTAAACATTCCACCCTGCAATGACTGTGTTTATTGCTCCAGCAGAGGGACAGCTCTTTTCCCATCCTCTTTTGGTTTCCTCCCATTCGGGCCTGGGCAGGATAGGAGCATTCTCTAATTTGCAGTTATACAGTAGAAATATGTTTCTAAAGTTCCTGGTATACTTGGTACCGGAACCTGTATTTATAACATTCGATAGTCTTTCTGACTTCTCAGTCCTTAAGTGACTCATTGTTGCTTGCAGTTCATCACTGATCTATTGCAATATTCTAAGGCGCTATTTCGTAAAAAAAATTTAAATGATGCTGTCCCTATTTAACGGGTTAACATCAACAATGGCTATCAAAGCCGTGTGTATTATAAAAAAAAAATATACACACACAAACACACAGAAAAGTATCTAAAATGCGCAAAGATATTTCATTCATTTCTGCCAATGCTTTTGTACTACTACAGTTCCCTTAGGGGTAACTGTGAATGCGCATAGAACTTTCTTTCTCCGAAGGAGAACATGGTACCAAAAGCTATTCAGAAGATCTTCACTAATATCAACAACAGTGCCACAATCATATCGGGATTCTTGACGCCTGTCATTTTCTCTCTCTCGCTCTTGCTTTCTCTCTGCTTTCAAGTTACTCGGATTCTGACGACAAGCAAATATAGTGTCTGCCACTGCATGTTACTTTATTTCACCGATCTCTCTCTCTCTCTCTCTCTCTCTCTCTCTCTCTCTCTCTCTCTCTCTCTCTTCTGCTACTCGAAAGACATTTTTTGAAAGAAACTGATTTTAAATATCATTGGTCATTCCCTTATCGGTTTCACGGAAAAATTATAGAGGATAAAATGACCATGCTTTTGCCATGCCAATTTCATATCCTGGCTCCCTATGGTATCCCCTACACCAACCGAATAATATTCAGGTCACTAACCTAGATATTTTTATTACAAACAATATAATCACGCATTTATTTCACCATACGCATTAAATGAAGTTGAACTAGAAGAGGAATAGGAAGACAGGTGACTAGGGAAGAGGAGGAGAGGAGGGTAAGAGAAGGAAAAGAAATCGGGGGAAAACGTAAGAACTCGGAAACACGATTAGTACACGGAATGAGGCAAAGGAGGGTATAGAAGGGCCTCATAAGGAGAAGACCTAAAGGGAAAGAGAGACCTAACAACGAAACGAAGGGAAAACTTGGGAAGGAGGGGAAGAACCACAGTTATGAGTAAAGGGGCAGGGATAAACTACAAGACATTAACGACATCGATTTACAACATTAAGACACCATGAAGCACCGACAAATGGAAACATCAAAGAAAAGCCTTTGTTACATAAGATAAGAAGCTCATGCAAGACTGAACGTAAACGGACAATTAGACGTAATAAAGTATGATATAACTCAAAAGAGAATATTAATAGGGGATATGGAGAAGGGTGCAGGGGGGACTTCAATCATCCTAAATCATTTAGATAATATAAAGTACCACAGAATAGTAAAAAAGTAAGATAGAGAATTCCAAGGTGAAATTACGCATTTTTCAATCATGAGTGTACTTTTTAAGAGATAAAAAATGAGAGAGAGAGAGAGAGAGAGAGAGAGAGAGAGAGAGAGAGAGAGAGAGAGAGAGAGAGAGGGCAAATACGCATTAGTTTTATATGACAAAAATTATAAAAAGACCCATGGTAAACAAGAATCCGATGCGCCAAAGAAACCTGGATTTCCAGAGAGAGCGAGAGAGAGAGAGAGAGAGAGAGAGAGAGAGAGCTGATTGACGATCGAGAAATTTAATCAGAAATTCCAGGACGTCCAGCAGTGCCAGCATAGCGCCCCGTGCGCGTGCGTGTGTATGTACATGTAACGGCAGATGTACAAGTTACGTTGGCAGACAATATTTATATTCAAAGGAAATAGACTTTCCATGAAGCTGAGTATAACGGTACTTGGAGGGGAGAGGGGATTGGGGGAGGGGTTTTATATATATATATATATATATTATATATAATAATATTATATATTATATATATATATATAATATATACACCCTCTCTGAACATTAAAGGACTGTAGGTGAAAAAGAAATAAGAATAGGGTGATTACTTCGAGAAAAGCAGTTAGTTCAGGCATGGGGAGCTCAGTCCAAGATTGGTGAATTCAGAATTCGAGTCTGTCGTTTCAGGAATGGGAATTCAGCTCATGTTACGAGGTAAGTTCAGTTACAAAGTGGGGAATAGGGCA
>NC_061091.1:59299288-59501788 GCF_015104395.2 Macrobrachium nipponense
CCTACTTATTCATTCCGTCGATCAAATCAATCCAAAAAGCCAATCACTCCCGGTATGAATGAGATCACACATAACACATATTACTCAAAAATATCATAACAAGATTACATACATTGAATGTAAAACGATGATCTTTAACTTTCTAAATTCACTAGGAAATAACTAAAGGTAGAAAAATAAAAAAATAAAAAAGCTAAGAAATCACAGATACGCTAGAAAATGTCTTTGCTAGCAATGAAGTTTTATGATTTTTCGATACAAAATTAAATCCGTATTACCTAAGATATGGGTTAGCTAATGGCGTTCAAATGGCCATTACGTCTAACGAAGACTACAACAATAGCTGCAACTAAAACATTGACAAAAACATGAATATATTTGAGACATGAATCAAATATGAACATAAATTACGAAGTTTACACGGATATAATATACACATTCTCACAAAATAATCAATAATCACAGGTACTGCTACAGACATCCTAGATATTGTAATTAAGTACTAACATACCTTTTATTTCTTCAGTAAGAATTAAACAAAAATGTATAATAAAAATGTGAAAAACTGTATTCAGTAAAATATTTTATTTGTTCTAAAACGAGCTTAAACAAAGAAATAAACGCATATACAGAAGCATTGCCATTTCCTGCATGGAAGATAAAGGACAATGAAGCTTCTTAAAACTCCCTCAGAAATAAAATATGAAAATCATACATGACAGTGAAAAATTCTAAATAAATAAATATTTCAGGCTTTATTTTTCTAAAACGGTTGGTCTGATTGAAACAGCCACAAGCACTTCTGTTCAACATGCGGACTCCGTTCCTATTTAGGCCTACAAAAAAACGCCGAGAGCCGTTCATCATACTTCCGTAGGCATAGGGTTAAGCCCACCCAGTGGCACGAGCATTTTAAACCGACATCCATCTTCCTGATGGAGATCCTCAAAAACCTACCGCCATCAACATCCATCACTATAAAGAACGAGAAAAAAAGTCGTACGATAATTTGGAAAAAAAGAAACTGCTCAATTCCAGATAACTTATTCTTAATTGCAATGGAATTCACAATAAGACTTTTTCTATAATTCATATAAAAATTCTTTCTATCCACACTCACAATAATATATAGTATATATATAGTATATATATATATATATATATAATAATATATATATATATAGATATATATATATATACTATATATATATATATATATATATATATATATATATATATAGTATATATATATATATATATATATATATATATATATATATATATATATATATATATATATGCGTGTGTATTGTAGGCTATGTATCAAAGTTGGGTAAAGATAGAGAAGAAAGAATTTAGTCAAACAACAATTATATTACTGCAATATCTATTACAAGCCACATTTATATTTGTGTGTTTTAGAATATCTTGTTTAAACGGTTCCATGCTAACACGTATAAAATTCCTTGCCGCTCATTTTATTCTCAAATAAGACTACTTGTAATTCATATTCAGTAGGCCTGTTTCTAAGCTATCATTACTGAATCACGGGGAACCAATCCATGTCTTCCAAAATTAATCAGCCGCAAACTATAAGCTATGATAAAAAAGGACGTCAAATTCTTCGCAATTATTATATCTTTAAAGCATAAATGACAGCACACGAAAAGAATAAAATAACAGGGCTAAAGACGATTACAGTGATCATTCCGCTCGTGACAACATAATTAAAATACTGTTATGTCTAAACCATTTCGATCAATCACCCACAGAAGCCGACTTTCCCCTGAGAGAGAGAGACCTTACCTTACAGACCTTACATCTTGTTCAGGTTGCCCCAGGTCCCTCAGTGTGAGGCACCTCTAATGTCTACCAGAGAGTTGCTAGTACATCTTCCGGTATATTTTGCATCTTCCAATCTTGGATGGTCTGGGATGCAGTTTAGATATTTGTCGAGCTTATTCTTAAACACATCTACGCTCACTCCTGATATATTCCTCAGATGAGCTGGCAACGCATTGATAGACGCTGCATTATCGATGCTGTGCGTAGTGGATTAAATGTCCTGTGTGCTTTCCTTATTTTTCCTGGTATATTTTTGGGGCACTATTAATCTACCTCTGCTTGCTCTTTCTGATATTTTTAATTCCATGATATTTTCTGCTATTCCTTCTATCTGTTTCCATGCCTGAATTATCATGTAGCGTTCTCTTCTCCTTTCCAGACTATATAAATTTTAATGAATTGTAGTCTTCCAGTAGTCTAGGTCCTTAACTTCTTCTATTCTCAGCTGTAAAGGACCTTTGTACACTCTCTATTTGTGCAATATCCTTTTGATAGTGTGGGTACCATATCATATTGCAATATTCAAGTGGACTACGAACATATGTTTTTATAAAGCATAATCATGTGTTCAGCTTTTTCTTGTTTTGAAGTGCCGTAACAACATTCCCATTTTTGCTTTACATTTTGCCAACAGAGTTGCTATTTGATCATTGCATAACATGTTCCTATTCATTCATCATCACACCAAGGTCTTTAACTGCTTCCTTATTTGTGATGGTCTCATTATTAGGTCCCTTATATGCATATAGCTTTCTTTCTCTGTCTCCATAATTTATGATTCAAATTTATCAGAGTTAAATACCATCCTATTTACCTCTGCCCAATCATATACTTTGTTAAGGTCTCTTTGTAGAGCGTTCCTATCTTCATCACAAGTAATTTCTCTACTTATTCTTGTGTCATCTGCGAAACTACTCACTACCGAATCCTTAACATTATTGTCTATGTCTTCAATCATAATAACAAACAGTATTGCAGCTAACACCGTACCTTGCGCACACCGGATATTACCTTGGCTTCATCCGATTTCTCGTCGTTGCAATAACTATCTGTTTTCTGTTGTGTAAAATTCTTTTAACCATCTTCCTACTTTATCCACGATATTGTGTTTTCTAATTTTCTTCGCTAATATATTATGGTCTACTTTATCAAAAGCTTTTGCAAAGTCTAAATAAACCACATCTGTTTCATTTCCGCTTTTCATATTTTTGAATATGTTTTCACGGTGGACTAACAGTTGGGTTTTGTGTACTTTTTCCGGGTACGAAACCATGTTGTCCTTTATTAAACAAATTATTTTTATTAAATGTTTCATAATATTTTTCTTCATTACCCTTCATACACGTTTCATTATATGTGATGTTAGACTCACAGGCCTATAATTACTTGCCTCTAGTCTTGATTCCACTTTTGAAAGTAGGGGTAATATAACGCTAATTTTGTGCTCATCATATATCTTGCCTGTATCTACACTTTGTCTTAACTAATATTGCAAGTGGCTTTGCGATAGAATGAACTACTTTTTTCTAACAAATAGCAGGAATTCCATCAGGCCCTGCAGCAGCTCCATTTTTAATTTCATTAATAGCCATGCACAATATCAGCTTCATTAATATCTATGTCAGCTAAATATTCACTATTTTTCATAACCCTTACTTCTATAATCATTATCTTCCATTATCTATTCTAGGGGTGAATTCTCTCTTATATCGTTCTGCCAGTATGTTGCAAATTTCCTTTTTTTCATTCGTTAATCTCCCTTCAATTCTCAGAGGGCCTATTTCTATTCTCTTTTATTCATCTTCTTCGCATATGAGTATAATATTTGGGGTTTTGCTTGATATTTAATAGGGTTTTTTCTTCCAAGTCCCGTTTGTCATTTTCTTTTGATTGTATAATCTTTTTTTCTTTTTCTGCATTTTCTATCTTACTTTTTAGTTCTATAACTTCCATGCATTTTTTTCTTTTGCAAGACCTTTTTTCCACTTTCTGATTTTCTGGAACAAGATTCTTCTGTCTCTTGGTATGCATGAATGATGTTTTCTTTTCTTCTTCGGTATATATTTTTCCACTATTATCTCCAATATATATAATATCTCCGTATTTTACCCTTATGTCATCACTTAACGAAAATGTTATCCCAATCTTTGTTTAATTCCTTCATTAATTTCTGACCATTTTATATTTTTACTGTAGAAGTTGTATTTTCCATATCCTTCCCACTTTTTCATTTCTTGCTTATCTCTATTTTCACTTGCTTTGGAATGAACTGTTAATTCTATGACATTATGGTCTGAATTACTCGCATTATAAACTATTATTTCTTTAACATAATCATCTCGTTCACAAATACTAGGTCTAAAGTATTTTCCTTTCTTGTTGGCAGGTGATTTATTTGTTGAATGTGTATTCTAGTAGCATATCTAATAGCTTTTCAAATTGCCTCTTATTCTTCTGCACTACTATTACTCTCTTTTTTATATGTATAAGTACAACCACAATCTCCTATTCGTTCTTTCCATTCTACGCAAGGAAAGTTGAAGTCACCAGATAGGAGAACAATAGTCAGTCCTTGTGATTTCTACATATATCACAAAGAGAGAGAGAGAGAGAGAGAGAGACGAGAGAGAAGAGAGAGAGGGAGAGAGAGAGAGAGTGTGTGTGTGTGTGTGTGTGTGTGTGTGTGTGTGTGTGTGGTGTGTGTGTGTGTGTGTGTTCAATATATATTTATATATATTATATTAAGAATTCTCTTCCTTACGACCGATGAAATTACAGGTACATCAAATCATACAGCCTATGTTTTTCTTACTGAGCCGCCAATAGGAAGGCACTTGAAACTATTTTTACTTCCGATTAAAATTACAAATGGAAATAATAGAATTCAATTAGAAGAAAGCTACGAATAAACATTCTAGGAAAATACAAACGAGGAAATTATATGTAAAAAGAAGAAACACACACACATGCCACCAAAACTTAGCATTCGTTCACGTGCTCACTGACGACCCATAAGGCATTAGCAACGATTACAACTTGGAATCTTTTAAGAGCATTAAGGGTACTACCAGCTGTCTCCATTTTTAAACATCTTCCCCTTCCCAGTAAACCACCCCTATCCATAAGGGACACTACTTCATGAGATGTACTCGCAACAAGGAAACGACTCAACTCTTACGAACAGAAACTCACAGCAAGAAACGTTCTTTAGCGATTACAAGTATTGAAAAACTGGCACAAGTCATATAAGTCGTCTCGTCGAAATGGTAATTCCTTAAACCTATCAATGTTGGCCAAAATTTGGAATAATAAATGCTATTATAACTAGATACTTACAGCTAATAAAATACCACAGGAGCCATAAACCACAACTTCTGTAATGTAAATAAATGACAGAGAGAGAGAGAGAGAGAGAGAGAGAGAGAGAGAGAGAGAGAGAGAGAGAGAGAGAGAGAGAGATGCAAAGTATCAAACGAACTCTTCAGGACACTTGATCCAAACGCTTTGGACATTGTTTTGCTGTGAGAATATGGTAGCATTTGGCATCTTGAATTTATATGTAATTACCAACGCCTTGTTCATTCTTCCACCCACAGGAAATATTTGACTTATTTTGAATCAGATGCCCGATTTCAGCTCATCTAATAATTTTAGTAGTTAGATTATCTTTTTTCAAGCTTCATATTATCTTATAAGACATTTGCATTCAAGTTTGGTTTGCTTAATTTAATATTTTTCTGATACGGTATTCTATTCCATGTAAATTTGCTTTATTATGTGCATGAAGCACAATAAAGAATTGAGACCCACCAACAAGGTTCTAAAGAAAGCAGAGATAACATTAGCAAAATAAAAGCAAAAATAATAATAATAAAAATAAAATACAAGAGGGACTGATTAAAGTGGGAACATAAAACCAAAAATATATCACGAAACTGAAGCAAACCGACGAACATTTCAGCCTCGACCATCAAAGATTCAGAATCATCAGGGAAGAAAAAAAGCTGATCAAAAGGATATCTTGGGTCTTTGAATCTCAAACTTTTTCTGGCGGATAATTAAGAGAGAGAGGAGGAGGAGAGAGAAGAGGAGAGAGAGAAGAGAGAGAGACGAGAGAGACGAGGGGGGGGGGGGAGAGAGAGAGAGAGAATCAGTCACACTATTTTGTCTCCTAATAGTTGTCATCCATTGCACAATTTAGTGAAATTGCTATCGGTTCCTATATCTACTACAAAGATCAGTAACGCTAATTTAAGCAAATTATTTCTTTCGTCAGACTTTCGGAATTTTCTCCTAAATTCGTATTTCCCCCGGCTTCTTAAATACTAACAATTTCCTCAAGAGGAAGGGACCACTCTATCCTTTTAAGGCTATACCAGTTACAAGCATGAAACTGCCGCCCCGGCTGGTATCGTACAAAAAACTTGATGAATGAAACGAGGACCATCACACAAAGACTCAAATGACCTTTGATCGACAACCTTTTCATATTAAAATAAGTGTATAGTGACGACCTAGACCACTAGGATTACGATCCTTGCTCCCACAGCGACTTACTAGAACGATTCCGGCCGACGGAAAGAGATACAGACACGTCTCCCGATGAGTCATTCTGTCTCTGATGAACCAAGCTTTGAATTATGCATCTGACAGAAGTTCCACCTATAAACAGAGACGGAGAAAACTATGGGACTAGCAACGTCATACCAAAAGACCTCTTCAGAAGCAGAATTCTGGCATCATAAGGAGCGACCTCGTTTACAGGGATGAGGCTTGTGTTTATATATATATATATATATATATATATATATATATATATATATATACATATATATATATATATATATATATATATATATATATCTATATATATATATATATGTATGATGTGTGTGTATGTATAATATATTATATATATAATATATTATAATATATATATATATATATATATATATATTTGTGCATATAAGTATATATATATATTATATACAATTATATATAAGTATATATAATTATATATATATATAAATATAAATATATATATATATATATATATATATATATGTATATTTATATATATATATAATGTGTGTGTTTTTTTTTGGTTTCCTTTAACAGAGGTTGATTCCCGAGATAAACAGAGCAATATTCAATGCCTCATTCATACTATTACTACAAAAAAATATTCCACCGCATTAGCGATACATACGCCTGCAAAAAGAAGTAATGTGCGTATATGTACAGTATATGAGTATATAGTATGTGGAGTTGAGATTTTTGAAAAAGCATGAAAAATAAAAATATAGTAAGAAAAGGATTCACAATCAGTATTCCTTAAGAATTCAGAATTTAAAATTATTTCAATACGATATAAAAAGAATAAAATATTCTAGCCACCTCCTGCCATACACTCGGAAACTAAGAAAAAAATGGCCTAAGTTATAGGCCTCCCCTTGCCGCCTTTCTCTCCGTAACCAGCCCAGGAGAGAATCCCACCTGGCGTTTTATCACAGAGCGATGTGTGTTTACGTGTCTAAAACCTTCTCCGTATCAGATTAGAGGAAAGATCAATTTCTAATTAGTGGACCTGCCTTTTAATGACGGCTTAAGGGGACATCCTCACCAAATTTGGGATGGCAGGTGACGGGGCCAACTTTACTTTTTTTTTTATGCAAGACCCAATGAGATGTAAATCAAATTACCCTATCTAACAAGAATCCGACGCAAACAAGAATGAAAACCACTGTCCGTAACACACGCACACACACACACACATATATATATGTACATTGGTATCGCGTCAAAAAGCACTGGATTTTTAAAATGCTTCCAACATATATATCGACGGATTCTATCAAAGATTGAAAGAACTAACAAAGTTAATGAATAAAGCTAGTTAGCCTTATACACGATACAAATTTACAAATAATGGCTTGATTACGCGTCTAAGTGGTGATTTGTCAAAATACTCTCAAATCATATATAATGATGGTCATGAAAAACATAATGACCATTACCAAACTAACTGGTACTACTTTTACTAAAATTTATTACTATCCGGCTCCCGGCTCGAATCGCCTCTACGACCGAGGAATTTGCAGACGTTAATCATGGCAAAGGATGTAACTGTTTTAAACTAATGATAAATAAATACACATTATACACGTGACCATCTTCGAGAGTGATGAACCGCTAACCATATTTTTTCAAGACAAAATCTGATGAACGATGAATAGCCTATCAGACCGTTAGGTCCCTCGTGTCCTTAGATTGGTATTCATTTTGACGAGGTGCTCAGCACTCACGTCCGTTATTTTCTCTGTTCCCACTCCCAGCCGCAGCCTACAACAGTCGACTAACATGAACACAATTCTGGAATTACAAGGAAACGTGCCCATACCGCCCCTTTTCTTGCCCGGATCAGCATCCGAACGCAGTTCCTAGAGTGAAATCTAAGAGTACTACCAAATACACGACTGCCTGAGAGAGAGAGAGAGAGAGAGAGAGAGAGAGAGAGAGAGAGAGAGAGAGAGAGAGAGCCTAACTGGGTAACAAACATAAGAAAGAATAAGAAAGTAAAAGACATGCTACGTAGCCATAAAAGCTTCAAAGATTCGCTAACCTGAAGCCCATTAAAGAACTGTTTGAAAAATAAACCCATTACAACATTCTGTGGATGTAAGAAATAAAGCCTGACTCGGGGAGGGGGATAGCAAGGAAGCTGATGTTTACATCTAGGCTTGGCCTGATAACATTTACTCTTCTCAAAACTTTCAACAAACAAGTCCTTGTGACGGCTAAAACGAATAAAAAGCTTTGACCTAGTAGTCGGGCTTTGTATATGAGACTGAACTATTTATACCCACGCTCTTTGACCTGGTGGGTGTATGGAAGTGGGTCAGTAATAAAAATGATGGCATCTCAAGGGGTATTAGAGAGAATTAACAAGGAGGGTTGCTTGAATAAAAAGTATCGAATGGCATTCCTTTAACTGTTGGAATGAGGGTTAATTTGCTATGGAAACGAGCAATACGCACGAGAAGAATATCTTTGTATGTCGTAACTAAAACTATTATACTTTTGTTTGCATTGTGTACCACGGCATAACGAGAACTGGACGTTTGTATGCTGTGTGAAAACACCTGTATGCTGTTATACACAAAGTTAAACAAATGGAATTTTTCAAAATACTAAAGCGTAAGATGAAAACTCTGTTGTACCTGTATACAGTAAGACATTTGTTTTATCTGTATACTGTAAGATAGGCACATGAAAAAAACGATAATTTTTAACCCAAAACACGACAAATAATTGACATTTCTATAAGCTTCCTAAAATAGCAAATTTTGCTAATATATTCTGTAGCTCAGCACAAACAGACATATATACGCTGTAATATATTCATGAAATTGTAAGTCACCAAACAGTATAGCAAGAAGACAGCCACAGGGACACACCACACTCAGTAAGACAGACAGATGGACAGCAATACCCTCAGCTGCTCCCGCTGCCACTTACTGTCACTAACTTATGTGATTGTTTAATATTTTGAGACTGACAGGTTCGCCCATGTCAGATCTAAAAATAGGAGCTTTTCTGAAACTCCCTTCCTCTCTCTACACAACTACAGCCATCATGAGAGTACGGTGGTCACTAAACTGCAAATAAAGAAAAAAATCACAATGAATAAAAAGTTATTCTAATTCAGCAGTCCTTCATTCACGCCCCACTTCTGCATTTAGGCTAATACATTAGCTTAAAACATTAAGTCTCTTCTGTTTCTTTTAAAGGAATGCTGCCTTATGAAGGAGGGAAGGAGCATGTCATCAGTCTTCTTAAACCTTGGGCTATGCCATTTCCTCATTATTAGAGCCTTCCACAATATTGGGTTGAGTTACGGTATATGGCTTTAGGGTAAGCACAAGAACACGTATAGTTACTTATCCTATTTTCTTTCACTCAATTATTAATTTATTAATAATTTGAAATAGTTATGAATTTTAATATTAGTTTATTACGGTAAAAGGACGAATTTTCATCTTTTGTAATCGCTATTATGTTAATCATATATAATATATATATATACATATATTTATATATGTTATATATATATTATATATATATATATATATATTATTATATATATGCTTGTTTAACTGTTTTCATTTGATAAGTATACCTTTTTTGGCATCTAATTTTTATTATTAAATATTTGTAGCTCTTCCTTCTTTCTTTTTCACTAATGTGCATTCTTTTCTAAAGGACATTGATATTAGAGTTCATAACTTCTCAGGTTGCTTTGTATTATACTAAGTAACAACGCCGGCACCGCAGGAATTCATCAGTGTACATATGACCATTATTTTTTATCATTATTGATCGGTAAGAACTCTTACTGTTAGTATGAGTCATGGAAATAAAGCCTATTTATCGAGGCGTCTGCAAAAAGAAGAAGAAGAAGAAAAAAACGATCTTACAATGCAATCAGACAGGTTTTGACCGATGTTCATGTCTCCCCTTTCATTTCAATTTTTTTTTTCTAAAGGAAAATTAATCTCGGAAATCTTCAATTTTGTTCGTTTCGGCAGAGCGCGCATGACCCAAGGTCAACCTCCCTTACTTAGGGACGTTATTTTCTACGGCATTTTACACGGATTTAGGAAAACTTTACTCGCAATCCTAAAACCAAAGCTGCTATCTGTACTTCTTTCCAAAATATTATTCTTCTCAGATACTTTCCATGTTATGGCTTCATTTAACACATGCTTGAAGATGAGAAAAAAATTATAGTTTTTCATACTTACAATATTTCTTATGAACTTCTAAAACTTTTTATCTGAAAACACTTTAGTCACTAACCTTAGACGTTTGAAGTATGAAACGCTGACTTTTTTTGTTTTAACAATTTCTGTATTTTGCTTTTTGGAGAGAAAGAGTGAATGGGGTAAAAACTATAGTGGGCCCCATTTATTTAACAATATTTTCTGACAGTATTCAGATTAAGATTTCTAAATTTCAGGAACCACAATTTAGCCGCACCTTGAGACCACAACAACGGATAAAGTGTAACGACCTTTGACCCCGGAGAAATCTCTGGTCCGTAACACATAAAAAAGGAAGGGTGAGATTATGTATGTATTTATGCATGTATGTGTATATACATACATACACGAGCGTATTCCTTGTAAATGCCCTCTAAAGAATATTCGTCTCTTTCTCTCCCTCTCTCCTTATAACATTACAACCCACAACATCCTTCTCCCAGCCAATTTCCCCGAGGCGCCCACTCTCGCCCACGAGACCAATTTCTTCAAATTCCCATAAGTGTATTACCCATACGAGTAGGAAGGTCTTGAGCTGCGAGATCCCAGGGTTTAAGCAGGTCATCCGTTGCAATCATTGGATGAATTCAAGGACATACTTAAGTGGTACGTAACTGATTTCTGATTTTCATATACCATTTTAGACAAAAAGTTTGTACTTATAAGTGCGTGAAAACCCATGAAAACATAAATGCATAATTAGTTTATTTCTATACGGTGTGCATGTTTGAACGTACACGCGTTCGCATGTTCCTAAACCCATGCATATAGCTAAAGTAAGAGAAAGAATCCGTATTTCTGTACGTATCTTATCGATGTCAACGAAAAACAGTAAACCAAAACTTGCTTTAAAAAAATTCTCAACATGAGAAATATTTAAATCACTTAATCAATGTAGCAATACTATTTAACGGTGAAATTACGAATAAACGACGACCGTACTAAAAAACAGAAAGGGTACAAACATAAATAATTTAAAATCTAGCATCCCAAGAAACAAGGAATATTATTATTTTCATAAAAAATAAATAAAAGAAATGGTAATTGCGGTTACCCGACATAAACCGGAAAATCACAATCAAGAGAACTGATATTTTGAACAAGAGAAGCTGATAGCAGCCAAGTAATGCAAGAAAAGCATTGAGAAAAAACCTTAAGAAATAATCATTATAATAAAAAAATAAAATGCTGTATAAATATCGTAAAGCGTATGCAATGAAAAGCAAATATAAAAATCAATGAATAAATAAAAGCCAAGAAAATGACTTCAACCGCCAACGTTCTGCTAACAACGACCATCTTGCACGAACATCTCAACCCTATTCTTAGCAATAACCGTAATCCTGTCGCATACGCATTAAATAACACTCTTATCAACCACTTTAGCAAATATACATATCCAAGTTTAAACTTACATCAAGGACAACGTCAACCTACAACTCTCTCTCTCTCTCTCTCTCTCTCTCTCTCTCTCTCTCTCTCTCTCCATTCATATCTTGAGTGTGACGAGGAAAGGGATTTTTAATAAAATAAATATGTCCTGCTGAGCATGAGTTACATTAAAGGCGAAATGAATTCATGTAACCGGAGCTAGTTTGCGTGATTCTACAGTTCTGGAAGTTATAAATCTTTATTAAGGTTAACCAAAAATAAGAGAGAGAGAGAGAGAGAGAGAGAGAGAGAGAGAGAGAGAGAGAGAGAGAGAGAGAGAGAGAGAGAGAGAGTTTTAAAACAATTCAAGAAGCTATTTCAGTGCACTAGATGCCAATATTTACTAGAAAACTCAAACGAATCCGACAAAAAGGGGTGAGAATAAAATCACAAATAAACTTGTTCAATAAAGGTTGGAAATTCGAAGACGTTTGTTTTAGAGTTTGCTTCAAGTCGAAACTTGCAAACATACAAGAAGAAAATATTCGAAGAATATTAATCAACCTAGAGGAGAAATGTGCCAGCAAAATCAAGGCTTGATCCGACCTACAGCTTACTCGGGTTATGTGCAAGATTTAACCCTCACGCATAAGTTGTGAACCTTATATGTCTAACTTTTAACGTAAATTAAAACGTCCTAAAATCTATGGTCAAATGGAGCTTTGTTTCACCAACGAAAGTTATATTAAACAATTTTTCTGTGCTGTCTAACATGCACATTATTTATCATTTTATATTTTCATTCTTATAAATAAATAACAAATATCCGATCCTAAAATTCCTGTATCTCTAATTTAATGCGAAACACCTTTCCAGACCTGTTTAGGCTCCTCCCCCAAAACATTCAACAACAACGTAGTTTGTACAGGCTTACTCCCCGAGTAAGCGATAACAAAAGACTTCAGCCACTGTTGATTAAAGGGTACATTTCCCGAATCCTCAAACATAAAACTCAAGTTAGTCTGGTATTTTTTGTAACATCATACCCGTCTGCAGAATTGTTAGTCTGTCATTTACAATATAAAAGAAGACGGCTTAAAATGCCTCTGACAACGACGTTGAAGCAGAGTAATGGTACTGACCGCATCTGTGAGTTAACTAAATATCTTGAGAACAGATGGCTGGCTCTGCAAGTGTTAAGAAAATAAGCTGAGAACGGATGCAAGAATTTGGATAAGTAAGGATAAGTATATTTCACTGTATGAAAAGTATATTAACTATATGACCACCCCTCTCCAACCAACCCCCCTTACTCAAGACTAACCTCTGATAGACATCAATTAGAGATTTCACTTGGCTATATAATTCACCCTACCTTTATCTATTCATCATTGCTTTCACTGATGTGTGCTCCAAAAAACTAAACATCCTATTATTCGCAGACAGAAATGCAGATGCAGCAGTGGATGTCTGCTCTCTCTCTCTCTCTCTCTCTCTCTCTCTCTCTCTCTCTCTCTCTCTCTCTCTCTCTCTCTCGAGCTATTCCTTGGCAACAATGGCAGAAAACTTCCTGGAATTAAAGCAGCTTCTTCAAGCGTACATAGACTTGCAAATGTTCAGTGAATCTTTCGAAAAAAAAAAATAAAGGAAATGCGCACATAGCTATTTATTTTTACAACAATTAGACATATATGTTTATGTATGCGTGTACACAATTACGCAAATATAGAGTATTCTTACCATCATCATTCCTTTCATGATTATATTTGCCATTACATAAATAACCATATTCAACAGATTTATGAATTAGGTTATCGAAGTAATTAAGCTTATAAAACCTTAAATGAAAATAGAGTCCTTCAAAAATCTAGTACATATCATAGTTAATAGCCAAGTAATGACTAAACATGTTACATGTTCAGTTTATACATATAATACATACACACACGTACATACATACGCACACACACACACATATAATTTCAAGAATTTTATTAAACGAACAGTTAACTGACATTTAGTTCAAGAGAGACCTAGGGCACTCTGTAACTTCCACGGCCTCACCTGCCACACCGCATCACCTTTAAATCTTAAAGGGGTCTCCCGTAACTAATAACAGATTATGGCCCTCTCGTGCTGCTGGGGACCCAACCCCCCTTGTTCGTCCAGAAACTACCCTGTATAGTAAAACAAAATGATACGTACCCACATATAGATAGATAGATAGATAGCTATTATATACATATATATACTTACTTTAAAAGTCGGTTTCCATGACTTCTAAACTAGATTAATTTGCTGCAAGTACGTAGGATATACTGAATATATGAGTGTGTATGGTTTTATGATAAAAACACGTGTATTAACGTTTGTGCGAGTTCAAACAAACACTAACGCATGCAGAAGCATACCAGAATTCAAATTCCATCAAATTCTGAGAAAAGCACTAGCAACCGTTCCCCAATATCAATTGGCGGGAAATAAACACTCGGAACAGCAACTACACACACATAAAACAGATTATTCTGATCAAATAAACGCGTTACCCCTTTTTAAAAAACGAAGTGATATAATTCCACCCCTGCATAACACGATTAAAAGAAGCAACGCGGTCAAATGGAAACATGGAGTTAAAATTTGCTTCCATACGACAAAGAAGACAACATCGCGTCGGCAATCATAATTTAAATTAATCACAACAATAATAATAACTATAACATGCAACTATAATAGTTATAAACATCACAATCATTGTTAGGAATATAAAAAAAAAAAAAAAAAAAAAAAAAAAAAACATAACAGCGCACAGGCATCCGTATAAAAATGAACGAATTTGAGACTCCCTCTCGTCCTGTTTCTGTCAACTAATAGGCGAACTGTCAGATGCTATTGTTAAGAAGCGAGAATGCCATTTGTAGTCTCTCTCTCTCTCTCTCTCTCTCTCTCTCTCTCTCTCTCTCTCTCTCTCTATCTCCTCCTCTCTCCTCTCTCTCCTCTCTCTCTCATGTAGTTGTTTACTTCCTGCACCCTGACCTTAATTCAGTTATCTGACATTCACAACGCAAGTGAAGTGAGGGCGGCTGGGCGAGTAGGTCGAGTTGACGAGGATATTGCAGGTTAGGTTTTGTCATTTTCAGTAACTTGAAGCTTAATGGATACCCAGTGCCGTTATATAGCCCAAGCCTGAAGCAAACTCGAGAAATGTTTAGTAAAAGAAATTGGGACTTAATCCTGAAGGAAACTATAAACAGACTTCTTGAAGGATTAATGGTTAGAAGGGGCGATCCTAGTGGACTACTCAAGTTAGAGTCTATGTTGAAAATACAGTAAAAAATTTATATTTAATCAAAATGCTTTTTCATGAACGTTTCAAAATAAAAAGATTTTTTAAAAATACATTCTGATCTCTTAATGTATTAGGTTACATTTTTTAGACTAAAACATAAACAGAAACATCATAACGTTGGCTGCTTTCATTTAGTCTGGACGCCTACCTTAGCGGCGTGGGTATAACGAGATCGTTTATATTACCACAGTCATAATCTGCACACACCTTTCATTTGACATACTAAATAACTATGCCTCAAACTCGAGCATTTTTTCACACCAGTGAGTTCATCCCACTCCTGAGAATGAGGTGACAGGGCATTTTCGCATTCTTCTCAACGTGAACTTTCGTTTGACATAAAAAATTATCATATTTTAAATTTAGAGAAATTTTAGTATCTTAGCGCTGGCCTTATCTTTCCGACTATCAGGGTACGCCAAATGACGTAGATCGGTAAAAGATGATACGCATCATCAAAAACATTACAACAACTAAGCTAAAAGATGAAAAACTTCTTGGCCATGATTTTACTTTTTATTTCATATTAACGCCGACCTAATAATTTCATCAGGCACCGAGAGAAACTGCCCTTGGTTCAATGGGAGATAACCAAGCAATAATAAGTTTTATGATTATACCAAAGGTTAGCCTACCATAAAATTGACCGAACTACGCTACAACAATGTTACAACAATTAAGCTTCAACATGTAAGGAAGCATCATGAGGCAGACACATTTAGTCCGGAAGCCAATGTTCTGAGTATAGCAATGGCAATAGCTCTTCAATAATAAAATGCCGACAAGCTAAATAAAAATACACAATAAATAAATGAAAGTCACTACAACAGGATTAATGCTCTGGGTATCGCAATAACAATAGCTCTTCAACACTAAAATGCCGACGAACTAAATAAAAATATATAGTTAATATATGAAAGTCACTACAACATTCTCCTGCTTAATGGTAGAGGACGGTCGGCAAAAAATGATAATAACTCCAAAAGAGCCATTTCCCTGGACGGTCATTATGCCTGTCATTATCCTCGTCACCAATGATGCAAGGAACGCAGCATTCCATTGATGTTACTGAACCACAAACTTACCGAGAAACTCTTTTTAAGTTTTTATAAGGTAATGTAAATGTATGCTATGCCTCGACAGTAAAGTAGGAATATAGGTTTCGTAACATTTACATCAAATTAGTAAAACAAAAATGATAACACACACCAAAATAACAATATTAACATTATAATTATTATTCTAACTATAACAAAAAAAATATCATCAGGTACAGAAAAGGAGCTATACATAGTCATATATATATTATATTATATATAATATATATATATATATATCTATATATAGATATGTACACCTATATATATAATTATATTATATATGTATAATATATATATAATATATTAAAAACTGTAATAGCCACAATGCCCTCTTAACTTTTAAAATTCTTTGCTCATTTTTTGGATACGATTGTCACTACAAAGCCTTGAGATCTACCTTTCAAAGGTGTAATATGAAGAAATCATTATGGTATCACGGGTTCATTTCCCGCTACCAGACATGACATCATGATTTCTTCATATTTCTTTGAAAGTTGGATCTCAACGCTTTGTAGTGATAGGCGTATTCAAAAATGAGCAAAGAATCTGAGAAGTTAAGAGGGCATTGTGGTATTAGAATTACATATGTGTCTGGTAAAAATGACCAATAGATTCTACACACACACACACACACACACACATATATATATATATATATATATATATATATATATATATATATATAATATATATATATATATATATATATAATTCTACATTTTTCAGTTTACACTGAATATAATAGAAGCTGACAGACCTTTATATACAAAACAGAGAGGTGGCGGGGTTACAGTTTGTTAATCTGGGCGGCGTATTCTTTAAGCAAAAGAGATAAGGAAAGAGAATCAAGGTATAATCCAGGATGGAGATTTAAATTCCCAGTTGACGTGGCCTTATCGCTTTTGCTTAAAAAAAAACATGCCGCCCATATATATATATATATATATATATATATATATATATATATATATATATATATATATATATATATATATATATCAGCGTTTCAAGCGGAAGGCTTTGATATATCAAGCAACTCAAGCTACCTGACGCCAAGGAGTTTCTCGGTAGAGCAAGATCCACTTGCCGACAGGTAGCCGGAAGCGCGCGCCGTTCCGGAGGTGAAGCTTCAGACAATATGAATTTGCAAGGAACGTGCAAGATGCAGCTCGCCGTTTATATGAATCATGATTCACATCACTGAACCCAGGGTTTAACGCACGGATAAATGATAAAAGGTGACTAGGGAATTAAACATGAATATAAAAATATTACACAGTGATGCTACCTTTTATAGTCGGAAGATACCTAAGCATTCTTTGAATTGTTTTCTGAGAAAACTCATTTAAGAGACCTGACACAACTTTCTTATATATATATATATATATATATATATATATATATATATATATATATATATATATATATATATATATATATATATATATATATATATATATATATATATATATATATATATATATAAAGAGAGGTGGGTGAGTGTGTCTGTTTGCGTGTCCTTTTATTGTTCATCTAGTCAAAACGAAGATGATCAAATAAATGTTATGTGTCACTCATTTCTTCTAATGTAATCATGTTTCCATTCGTCCTGTCCTGTAGAATTCGGCTGTAATTCACATCACACTATGTGAAACACACACAATAGCTATATGGTCACGAATCATCTAGATCCAAATAATTCATACAAACCAAAAAACTAAAATCGACTAGCAGTCAGCTACAATGGTATGTGAAACAGAATTCTTGTCCGTAAAATATTTTCTTCATTACATATAATTTCCTTTTAGTATCTAATATTCAACAGAGTGGAAATATACTGAAATAAGTATCTAATATTCAACAGAGTGGAAATATACTGAAATAAGAACAATTTCATTTTTCAATTATAAAATCAAACCTCTCTCTAAATTACCGATAGGCCCTACATACCAAACTGGCTCTCTACTTGGTGAATGCAAAGTTGAAGCAAGCCAAAAACCTCCCAGTGTCCTGACTTGAAACTGATGATAAAACACATTTTATCACAATTTACGTTCGTTGCCTCCGTCAGGAACATCTCAATGAGAATGTTGGAGGGTATTGCACCCTTCAAGGACGGAAAAGGAAAAAGGAAAGATCGTCTCTTGGGGACTTGAAGAGACATCAAGGGAGAGGGGGAAGGGATAAGAATGGGGGAGGGGAGGGTAGTAAGAGGGGTCTGAATTCGGAAGGGGAAGACCCGATACCAGGGACGATTCTAGTTAGAAGGAATGGGGGGTGGGTAACCCAGTCATCAAAGGGGAAGGATATCATAACAGTGTGTGAGTGAATGCAAAAGAGAGGAGGGTGGGGGAGGGGGGAAGCGGTTAAAGTTGGTTGAAGAGTTGTGAAGAAAAGGGTTTGGGTCAAGCATATGAAAAGACTGAAAAAAAATCCCTCAGAATTGAAAAGGTCACAAGAGAATAACGAGATGTCTAAGTTCATTAAAAGAAAAGGGGAAAGAGCTTTTTGAGTTCCCGTGAATAGAATGAATAGAGAACATGGAAAAATACCAAGAACTGCAAGAGAATGGATAGATCATAATGAGAAGGAAAGTAAAAGAAAGAAGTCAAGAAGAAAGAAAGAAGTGATTAAGATTTTGCAATGTGTGTTTGAGAATTTTGGTTTCCATAACGTCATAATAAATTTAAATACAACTATGTAAGCAAGTGTGAACACATATAATATATATATATATATATATATATATATATATATATATATATATATATATATATATATATATATATATAAGTAGGCGGTTATATGGGCAATCATACATAACGTGCATGCACGCAAACACATACTTTTGTCAATTTCAGTTACCTCATTATAAAAAAAAATCTGGTGCACACGTGATCAAGGAAAGGATGGAAAAATCATGACTAGTGTAAGAAAGAATAGCCATCCGGTTAACAGCTTACATTCATGAAAAGATAAATATCAAGGAAATTCCTATAATTCCCACATAAATCTGCTTAAAACTGGACTCGCGAATGTGGACCGATAAATACGAAAGAATTTCGTGAAATCTCCAACCACCACGCACCCCCTCCCCCTTCACCAACCTCCATAGAGCCCCAATCACACACGTTTGTAGGAGAACCAATGCCTTTAAGCCGTTTTGGGATTTTCGAACTTAAGCCACCATATAAATGCCAACAAGAGCTGCTGAATGCCGAAGGGCGATAAAGGGTTGAAAAGAGAAATGGAAGCGATAAAAAACATCTCTACCAATGGCAGCTGGATGAGACGTCGAGGTGCAAGATGTCAGAGTGAAGACAAGGGAAAACTGAAAGGAATTTCACAGCATGATGAGGTGAAAGGAGATTCCAAAACTAATCCGCCATTTACCTTCGACATATACACGGTTCCTTTAAAATTCTTTCTCTACAGACTACATTCTTTCCTTCTTTTCTTACATTCTACTCGCATTACATTTATTCGGAGCTTTTCTTATCACCGATACTGGCCCAGAACATCTGAGGGGCCTCTCAAGTAGTCATTATCCCGACAACAGAGGATCCCAAGGCGCCTCTCTACAAATCACCCCAAAAATGAAGCTCTATATTTCTGAATAGTGACATGCAAAAAACTGATTATACCGACTATATTGTTAGCAATATCACGCGTCAATTACCAGTTTAAAATAAAATCTTTACGTTCACATTAAATAGAAAATAAATAGGTATAAGCAGTGTCCTCCCTTTGCTTTCATCATAACATCTTTCTTGTTCATAATGAGTATTTATGAACCATCCAACCAAGACTCAATAGATATATCCAATATGTAAATTACCCGATTCGTCTTACTCAATGGGTAAGTGTAAGCTTTGTTGTCAATGTGAACGCTGTGACTTAATTAATATGTCATCTACTTTAATTTTTTTTACTTCGCGTATCTTCAGGGCTATATTATAAAACTGACTGACTACGGGCAAAACAAAATAATTTTTACACACTTTCAACCTAATTTTTCATGTATTTTTAGGATTAACCTTTTGATTTTTATGTACCACGATTAATTAGCCTTTCAGAAGAAAGCGTACTTCCGTTTAAACAGTCACCATATCTCTAAAGATAATTAACCTTTTAGTTCATTTTATGATAGCCAGTCTTCTCGTTTTATCATATTTTTCTCGAGATATAACAAAAAACCCTACGCATCCTACTACAACTCCTAGAAATGACATCGCTGCAGCAAACACATCAGCTGAAGAAAATCTAATTACCACCTTTACACATGGAACGTTAACTTAATTACATCACAAACTCTTCCTTTTCATTACCTCTAACGTATCAGATAGATACTACCCACGCAAAATTAATATAATATATATATATATATATATATATATATATAGATAATAATATATTGCGTGTGTGTGTGTGTGTGTGTGCGCGCGCGCGCTTGTATTTATGTATAGTTGTATATTTATAATTATATGCAAATAAAGGATTACCGTATCAAATGAAATAAAACTAAATTCCAGGAAAAAAGAAGTAGAGGAAAAAAAGACATGAAGACCTTCACACTCATCAAAGCCCAAGAACACGAACAATGGCTAAAGAAAGAACAAAGACGTATAAAAAGGAAGCTGGGTGTCGTTGCATTTTAGCCTAATGTAGTCAGGGAGATGCTCAGGCAACAACAATAAAAGTCTCCTGCAAATGGACACTTCCCTCTATTACCCTAAAATTTCTAAATCCTGCACCCACACATTTCTTCGTGTCTCTCTCTCTTATTCACAATGTAGGTGTCTCATAATTTCGTAATGATCTCCCCCTCTTTCTTCATACTTGG
The DNA here is from genome assembly GCF_015104395.2 of Macrobrachium nipponense. NCBI lineage: Eukaryota > Metazoa > Arthropoda > Malacostraca > Decapoda > Palaemonidae > Macrobrachium > Macrobrachium nipponense. The sequence continues at coordinate 59,320,616 of NC_061091.1, forward strand.
ATGTATCTTGAAGTTTCCTAGACCTCTCTCTTTCTCTTTCTCTTCCCTCACTTTAGATTTCTCTACGTTTCGTTTAGATTTCTCTTCTCTCTCCTTCTATTCATACTATAGATATCTTCCATATTCACTTACAGATCTCTCTCTCTCTCTCTCTCTCTCTCTCTCTCTCTCTCTCTCTCTCTCTCTCTCTCAATTCACTTCTGCAGCAAGCATATCACCGAGCCAAAATAAAAGGTTAATATAACAAAAATTCTCAAAAATACTAATTTCCACTAAACAGTCGCCTGCCTACAGCAGAGACGCTAAATTACACATACATGAAAATAAGCAAGTTCCAATATACATACATATCTATATCCCTGGCAGTACATCTTACTATAACTGTTACTTGAATGGTGACAATACACAGCGGGTTTGCCTTTCACGTCTGGCTTCAGTTCTATTACCCCTCCCCACTCTCAAAACAGGAATAGCCCGCATGCCTCACAATGTTATCAAGAGTGACAAAAGTTGCAACAACAAGTGTTCTATGCAATTTACTAAATTAGAAAGGTCAAGGGATAGTCATTTCCTCCACTATAAGTTACGCCTCCCTCCCTCTATACACACTAAAATATATATGAATGTATGTATATAAATATATATATATATATATATATATATATATATATATATATAGATATATATATACATAGATTATGTATATAATATATAATGTAGACAGATACAGATATTACTACAATCCTGTAGTTTTCAATATCTATATCAAACTTATTTCTCTCTCTCTCTCTCTCTCTCTCTCTCATGACAGCCTGAAACCGCAACCCCACCGACGTCGGCTGCTGCCCAACTACGGCATGCCTTGGCGCCATTCCATAAATTGGATCAACACCGATGAAAAGACAGAGATAAACATTCTAACTTATCTAAAGCAATATCATTGTCAAAACAATGATATTAAAAAAAAATCTAAATCTTAAATTCAAGAGTATAGGACAGCGAGAATACCTTTAAAAAAACAAATATATATAGAATATATAATATATATATAGATATAATGTTTTCAAAAACCATTAAATACCGAAAAACCAAAACTGGAGAGAGAGAGAGAGAGGATTTTGAGACCAGAAAGACCGACGACGAGAGGGGGGGGGAGAGAGAGAGAGACGAGAGAGAGAGAGAGAGAGAGAGACTTTGTAAAGTATAAGCAATGCTTCTCATTAACAGTTACCGGATGCGGTACATAAATATACCATTAGCATATCGCCCTAAGGTGAAAAGCGAGGCAAGTTTAAGAGATTCTGAAAATGCCAGGTTTCTCGGAATTGTGTGTTTACCATGGCCACCGCCCCTCTCTCTTTCTCACTTCCTTTTCCGCCCTCTAAATGCTGCATTATATACGTATACTTGAACCCACTAAACAGGGCTTACGGCAATACATACTAATATGTATATAAGAAAATCCACATCAACATATATGATTAAACATTGTATTTAGAGACAATACAAATCTGCAGTAAAACACGGAAGCTTTCGACCTTATGCCCTATTAATGGTAATGCTAAAAAATATAAGAACATTTTTTTAAGGAAACAAAATGTGATAGGGATTTTGTAAGAAGTCTAATGGTAGTGTCAAAACGGTTATCGGTTATGAAGTGGTGCTAATTTTTAAAATAACAAGCAAAATCGTCTACCTCGTTACTAAGTGACAAATGTCACTGAAATAACGAGCACAAAGGCTGAGGGTCATTAACCATATTCAAATCACCGGATCGCCAAAAACGACCAACAAATAAATGAAGACAGCAATTAAGATCTCAACGTTTGGCCAGCAGATACTAAGGAACAACCATAACATGACAACCAGTTCTTAATTGATCATTGTTTTTGTAACATCACCTGACTTTGTAAAAATCTCTATCCCTTTTTATTTTCGTTTTTAAAAACCGTTCTCTTATTCTTTCATCAGCTCGCTGAAGCTGCCTACGGTCGAAAATTTCTGATTTTACTTTAGACATGTTTCCAAATAGAGTATTTAATCGAGCATTATTGCGGATTTGCTTGTAAACTCTCCAATCACAGTTGAGTTGTGTTTGTGAATAAATATATATTTTTCTAAAAAAATATAACTTGTGTAATTAAATTTTTGAAACGAAATCACTGCACGGGATAAATTAGAGAGAGAGAGAGAGAGAGAGAGAGAGAGAGAGAGAGAGAGAGAGAGACATTCTGCAAACTGTACCAAGTTTTTCATTAGCGAATAATGCTCTAAATGACAAGCAGCTATAGGATGTGAGGTCATCATACATTACTAAATGACGTCATAGGAGTGTCAAGTATACCTCATTTCCAACTAGGAGTGTATCAGGCCTTGATCTGAATCATTAATCTTCACTACAAGAATCCATATCTTTACGCATAAATTCTATAAATATATATATGACCAAAACGTCTAAGACAAACAACCGTCATGTGGCATTACAAATTCCTGGTCTTGAATTGTATCCAAGTTCCTCCTGAAATTTCCATGTACGGCATCAACTGAAAAGTCAGCCCTGCCAGTAGGATTAGCGAGATAAATGATCATGAAATCACCGAAACACTGCTTTGCAATGAGCAAAACCAGAGCCTGTGATGAACTACTGTCCCTGACGAATGGTCATCCTGAGGGTGATGTGGGGTGCCTACAAATAAATTTATGGGAGGTAACCCTCATGAACATGTTTTGTAAAGTTACCCTAAAACAGCGAGCTGAAAAGTGAAAGCATAAGCGATTTTCAGACAAGGAAGAAAATCACTGAACCAGTCGCCACAATGAAGTTTTTCTGTGCGTAATGATCACCTTCTGATCACTTCACGGTAAAGTAAGTTCAAAACCAACAGAGGTCTCAGAGAAATCCGGCTGTGGTTTAATAACCAATCCCATTCTCAGCATCTGGCACTAGTGATCACCTAAATTCAAAGTAGGGGAACCAGAATGTTGTGTAACTGGTTTTGTCTGACCAATCCAAGTATACATTAATCAATCAGTACTGAGCTAACTCACGAGCACGGCATAAACGAAAATTCAAAGCAGAGTACGCCACATTCAACTTAAACGTAGTGAGCTTACATGCACTAATAAAACAAACTAAAGCATAAAAAAGCAAGATGCAAAATAAAAGCCATTAACCACCTTTAACAGAGCCAGGCTAGGCTTCCATCGCTGGCGTTCCACAAAATATATTACGACCGGTGAAAGAAAAGTTACTTGAACTACGATTCATATGAGATGTTTGTCATTCCTTATGAGGAGAATTTCTTCACACATCATCCAGAATCGGTTAAAAATGTATTCGTTCTTGCTTCCTTTTGTTTTGCATGTTAGTCAGTAGGACGGTATCAACACTAAAATACTTAGCTTCAAAATTAATATTTGGCGAACTGTTAAGGATTTAGTTGAACTACGGTTAAATCAACTGAAGTTCGGATTGCGTTACCTCAATTTAAAAGGAGGGGGGAAATGACTAGTAGACAACCAGTAGTGGTAATTAATACCTAAAAAATATTCTAATTTGATCATAAACAATTTAAATGGAGCAAACAGGAGCTAAGATATCTTTGCAGATAAAAGAACCAATCCACGACCATTTGGTCTATATTACTTCAATAAAATGAGGCAGAAAGATAGAGACAGGCAAGGGGGAAGCTTAAACCAAAACACTTTACTGCTGCTGTTATCAGAAATGCGCAAAATTAGTACATTAGTTCAGATGCAGGATGAACCAGCAAATCAGAAAAGACGTTTCGGTTACTGATATTAAATAATAATAATAATAATAATAATAATAATAATAATAATAATAATAATAATAATAATAATAATAATAATAAAATAAAATAAATAAAAACTCCCTTAAGAAGAGGCCGAATATGGGAAAATGAAAGGAACTTTATTTTCGGTTAAATAAACAGGAAAAGGAAGATAGAAATGAGGAGAGGAAAATTGAAACCTTCGAAAGAGCCACGAGAATAAGTAATATCGCTGCAAAGGGAGGAGGAGGTGGAGGAGGAGGAGGAGGTGGTGGTGGTGGTGAAATGAGGGAGGAGGAGTGGAATACGAAAGACGTGTTTGGCAGATGAAGATAGGAAAGGGAAAGGAAATTGTGGAGTGGTAAAGGTACATCGGCCTGCTCCACCCTACACTTGGCACCCTCTCTACACCGCACTATGGCACTGGCCCTCTTTTTTTTTTCCACCCTTTGACTAGACTTGGTTTGTCAACCCCATCCCCCACCACCCCTCTTTTGGCTGTGGGAAAGTCGACCATGTGAAGCCGGGTTCAACGCAATCTTGCTTAACAGTCCCCCGGGAGACACTGAGGACTTCTTATAAATTATGACACATCCTACAGGGCTATTGATTGGTAATAAAAAAAACCCTTAATGCTCAACAAATGACAATTAAACCGTATATCTGCAAAATTAAAAAATCCTTCTCTTGGGTATTAAATCCTAATATTCTAGAAATATGCTTAAAACTCCTTAAGCTTTACGAGGAGATCTTTACCTTTAAAGTAAGTCGGTTCTCTGTAGTCTTAAATAATAATAATAATAATAATAATAATAATAAAATAATAATAATAATAATAATAATAATAATAATAATAATAATAATAATAATAATAATAATAATAATAATAATAATAATAATAATAATAATTTAGTTCAAGCAATTTACAAAATAAATAATAAACAAATGATAATTATAGTACTTAAACTTCAAGATAAATGACATACTCATAATACTTACGATAAATGACATACTGATTTACTTAAAATAAATGACATTCTCATAATACTTAACACTACAACAAACAAACTACAAAAAGATGTACCTCGAGAACTGGGTATGAAAACAAACAAGAATTGGTCAATACAACCGAAGCGATATTGTATTAAGAGACATTAAAAACACCATGCAAAAGTGCACTACTGAAAAAATACTCTCATGGGTTCCCTCTAATTCCTTATGAGTTCTGAATTACTAGAGCTTTTTGTTTCCTTCAATCCAACATTCTCTCTTTCAAGAGGCAGCCAAGTCAACTGCCGAACCGTCAGCCTTTCTACACCTAAAAATCTTTTAGTATTCATTCCCGCTGTAACCTGTAGTAATCGATACTAAGTAGGATTAACCTGCTGCAGAAAAACGTAAACAGAAGGCTTAGCCAAGAAGGATGCGACAGACCTTTCTGTCTCTTATAGAAAGAAAGGCTGTGAGTCTAGAAAAACAATCGATTGTAATTCATTCCAAAACTTGGCACCAGAAGTAAGGAAGCAGCCACTAAACCAAGTGATTTCCAAGAATATAAACATCATTCGGAAACTGCTCTACTTAAACCAAATTCAGTGTAAAGCTTTGGAACTGACCCTGGTTCATTTTCCCCAATTCTCATAACTTTCCATTCTTACACTAGATGCAGGTCCATAACTTTTGTTCGTTGCTATCCCCTACTTCTTGGACCCTTCCTCCTCGCATTCTTTGAGCCTGGGCTAAATAATGGCAGTGGATTGCCGGTCCAGTCGGCCTCCACTCTAGAAAAATACGTTACCTACAAATTCCGCATTAACACTAGGATTTCATACTTATTCAACTATCCACAAAACGAAAGTCTGTCCCGACTAAATAACGTATAATATCTTTTACCATATGCAAAAGCAATAAACATAATGTATAAGCCTCAATGAATTCAACGTTTTCTATGCAAAATTATTTAGCTCAGAGAAATGAAAAAAATATCAGTGTTTTCATTTCCATTACTTTACAGCTCACTAAAAACTTTATCTGTACTATTGAGCTCCCGCAAAATATCTACAATAATAATAATAATAATAATAATAATAATAATAATAATAATAATAATAATAATAATAATAACGTCCAAAGAAGCCAAAATTTATAGAAGATGTAATATATACGGATGATACATACGATGTAATGAGTCGTCTAAAACAATCACTTTGTACTGATCCCAGAATTGATTTCTAAATCTGCGGTTATTCTTTAAAATAAATAAAATATTATACATAAGGCAATTTTTGAAAACTGTTCCATCATTTACAACCATTTCTCAAACTTACACAAACTATGGTTATCGAAATTAGACCAAAACAAGAAAACAACCTAAAACTACTAACTTTAAATAATACAATGTTTCTTAACTCCACAGTTTGCCATCAAGGCAAGAAAGTAGTTCTAGCAATAAAAGCAAACTGATGAACAACAGACCTCCTAAATAAGCACCATGAATAAGGAAATATAATTTTGACTACTTTATAAAATACAAAAGTAACTTCAGCGCAATCGAGTTTTCTACACAGCGTATAATGCTGTACGAAACTACCAGCCGCCCTTGGTGGTCTGTGCTGTTGCGGTGCCTGACGCACGATCATGGATAACCTGAACCTTAAATAAACTAAAATAAAATAAAAACTACTGAGGGTAGAGGCCTGCAATTTGGTATGTTTGATGACTGGGGGATGAATAATCAACATACCAATTTGCAGCCCTCTAGCCTCAGTAGTTTTTAAGATCTGAGGGCGGACAGACAAAGCTATCTCAATATTTTTTTTTACAGAAAACTAATCAACATAATGGTTACGAATATCACTACTAAGTCATTCCCCCTTTTCTACAGTAATAATTCTGACGATTAAAAATACGAGTCAATGTAAAGGTCTAAACTGGACAAACAAATAAACAAATCTGAGAAGACTGAGTACACAGAATCGAGAGTCAGTTGGTTTTCCTGATCTCTTTCTTCACAGTTAATTGAATAGGCCCAAACAAACCACTGGATTATCTCAGGCCTACAATGGCCTGCCTGTTCACTCAGCCTTACATGGAAATAAAACAAAGCTAATATAATAATAATAATAATAATAATATAATAATAATAATAATAATAATAATAATAATAATAATAATAATAATAATAGAAGAAGAAGAAGACGAAGAAGAAGAAGACGAAAAAGAAGAAGAAGAAGAAGAATTAAATGTTATCATATTCGTTACTGTTCCAATAACGTCAAAATTGACGGTAATATAAGAGATGGTCCAAACGTCAATCCCTGACTTTAAGAGACGTTTTGCATCGACCAGCATCTCAGACCAAAGTCCTTTCATTCTACATATTTATATGAGGGCTAGTGGTGAGGCTGGCTGGCTCTGGGCTGGAAGACGATGCGTATCAACTAGTTCAATACCCGTGGAATATAGTTATCATGGACAGTAAAAATAAATGCATATATACAAATTGCGTTATTATTATTAGTAGTAGTAGTGGCATTAGTAAAAACCATGAAATTTTTATCAAGAATCATACTACTGTATAGTACTGATCTTCATGCCTAATTAATATCCTAAATAAACAACACACACAAAACAAACCTAAATTGTCTTTAATAAAACAATGCCTCAATGTGAAAAATCTTAAAGTATACAAAAGAGAATAACTATAGACAAAATCGAATAACTGAACATGAATAAGCAGTAAATATATGAATATATGCCCTTACTGAAAAAAAAAAAAAAAAAAAAACACTTCAACCTCCCCCGCTACCCTCAGGGTTCACTGAAGAAACACTCCAACCAAACGGCAGGTTAAGGGTCAAAGGTCATTATAAAGAGCATCCCATGCAAACCACAACAGGTCACATGAGACCCTTAACCACAACTACCGGTACTTCTGCTATTACTCCTATTACTACCCAGCTAGGACTACTACTACTATTGATATACACTAGACCTGCAAGTAAGTCCTTCGTTCAGCCATACACAAGTTAGCAGATGATCAAAAACATTGTAAAAACAACTTTCATTAAAAATAGAAAAACAAAAAGTTTCGCTGGAAAACGACACCATATCATGTAAAACTTTAGTTTCAGCACTACTATTATTACTACTCTACCTTCTACCATTGGTCTCAGAGTTAAATGAAATTTCAAAGATTTCTTTATTCATGTGGTTAAGTGAGACCTCCAAAGAAATTATTACCATCAGCACTTCTATTGATACTACTACTAATATTATTACTACTACTACTACTGCTGCTGCTGCTGCACCTCCTCCATCGACGACTTACTACCACCACTATCACCACCAACCGTGCTGGGGGAGGGGGGGAGGGCGTCTTTCCGTCCGTCCTTCCGCATTCTCGCTGCCAACTCGAGACGAGACGGCCGGTTGGTTGGTTGGCTGGTTCGTCTCGGGACGGGACGGGACGATGGGAATTCCCAGCAAAACTCGCAAATCCCATTTTGAGCTCCACGCTTTCGGAAGGGGTTTGCGAAGAGATACGACCAACTTCTCTTCGCATCGTTCGCTCCGAAAAGTGAATGAAGATAAAACTAGTTCGGTTCTATCTTCGGAAGTCTCTCTCTCTCTTCTCTCTCTCCTTACCTTTCATGAAGACTGAACAAGTTTACTATATTAAATTAAGTGATTTTTACTACAGATACAGCAGGATCCCATAAGGAAAGTCTCTCTCATTATCCATTATTCTCGAGAAGATAAAAGGGATGAAGGGAGAACTTTCCATCTCTTCATTAAAAATGTTAGGAGGTTCTTCTGAATACAATATTATACTCTTCGACTTAAGCGATATTGTTTTACTTCAGGAGAGCATGTTAAAATAAATCAGAGAGAAGCACCTGGCTCTCAAGTGCCCATAAAGGATGATTCACCAACCCATCAATTGGAAATTTTATAAAAAATAACGCAAGTCTAAAACTGACTGCAGACACACACACACACACACACACACACACACACACATATATATATATATATATATATATATTATATATATATATATATATATATATATATATATATATATATATAGTATACTACTACTGACAGAGTTTCATACTAATCGTGGAATCCATGCTTACATCCTATATCAATACGAGTAGTTCTCGGTAGCATCAACCAAAAACTGAATTTCACCAATACTACACTTAAAATACATCCGAAATTGACACACGACCATTGCAGAAAAACATTAATTCTAATAAATAATCCATTTACGACACGCCCTACAGCACCTTTTGCAACTAACCTTTTATAAATTTGACAAATTTGTGTCTTTCTCACTTTTATTACAAGTGAAAACACTGGTCGAGAATTAATCTCATAAAGTATACTATGTAATGAAATGTCAAGTATGCATTCACCTGCTGAGAATGGAAAGCCATTAACTCTTTTCTGGTATATAAGGTATTACTTTCACTTCTCAACGGGATAATTAGTAGCTGTGCATAAAAAAGCTTTACTTTTGGAAAACAAGTTATCACAAAAAGATGATGAAACAGAATAAAACTCTTGCTGTAGGAGATTTTTTTTCAAATTTTACTCATAGATAATGTTGCTGCTTCTGCACTGAAGAAAACTATTTATTTCGAAAGAACCCGTGAATTCTTAATTCCCGTTCCGCAAGCCTGGGTAACCTTTCAGCTACGTCAGTTAGAGAGGAAGAGACAGAGTCATTGACAGACAGCTTGACGCCATCTACATAAAAGTAACTCAATATAGGAGTCCATGTTTTCAAATTTCTACTTATGGCATGACTGAGTTCAGCACAGTGATTTCATTTTCAACTAAGTTATTCAATATTTCAGATTTAACTGCATCATGTTCCTGAACGACAAATATAAACATGTTCATAGTTCTCACAAGATATATTCAAATATAAATAATACCATCTATTAACAGTTCACTAAACAGCCTTTGAAATTAACGCCGTTCAGGAGTGGCCATCCTCTAAAGGTCCATGAACATGTAGTGAGAGAATCTACATAGTACATGAGTAAGTTCACAAGTTAAACAAGTCAAAATAAACAACTCGCATAAAAAGACAAGGAATGTTATACTTTGCAATTATGTGGAGAGCATAAAACAGCTGCTGGGAGCACAAGAGCCTCTGACAGCACATGTACTTACCAAACACTCGTAGCTGGTGCTATGTATATGGACCCAAATTCCTTACAATGCAAACTAATCCTACCATACGAGAGAGAGAGAGAGAGAGAGAGAGAGAGAGACGAGAGGGGGACAAGGAGGAGAGAGAGAGAGAGAGAAGGGGGGGAGAGGTTGACAATAAAGTTGCTCTGGTAACACTTTAATTAACAGTTGTTAATTAATAGCCCAGCAACATGGTAAACGGCTCAGCACTTACACATTCCTTTCGAGGCGGCTTTTGGAGCCAATTCAACAAAGAAGCGTAACTTGAGAGATGTTGTCTGTGTAAACATATCAAGATACGACATCTCAAAATTCCACTACTGATCCAGGTGCTAGAGAACAAGTCAAGTTAAATAAATATACACGATATTTCTTATCAGTGCAATAAGCTTCCTGAATCGACAGTCTATAGTAACAGAAAAACATTGGGATCAAGACTTTAAGTTAGAAGGAATATTTAAAAAAAAACGATTGTAGTAAAATAACTTGAAAAGAAAACCAAGTATGAAATTTATTTTAAAACATACTTCAATTCCATTCATGTAAAATATAATCTGGTCATCGCCTTCACAGGCCATTTTACACACACACACACACAAACACCTATATTCATATATCTATCTATCTATCTATCTATATATATTATATTATATATTATATATAATATTTTAATTATTAAATATATATATATATATAGATATATATATATATAATATATATATATAATATATATATATATATATATATATAGGCTATATGTGTGTTTGTGCGACAGTAGGAAGAAGTTAGCTATAACTCTGGTTGTTCGATCTGCGAAATGCAAGTTGGACCTGGTCAGTACCTGGATGGGTGACTACCAAGGAAAGCCAACAGCCGACAAGTTACATGCCCCTTGACCATTACTTGGACAACCCATCCTATAAATATTTCTGAGAACAAGAAGAGTGACACGTCTTCTGGAGCCACTTCCTCTAAGGGGTAAACGGCATATGGCGAGAAAAATAAATCACATAAATCACAAGCACTAGACAGCAAGAGAAAACCCAAACTGTCAACCCATACTATGGGCGAACATTCACAATTTTATATTTGGCTTGACAACCGATGACAAGTCTAATTTTTCTAAAGAGAGGGCATCCTAAAATCGAAGTCTAACTGACCCATTTCCAAGGCTAGTTTAGTAGCAAATCCTGTAGATGTGCTACATGTCGCAAGTTCAGCCAAGTCAAGCATCGAAGGGTCTAATTAGTTTAACTTATAAACGTCAGACGGCGTCAGCGCATACGCCTTTTGAACACAACTGAGACAGGGTGGCGGGATACCAATATCACCCCAAGAGACTAGCTGAAAACCGGGAAATTAACACCTCATGGAACCATTACCTCTCAGTAGAAGAAGCGTATATATATATATTATTATTATTAATAGGTGTTAGTTTTTCCAGACCTCTGAGTCTCAAGTAGACTCTTCTCGGGCTGGTTCTCAGGGATCAATCCTGAGAAAAAAAAAAAAAAAAAAATTAGACTTTATTTGAGAAACCGTCTTGATTTAAAAAACCTTTATGATTTTATTAATTGAAAAATCCCTGCTTTCCGCAAGAATATTTTTCATTTCCGAACTCCGCAGATAAATAGATCTTTGCTGGGTCCAATTTGGGCACTCAACAAGCAAATGCTGTACTGTCATGGGTGTTTGACATCTGTTACATTTCACTGGGTCAGCATGTGGTGTTGACATCAAGTGACCATGTGAGAATCTTGTGTGTCCTATACGTAGCCTTGCTAGGATCACCTCTTTTGCTCTTTCCTCCTGTGAGGATGTCCTCCATGCATAGACTTCAGTTTTTATATTTTTAAGTTTATTTGTTGTTGGCACCGAGGCCCATTCTTCTTTCCAATCCTGGTAAATTAATGTTTTAACTGATTTTACCCAGTCTGACACTGGGGCATATGAAATTGTCGGAGGGATAGTGCAGGCTAATTTGGCAGCAGAGTCTGCATATTCATTTCCTTTTATTCCCACGTGTGCTGGGATCCAACATATTTCCATTGATATTCCTGATTGGAGGAGTGTTGATGAATTTTTATTTGAATTTCCTGTACTATTTGGTTTCCTGGTTTATACTGTCTTATTGCATCTATAGCGCTACGTGAGTCACTGAAAATAACAAAGACACTTGCTTTTGCCTCAGATATCATATCTAGAGCCATCTGTATGGCTGTGACTTCAGCAGTAAATACTGATGATATTGAAGGTAGGCTTTTTTTACTTAACATATTTTTCGAATATGCAGATGCTCCTACTCCAACATTATTTTTGGAGCCGTCTGTATATATCATAAATTTGTCGCCTTTTCTTCTAATGTGCTCCAAAGCATGTTGGCGGTACATTTCCGTACTTGTCATTTGTTTTTTGAGTAGGTAAGACAGGGAGGTACATATCTTTACTCTATTTAAAATCCATGGTGGTGGCAATTCCATTGGTGGGTGAAAAATTGGATTCATATTATGTATGTTCATTATGTATCTAGCTCTTTTTGGGAAAGAGCTAGTACTATTAACTGCTGTTACTTGATTACAGTTTTGGAAGCAGTAAGTTGCAGGAGACGATCCTGCTTGCATTGAAAGACCTCTTTGTATTGTTATTAAATTACGGTGATGTTTAAGCAAAACACCTGCCTCCACCAAAAGTGAGTTTGTTGGGGACGACCGGAAAGCTCCTGTGCACAATCGCACGCCTTCATGGTGCACTGCATCGAGAGATTTTAATGCAGATTCTGAGGCGGATGAATATATTGGACAGCAGTAATCTATTATGGATAAGACTGTTGCCTTATATATCATTAATAAAATGTCTCGCTTTGCTCCCCAATTAGTGTGTGATAACTTTTTTAATATGGCAAGGGCTTTGATGCCCTTGGCTTTAATGTATTTGATGTGCTCTTTCCATTTAAATGTTGATCAAATATTACTCCTAGATACTTGATTTTTGTACAAAATTGTATTTCAGTGCTATAAAGATGCAGTTTGATTGTTTGGTTCTTCATCCACCTTTTGTCTTTGTAGAAGACGATTGCTTTTGTTTTATCAGTTGAAAATTTAAATCCAACTGAATTTGCCCAACTACATATATTTGAAATGGCAGTACTGAGAACTCTCTGAGCATGTCTCAGATTACTACTCGTATAGTAAATGACAAAGTCATCAACATATAAACTGTTTTTTACACCACTTGGTAAATTTATAGTAATGTCATTGATTGCTAAAGCAAACAATGTACAGCTCAAGACACTACCTTGAGGGATTCCTTCTTTCCAGTTTATAGGTTATGAGTAGGAATTTTCTACTCTTACTGAAAAGTTCTGTTTGTTAAGAAGTTCTTAATAAATATTGGTAAGTGGCCTCTTAGTCCCTTGGAGAGGAGTTTTTGCATGATGTTATGTTTCCATGTTGTATCGTATGCTTTTTCTATATAAAAAAAATATAGCTACTGTTAATTTCTTTTGTTCAAAGCCTTTTTTGATATGATCTTCTAAATGTGTTAAGGGATCTAGGGTTGATCTGCCAGCTATTGAACCAGATTGTGTTGGTGTTAAAATGGATTCTTTGGTTATTACATACGTTAATCGTGCATTAACCATTTTTTCTAAGATTTTGCATAGGCAACTTGTTAGAGATATCGGTCTATAATTGGATGGGATTACTTGCATTCTTTCCTGGTTTGTTTATTGGAATAATTATGGCATGTTTCCATTTATCAGGAAAGACACGTTTTAGCCAGATACTATTGTAAAATTTTAATAAATATGATTTAGCTATAGGAGCTAATTTTTCTATCATTTCAAATGATATTTTATCATATCCTGGTGCAGAGGGATGACAAGAGTTGATGGCATTATCTAGTTCATCCATGTTAAAAATATAGTTATATTCCAGGTCTTCAAGAGTTTCAAAATTGAGTATTATATTTTCTTTTGTTTTCTGATACTTTGAAAATGTGTATCTAGGCTGGAGTAAGCACTGATGTTTTCAAAATGTTTCCCAATTATGTTTGATATTTCATAAGTATCATGGTATATTTTTCCATTTAAATGTATTGCACTTCTTGGAGGTCTTATATGTTTTCCATTGATTTTCCTTATCTTTTGCCAGACATCCCTTGTGGATGTGTTTGAAGATATGTTTGAGACATATTCCTTCCATGATGCGATTTTTTCAGCTATTACCGTTTTTCTAAATTTGGCTGTATATTTGTATATAGTGGTTTAATGTGGTTAATTGTTATGTTTGTTATATAAACTATTTTGTTTAATATGTTTATACTATAGGGCATTTTGTTGAGTGATTAAGGCGAGTTTTGAGTCTGTTTAGATTGCGACTCAATATATGTTTTATTTTACTTAATGTTGTTAATGTTGGATTCCACCATGGGACAGGGGATTTTGTGGAATGTGTTTTGGTTTTTGGAATACTTTTATCTGCAGCATTTATTATGAAGTTTGAGAAGGATTCACATGTAGTATTGTGATCTTCATTATGTGGGAATGGTGGTATGTTTCGTGTGTATAGGAAATATTTATCCCAGTTAGCTTTTTGGATATTATATCTTGTAGGTGGCAATATTTTGACATTACTTAAGTAGTTCAGAATGATTGGGAAATGGTCACTTGTGTATGAATCGTCTAGGACGTTCCATTCAAATTTCTCCGCTACATCATTTGAACATAATGAAATGTCAATTGAAGAAAAGGTTAGGTGTGTATTTGAAAAATATGTTGGAACTTCACTTTCATTGAGACAATACAGATTGTGTTTCATTATAGTATTCTCTATGTTGATTCCGGATGTGTCAGTGGGGTTATTAATATCCCATAATGGATTATGTGCATTAAAATCTCCTACTATAAGTAGTGGTTCCTGTATACTTTTGCTAATAAGTTCAGAAAAAATCACTGAAATTTGCATTGAAATTTGGTTGGTTATATAAATTACAATAGTAATTTTACTTTTATCAGGCATATACAGTTTAATTGATGTTATTTGATATGGCATAGATGGTATGTCAACAGGTTCATATGTAATGCTATTATGAACGTATATGGCTGTGCCTAATTTTCCACCGTCAGTTGGTGAATAACAGGCAATTTTATAGTGTTGATATTTGTAGGGTTACTTCCTATATGTTGTAGACATATGCACATTGGGCTGTGGTCTCGTATGATTCTTTGTAATTCACCCAGACGTAGTCGGGTTAAGAGACCATTTATATTCCATTGAATGATTTTATATTCCATTATTGGGAGGAATTGGTGTTAAATTCTGTAAATTGATTGCTGATTTTACTTTATCTCGTAGTTTATATGCATTTGAATTTATTTGTGGTTTTTTAATCGTTGTATTTGTATGTTGATTATTAGATTCTGCAGTTGTTTGTTTTTCATAGTTGAATATTAATAAGTCTATTTTTGATTTTTATAATTTCCTTTTTGTATTTTAAGGATTCAGAACATAATTCGTTCTCATGTTGGTGTGTTAAAGGGCACCTCCTTAATTTGGTAAAATTGTCAATACAATTTCGTACTGTGTCCTCTGTCTTGGTAGTTAGTTGGTTATATGTACTTACAAAGCATTCATTACAACCACAAGATGAAGCATGTTTGGTAATGTTAATTATTGGTTCAGAAGTTTTTGGTCTAGCTTTAGAAATGTCTGGTTTTGTAATTCTATTGTTCCTTTTCTGTAGTGATAAGGACTGTTGGTTTGAGGGGTTATTTGTTTTGTTGTTGTTAATGGGATATTTCGGTCTTGTGGATGGTTGGGGGTGATAGTTATATTTTGGTTTGGTTTAATGGTATGATTTCATTAGTATTATTTGATGGAAATTGTAAAGAGTGATCTTTACTGTCCAGATGTTGGCTGTTTGATTGAGATTGAGGGTAATTGTGTATTTCCACTTGTGATGAGGTTAGTTTAATATCTTTTTTAAAATGTTCTCCTGGTGTAGTTGGAGTCTCTCTGGATTGATTGTAATTTTCAATATTTACTTTTTTTCCCTTAGGTGGGGTTCTTTCTAGAATTATTTTCTTTTTGCCAGTTCGATTATCATCATTATTTAATTCTTCTTCTATTGGAAGTTCTTTTCCATGGATAAACTGAATCATCTATGTTGGTGGTGGTATTGGTTGTTGTAATATCACTTTTATTTTGGGTTTCAGTATTATTGGTATGAAATCCAGTTTCCATGTTTATACTATCTTGTTTGTCATTGTGCTGTTTGATGTCTTGATTTTTAGTCACATTTGAAAAGGTGGGGGTTTGGATGGATTGTTAACGCCTCTTACTTTTAGCTCAAGTCTGGCTTCCATGACTGACATTCCTGTCCTATTTATTAACAACAACTGAAGTTCTGTGTTATATGGTAAAATGAACACTCCTTAGATTTTGCGTGATGGGCTAGTCCACAATTAATACATTTTGATTGTTTACAGTTCCAATTAGTGGTATGGTCATCTGATGCACAGACTGCACATATAGCTTTATTACGGCATCTTTTGTATGTGTGTCCATACCTTGAGCACTGTGTACATTGTAATGGTTTAGGAACAAAAGGACGAACTTCTCTATTTTGTCCAAGAATTTTTATTTTAAATGGTAAGTCTTGGCCTGTAAATTTTATTTTGGCAATGTTGATATTTTTACTTTTATCTTTCCTACTTGAAATAGAGTATATTTCTAAATCGTGGATATTGTTATATCTCAATTTTAGGGAGTCTAGCAATAGTTGTTTTGAAGGAAGCTCCTGCTCGCTATTGGGTAGGATGACTGTACCCTGTACATAATTCAATGTTTCATGGCTTGTAATTATTACCTTTATTATTTATTTCTGTTATACTTAAAAAGGCAGTGGACTGCTTTTTATTGGTTACTTGGATAAGCCATTCATTGTCCTTGATGTGTCTGCATTCCATGTCTTGTGTTGGATATATGTTAAGTAATTTGTTTTCTAGCATCGCTGCTGAGATTTTGTTGTCAGCTTTGAGGACTAGAAATCTTGACCAATTATCTGGTCCAAAGAGGTCATCAAAATGTACCAATGTGGGATTAAGTCGGTAATTTTTGTTTCTTTTTGGTCCTTGTTTTATGTATGTTGCTTGTCTATTATGATTTTTATATTTTTCTGTATTGCTGAGAGGATTATTTGTCTCTAATTCAGAATTATTGTTCATCATATATGGTTCCATTGTTACGATATTGGAGTTTACCAATTTATTTTTGTTTGTTTCTTTTGTATTTATGCACTCTATTTGGTTTTCTGGCTCTGCTGCTTTTACTTGGAACAGGGTGTTCCTTTGTATCTTTTATAGTACTTTCACTACTTGTGGCAGTACCTAGGAAATTCGGGAGTGACGTGCCAATGGTCATCAACTGTGCCGTAGTTTTTCCATCATGGGGCCCAGGGGTACTCAAATCATTTATTTCACAGTTCATAAATTTTGAGTTTAAAAAAAAAAAAAAAAAAAAAAAAAAAAAAAAAAAAAAAAAAAAATTCTTGAAAAGATATCATGGCCCCTTCGCGAAGTTAAATTTTCTGCCAAAGGCACAAGTGAGAAAGGACTCCCAAAATATCCCGCATCCCTACCCTACCCCAAAAGGGGATGGCATAACATGATTAGTATGGCCCAAGTGTAAGCAGAACCCGCTTGCTAGGACTAAGAGTATTATGTTAATACAATTATCCCCATCCTAATCACATTATGGGCAAACTGGATAGAATGCCGAGAGTTCTATTCCTAGAACCAGGCCCCCCCCTGGAATCCGTGGTCCAGCTCCACAGAATAGTTCCGCCTGAAAAACAGGTCCGAACATTGTCGGGTAGATGATGGATCTACCACAGTTCTCACTATTTAGCTTCGGATTTAACTCCACGTTAAGCCATGATATGTTTTCTCATTTATTTGCTTTCAAAAATTTTGGCAAAAAATGGAAAGGTCCACATAAGTTTACTCGAAAATATATAATGTCATATGGGACTCTTGGGTTCGAACCTGGGAAGAGATTCCTGAGGTTCGAGAGCCCCCTCACCACGTCAAGGTGGTCCCAAAATGAGGGGGCGTATATATATAAACTATATACAGATATAGATGGATAGATAGTTGCTAAACGTTATTCAACTTGGAGGTGATGGTTTCAAGAGGTGTACAACGTATGTAGGCTATGCATGTATATAGAATCTACTGACCACTTTTTACCACATGGTATATATTTGTAAAAACCTGTGTGTGTATGCAATCCTGATACACACTTGCTGTAATTTAGCTCTAGCATTTACGGCAATAACAGCCCAAGAAGTGTAACACAGATATAAAATTCAATCGGAAAGATGACAAGCCTCGTGACAAAGCAATACAGTCTAAAGTACTCATAGTAAGCTCCAAGGCGTTAAATATTAAAACTATAAACATTAAATCTGTAGTTGAAAAAAGATCAAAGATGTACTTTGACCTAAATTTTCTACTTCTTTATTCTTGCAACGGAAAAAAAAAGATTGAATAAAGACGCTATGAAATTTAAAGCTAAATTTTCATTTATTACGACTTCACCGTGATATTGATATTCGATACGTCATATTTTATTATGGCCCCTCTCCCTTCTCTATCTATTGTCTGCCATATTTCTGACATACACGGAGGGGGCAAGGGGGGTTAACCTTTCTCCTGAATTAATACAGTATAGAGAGAGAGAGAGAGAGAGAGAGAGAGAGAGAGAGAGAGAGAACGTACACATGTTAATAACAAAATCAGGAGAATTTTTCAGGATATTTGCCAAAAAAATGCGAGGAAATAATCTGCTATGATTACTAATGTTGTTTATATACTGCTCGACGAAGCAAAGGATTTTCTTGAAACAAGAACCAAGAACGTGCGAGCGTATCGTAAGTATTCAACATCAAAGCCCACACTGCGGCATACACGGACATATAACTAGTTTGGTATTTGCTTGTTTTTAATCAATACGATGCCGGCATAATATCTGCTTAATTCTTAGAGTGCGAGCTATGCAGGATAAAAAAAAAACTAATGAGGCAGCAGAAAATCACTAGCATGAAAGAGAGAGAGAGAGAGAGAGAGAGAGAGAGAGAGAGAGAGAGAGAGAGAGGGGCACGCCATCTCATTTGAACTTCCAATTAGAAATACTTGTGCTTTTTCATTTTATAAAAAGACAAACGTATACTGTGTGGGAGAAATCTTTTCGTATGCCCTCGAATTTAAAGACATGTCTCACTGACCTTTTGTCCTTGAATTATGAGACCATCTCTCCTTGTCTCTCTGTCTTCTGGTATTTTGCTTTTAGTTTGTTCCCATACACGCTCTCTCTCTCTCTCTCTCTCTCTCTCTCTCTCTCTCTCTCTCTCTCTCTCTCTCATGAAGAACCTGTTTAGTCCTTCTGTATGCCGAAAGAGATGAAGATTCCTGAAGAATTAAAATATTTCTCGTGATAAGAACTTAATCTCACTTAGTCACGCCCTAGGATTGTAGACCCGGGACTAAATATTTAAACAATTACTCTCAAAGTTTCATACATTTTCGAGATTTCCAGCACTAATACGCTGACTTAGAGGAATACAAAGCTTCAACCAAAATTACATTGACAATAATACCACGGGTGTCTAAAATGATCTCGAAATTAAATGTGGATAAGAACAATTCACAAAGCTTAGTTCGAGAGATGAATTTCACCTCCATTAGGACAACATGCTTTCAGCAATCCTCATTTTCAGTTGTTATAACGTTTTGTACATTGTGACATCAATTCTAACAGAGCAATGATTATATAATGATCTTATTACAGCAGAAATTAATTTACGTAATACAAACATGAAATCTATGAAGATTATTTTTGAAAAATGGCTCATTCCTTCCAGAAACATTGAGCTCACGCGTAAGTCAGGCTTAATATGAACGTACTACGTACATACAACCGAGATGCCGTATAATGGAAACACAAACAACGATATTCGTAGATAACAATAGATAAATATCACCGTGACTTTCGATTAAAAACAACACCCAAAGACCTCAAACGAAAGCTGTTTGCATTCTATCCAAATTAGCATAAGATGAGATGACTCCCTTAATAACACAAAAGCCTCTGAGACTTGCCATCTGCCTCCGAAGAAGTCCCCTCCCCCACTAGTAAGTGAACTCAACCTGCCTAATCCTCCCCCTAACCCCATCCTTCAGCAAAATACAACGACCGACTACACCATCCCCCGTCGCGTAGGGTCCTTGCAACACACGGGAACACGGAAACGTATGCAAGATGCAATTTAAGGGAAGAGGGGGAGGGGAAGAAGAGAGGGAGGGGGAAACTGGATGAGAGATAGAGAGCGAAGTGAGGGGAAGGTACATGATGGCTGAGGGGAATGCGTCGGTAAAGGGGGAAAGAGTTCCGGTTTAGAAGGATGATGGATTGATGATGGTAGCAGTGGCTCCTCCTGGCCTAAAGGGAGAACGCTCTTAAAAACACGACACTTATGCGAACAAGTTCAAAATCTATTTCTCTCTGTCTTTGTCTTTCTCTAGACGAGGTTCTCTTATAAGAATTCACAAATTAATTAATTAATTTACACGCATGCATATATATATATATATATATATATATATATATATATATATATATATATATATATACTGTTCACCACATATGATTTCATCCCACAGATGCACATTTTGAAGTCCATGCAAATGTCACAAAGATATATATCAAACGTCATACACTAAGCGAATAAGCCTATTTCCCTATCGGGCCGCTGCCATCGCCACGGCGCCGCCACCTCCCCCCCCAAAAAAAAAAAATAATAATAATAAAATAAAATAAAATTCACACAATGTACCGAAATACCTTTCAACGCATTTCAAGTCCAAACTTAAAATGCAAGTGATTTAACCTAGCAGTATTCAACAAAGCAATTTAATTACAATCTTTTTACAAAAGTTCCCATGGCTATCAACGGAAGTTCAAGAAGAATTAAGACTCTGTATAATCAACCATTATCATATTAATCCTCAACAGTTATTATTAAAAGAAGAAAAATAATGAAAAGAGCCAACCGGAGTGTTTACATTTCAAGAGGCAGCACAAACGCTTCTTAAATACCCTAACTCAACCTAAAAACCTAAACATTCCTAATGAAAAACGAAAGAAATAAGACAAAAACTTAGTCTATAAATGATTGCAAGAGGCGATGAAACAGGCAACCCAGTAACCTCATATCGAGCAATCCACGTGAGTTTAACAACTAGGTCTACCCTTCTTTTAGTCCCCGAAGGTGAGTAGTGCGTCACTGCACCTCACTCGGTAGGCCGTTAGCTGCAACCCCTTCCATTCTTTTTACGGTACCTCCATTCATATTTTCTTTCTTCCATCTTACTTTCCACCCTCTGCTAACAATTGTTTCTAGTACAACTACGAAGCTTTCCTCCTATAACCTTCAATGGTCTTTTACTCTCAATTCCTCTTTCAGCGCCTAAGTTTTATATTCCGTTCCTACTCTTACCTTAAATAGGAAGTCATCTTTAAGCCTATAATTGTTTTTCGTAAGAAAGGCATACAAGACTCATGCTACTATACCTCTGTATTTCCTGAGCATAAGAAAATAGCATTACTTTATTCCTGCCCAAAAGAATATTCACAGAATACATGGTATCAAATGTTCATTCATCATCACCCGTGAATGTTTGGAGTTGGTCTATGCATTTCCCGGTCTGTACAGCATAAAAAACGGCAAAATCTGCCAAATTACAATTGTGCAAAGATTTTCAAGACGACGAAGTTTCTAATAAGTGTAAAAAAGGGGGCGGGGTAATGCGCCCAAATAATGCAGCTTCTCCTTTTTTTCAAATTTCACGACGGTGAAAGACGGAATTAATTTTCACCAGAATTATAAATCAGCGCATGGAATCAGAACGACACTTACTTTAATGTAAGTCAGCATTCATTCTGCAATAATAACGTTACACTACAGTATATGTATACTATTATATATATATATATATATATATATATATATATATATATATATATATATATATACATGGTCTACTGAGAATTATTGACCACTGCGAGTCTCAACTGCACAAATAAATACACCTGAATCTAACCATAAGGCAATTCATACATATACATATATGTATATACATGTATGTACCAATATATATATATTAATATAATAATATATATATATATATATATATATATATGAGATTTATTTTACATTAAAAAAATCCCGCATGCATAAACAAAATGACTTAACTAACACCGATTGCACAATATAAACCGCACAATCTTCCTATGTGCCACTCTCAACCTTCTCCGTTTCTCTAAGGAACTAGTTTCTTTGCATCAGGTTAAGAGTTGATATGACCATACTTATAATGTAATTATTTGATAATAATCCACTCAGTAACGTTCTTCCATAATCAATCCATTACATTCAAGGCATCAAAACTGCATCACTTGCTTTTTGTAAGTATTTGATTAAATATACACACACCTTCATTTTACTAATGTACACGTTATCTGATACAAGCTCACAACAAAATTCTAAACAGTTCATATAACATTTTTATTGTTAGTAATACTTGTAATTATTTAAAACTAGAAAATGCAACTTCCCGTACTCGTTTCTACCAATGACACCGGCCACCCCTCTCAGAAATCCTAAAACGTTATCATCTTTTCCAGAATTTGTGGTCCGTGTAATCCAACTCTCTCTCTCTCTATACACATAAAATCTATTGGTCTACGTTTCCCCTTACTTCATTATCCATTCAGAGAGAGAGAGAGAGAGAGAGAGAGAGAGAGAGAGAGAGAGAGAGAGAGAGAGAACCGCTTCCTCACGTGACTACCCTACCAACACCTCATATTTATTGGCTTCTTTCCATTCTCATGAAACCATGGTGAACGGCACGATACAATCAGACCAACATAGCATACCACCACATAAGCTGTTTTGCTGTACTTTTCTTTCTTATCGTCTACATTTTTCCTCTGCTGCAACACTAATGTTGACTGATAAGCCTAAGATAAGAAGGCCTACTTACAGTAAAATCTTAAAATTTCAGTTACTTATGACTTCCTCCATAATAATGTTTGTTGAATATCAATAAAGCAGGCATAGGCCTACAACCTTGTTTGCTTGATAAACACTATGAATAGTAAAACTTAGGCCTAATGGTTCAAAGAACTTTGAGTGTGATATAAGCGGCGATTACAGATCGTTCTGCAAAAATACATATCCCAAACTTCGTCAGCGTGATTGTTCAATACGACATAATTGTAACACCAAAAAATATTGCCATTAAATTAACGAACTTGATTTTATTAAAAGTAAATAGGGCAACTTAACTTTTTATCAAGTATGCTAGCTTTATGACTTCTGAAGTTCAGCCTAGGCCTACATGTTCAATAAAAGGACAACTTGATAAGAACTTGGGATACAACCGTACGCCTGTTGATTGCATGCAAGGTCACAGGCCTTGCAAAACAACAGGGTAATCACAGTTGAAGTTTTCCCTAAGAGTTCATCAAATTAACAATGACAATTCGTCTGGCGCAATCCTACGAAAACCACCCTAAACCTTATTAGTACTATACGCCTGTAGAAATGTTTCCATTCATATTTCCCTCGTTGAATTAAAGAGAATAGGTGTAGCTATGTTTTAAGTGGGCGTGCAATTCTACTCCTTAGACTTATGCTCATAAACGAGAACTACAGGGTTCATAACTGCCACAAACAGCTAAGGTTTTGATGTCATTTCCAGCGTTGCTGTTCAATGACCGAACACGATTGCAGACGGAGTGCCAATGAAACATAACGAAACGCTGTGTGAACTCACCACAAATATGAAGCCATCCCTCCACACGACAAGGATATTCCACTCTTCGACGGAACATACTCAGCTCCCGAAATGCCACAGATCACGTCATAAAACAATCACATCATCACTGCAATAAGTATGCGCGAAAAGCACTTTTGGAAACACAAGCCAACGCCACCGACAATTCACAATCCCGAGACTCGCGTATTCTCTTTCCACTACGATGTCTAGACGACAACTGGCGAGTCAATGCTGGACGCGCCTTGGAAATGTTTTGGTCTCTCACATGGGTGACGCCGTGTTCCGATTGGCTAATGGCCCAAGTACGCCCGATCCTGATTGGCTCATGCAAACGTTTAGCGATGCGCGCGAGTTTAGCATCGACCTTGTGTCCTTTGCGAAAAGTTATAGGCCAGTATGATTTATTATAATATTCATTAGATTAAGCACCTCTATATCGCTACATGATGAATATTTAAGGCAGACACTGCCGGGATACGCTGCCTTTGTACAAAAATTAACCGCACGTTGCATTTATCAACCGGCAAAACGTGTTCACCTGTTAGAATTTAAAGTAACTTACCGGTATGCTCTCTTAGCGCACCTGGTCACAGGAATTTCAAACGTTCAGGTATTCACGACTGCCGTTCTGTAGTGCATGTGTTAAGAAATTTCAGTATTACTGAGAAAGACTAAGTCTTCAAGCTATTAAATGACATAAGGATGTCTGGAGGTTAATTATATCATCAGAAATTAATGTTTCTGCTTGAAGACCAAACCATGAAATCTTTCCAGACTTTCGTTAAGAGTAAGAGCCCGTATGTGTTGCCATACGAGCAGCTCAGCAACAACAGTCTTGCAACTTGATTATATCAAAGCCAGAAACATAAGTAACTTTTATTATTTCTAAGGATTAGCTTTTCAGCCCAATCCGCTCCGATCTTTGAATGATCAAATTGCTAGATCGCACGGTTGGAATAACAATTACATCTCGATGGAACGTTATGTTCAAGGTCTTGGGAAGTAAAATCAGCGATCCATAAAATTACAGCGGGATTCACCTTAACAATCGACCACCGATTCACTTGCTCTCAGTCGTTGTTTCTTAAGCCTGTCTTCTATCCTATAGATTAATTAGTCTTAAAAAGCTAGCAAATGAAGAATATTAATTTGTGGGTATTTTCTATGCATTGCCATTTTGGTTTCTTCTGTATGGATGGTTATACATATCGAATAATAATAATAATAATAATAATAATAATAATATAATAATAATAATAATAATAATAATAATAATAATAATAATAATAATAATAACAATTTCTTTTGGTAACGTAAGTCTCGGACAATTTATATTTTCCCAATTCTCCTCATACCATTTACTCCAACAGTCTCCGTGATTGGCTCGAACTTTCCTCTTGATCTATTATACACCTGTTACCTGATTAAGACTACTTCAAATATTTAGCCTCAAAAACCCCAAACAAAGAGAGCCTTTGCACCGAGGATCGAGATTTTAATGTTACACAGATGGTAAAGGGGAATTACATAAATCTAAGGGCTTTCTTTGCTCAGTTTCAACTACCGACTACAACCACTTGTTGACGGGAATAAATTATGAATCGTAAAACGCAACACTAATAAAAATAAAGGTAAATTACAGTTAAGAAGATATAACACAATGAAGTTATGTGTTAAGAGGGAAACAGGCTACATATATTCATACCTGGTATACAATCTATGACCGTAAAAAACCCCACTGTATATACGTACATCTGTCGACCTAAGCAGGAAATTATGTACCTTTTATTTTGACGAATATGGCTAATATTCTTTAAACCTTGGATAAAATCCAAAGCTACAGAGAACAAAAGACTTGCTAATTACAGGAGGGATAAGACCTGCTAGCGCTGTCCCCCTTTAAAGGGAAAAGTATGATACATATGCACACGTGTATATACGTATATATGTGTGTGTTAGCTTGGCATATTTTTCCTATTATCTCATTTTAATTAAAGCCACTGGCATTATTTTATTTAGACTGTGAATCACTTTGTACTTCTTTTTCTCTTCAGGCAAGCTCAAGAACAAGGAAAAATTATTCATGTTTCTTACGAAACTTAGCCACGGTCCGGTAGTAGCCTATGTTACTGGTACCTATAGTGCTGCAAGAAGTACGATTATGGCTAACTTGAACCTTGAATTAAATAAAAACCACTGAGGCCAGAGGGTTGCAATCTAGTATGTCTGATGATTAGAGGGTGGATGATCAACATACCAATTTGCAGCCCTTTAGCCTCAGTAAATTTTAAAGTCCGAGGGTAGACGAAGAAACAAAGCCGGCACAATAGTTTTCCTTTACAGAAAACTAAAGCTTTCTGTCGATTTATAATCCAGTCCTGATAAAGCCGCCGAAAGAGGTGGGGAAACGGCCCGTCGACCAGAAAAAGAAAAAGTAAATGGCAAGAATCCTGAATTAATTTTCTTTGTTCCTGAGAAGCTTGCCAGAAGAGAAAAATAATTATAGGCTGATTCGAAGTCTTGATATGAAGATAGTTTCTGCGAACAATGCCATTGACTACAATAGAAATTGCATAAGAGAAAAAGTATGCCCAAATGTCATATACATGAAATCTGTAAAGATCAAAAAGAGATGAACAGGATTTATTAAAGGAAAAACCACGAGGAAATAACAGTCAGGAGATCCGTATAAAGAACGTTAGCATATATAGTATATATATATATAGATATATATATAATATATATATATATATATATATATTTATATACATATATATATGTGTGTGTGTGTACAATATCAAGTATAATATGTGTACAGTGCATCTTAGCATACATAAAAGTATGCAGTTTTTAATAATTATTCAATTAGGCCTAAAAGTTCGAGTCATCAAAGAAGCATGTAAATGGAATTAGTTCTTTTCCTCTTTTTACAAATATGCACATGAGCATCAGATATTTCTGCTGGTAATACGACAAAATATCTCGAGAGGTCGGTTTTTGAGAGAGAGAGAGAGAGAGAGAGAGAGAGAGAGAGAGAGAGAGAGAGAGAGAGAGAGAGAGAGAGAGAGAGCGTGCCTGTTTATCTGTAACGTGTCTTAGAGAAATAACTGGCCAAACTTGATCGTTCTTAGAGTGAATAATAAAAATTCATCTTCATTAGTTTGGCTCTTTTTTATATTTCTATATTGAATGCAATATATCCTGTCGATTAAAGCATATCAATTGTAAATAAAAACAATAATCACCCAACTCTAGACACTGAAAAATAATATAAAACAACCCTCAAGTGATTTTATAGACCAGCGGATTGTATTTATTTAAATTTATTTTCTTAATAATTTTTTTTCGTGTGTGTGTGTGTTAATTTCGAAATTATCTTAATTTCGAAATTATCTCTTCGCAGCTGCCCAGATCATTCAAGATCAAAATTCTGTGATATGAGTGTGTGATTACATTATTACTAGAGACGTTAAACAGTAAAACATTAAACTAAAACTGATTCTGAACCAGTGCGTAAAAGCAAACGCCTGAGACAGATGTACAGCATAAGGAAATGGAACATTAAAATTCTTTTGGCATCACGCACGCTGGATGAGGTCAGATTTTTGGTGCGATATTCCCGAAGTGTGACGTGAGAGGAAAGATAACGTGGCCCAGCCTTGAGAACGTTATATCTCCATATGTATGAAATGGATGTATCTCCCAAGACACCTAATACCAGTTATTCTAAGACTGGAGAAATTATTGCTGATTTCAGCAGTAGAAGTCACAGCTTTATAGTCGGAGACAGCCATTTTGGGGAGGTTATTCATTTCTCTATATCTATTTATTTCTTTGCCTGTTTGTATTCATTTTTATTTTAACTATACTCCTCTCCCCTTCGTTTATATACGGGTTTGGTTGCTTACCAAACAAGTTCATTGAACTTTTGGATTCTGGTATTTGAATCTAAATATACCTTGAATTATAATAATTGGTATCAAAAGTCTAGTTTTATATATTAATAGATCGCGATCCCCCAGACACGGGAAACGCGAGATTTCATGCTCACGCAGAGCAAGGTTCTTATGAAAAAAAAAAATCACAAATAATTCGCCCACAAACGAATAAATGCATCAACAGGGAACTTTCGACTTCCTAACGTACTACAGTATTACCGATATTTGTGGAAAATAAATGTAGTATCAAAACACAAGCATAAAAGATATTTTATGTTTTCCCACAGGAAACAGCTCGGAAAATTCATTGTTGCTAGGATGGTCCTGCTTCTACTCTCTCCTCAAATTTTAGTTTGGATGAATAAATTTGCTTCTGAATTGGGAAGCTTATTCAAAAGGAGTCTTATTCAACAGAATAAAAAACATGTTTTATGGTGCAGGGGGTTGGCCCACCTGCGAACATCCTCTAAAGAGACTTCCCAGCTGAAGATCCTTAAAACACTGGTTTCAAAGAAGGACAAAATAGGTCGGAATCCGACTCCATTTAGGCTAATTCTAGTGAAGTATAAAAAAAAGACCTCCGTAAGACAGCCATTGTAAAAGAATGGATGGCGGTCACACTCCAAATAAAAGTTTGTATGGCGAAATCCAAAGGGCGAAGGGAAAAATGGAAGGCTTCGTGAAGTACGATCTGAGCCAATGCAAAACAAACAAAAAGGAAAAAACTACCCAAAAACGTTAGTCTCTGGCACGATCTAGAAAGATCATTTCAATCTTGACTTTTGTTTTTTTTCCGTGGTCTCTGGATACAGAAGGTAAGAGATGGTCCTCTGTGGCGCTGGTTTTTTATTTTAAAGTATTACGTAGCCGTAGCCCTGAATGCACTGATGATGAAATAGATATGATTAGGAACAACGCAAGAAACTGAAATATCCTGAATCTGTATTAGACAATGCATTAAAGGTGGCAAAAAGGCATTTTACGATAATTAACAAGAAACTCATAAAAAAACCCTGCTTGCACTACCTTATTATGATAATTTCAAAGATATTCCCTATCTATTTAAGACTTTTGGAGTCAATGTAGCATTTAAGAACAATAAAACAATGAAACGCGCACTTATAAAGAACTCCCCTAATAAGGCTAAAGGATGTTAGTGAAAACAATCTTACAATCAACTGGGCAAAGGAAAAAAGGATAGTTTATTCTAATAATGCACTGAATAGAAACATCACTGAGTCAAGTTTTATAATAGAAAGTTTTAGCAAGAACATGAACATCAGTCAGGGCATGTATAAATTTGATTTATTCATTCCGAAAGAAATATGCAAGTAGTATATATTTTAAGGAAGGCAGTTGATGGATGAAGAAAATGGAAGCAAAGCGCCCGCACGATAATCAGATTAGCAAAAGTTGACCTGACGCTAATGAGGGTAGGAGTCCACAGACGAGTACCTGTCAGGTGGCTATTTGGTTTCCATCATTTTGTATGTTCATATGTACTGTCTTGCTGGTATACTATATACTGTGAATTTCTACCACTTTGTATCAGTCCTCTGAAGAAAGGTCAGGATTTGCAACCTTATTTAGTTTCCCTGTAAGAGAGAGAGAGAGAGAGAGAGAGAGAGAGAGAGGAGAGAGAGAGAGAGAGAGAGAGAGAGAGAGAGAGAGAGTTTCCTAGTGAAGGTACAACTTGGCTGAAACATTATTATGATAAAATATGCGATTGTATTTCCTATGAATTGTCTTAGTTTTCGGACTTCTCTTGCAACCGTTGTACGTTTTCCGAGTTACATCTCTCTTATATTTTGCTTCTCCTGCCTCTCTCTCTCTCTCTCTCTATACACCATTCTTGTGTCACATGAGTGTGTGCTTATTCAGAATAGCAATAAGTAATAGTTATAAGACTGACACTGATTACACAGATGACACTAACAGGTCTTGAACAGCAATCCGCAATGCCAAAAGTTCAGGCAATGCTTTAATGTCTCGATTTTATGAGCTGAAAGTGGATTTTATTACAAGCACATGGCTGAGGTGCTCTATTTCGTTTACTGATAACCAGCCATATGCAGCTCCTGGTGGTTCGAACAAGGACTAATATGATTTTTACTTATGATACAAGTCTTGAGAGGCGATTCGACCATACCAAATCGCCTAGGGGTTTAGGTAGCGTTACCAGTTCGTCGTCATCTGGCCATAAAATAAAAATAGTTTCTCCCATGATAATATCTAATTCAGTTACTACATGTACCTGTCAGATGGCTAATATGTTTGGCAAGGTTACAAAAAGCATTTTTGGACTTACCGGAAAACAAATACATACATAATTTGACTTGACTGTTAGAAAATTATCATTATTTGACAATTACACCTGTAAACTTTCACTGTAGCGAGAAGTTGTCGAAATAAAACAAACGCTTCGACAAATCCTTTACGCTACGAATCATTCTTTATAAAAGAAAATATTTCAAGAATAAATCACTATAATTCTGAACAAAATTGCTCCGTTTATCATGTTATTTTCAGCAGGCATACTCGCGCCAATAAGTTTAGTACCATGTCTGTTTTCGCGATATTACAGTTAAGGCACCATTGCCCAAGACACTATTCCTTATACCTTATCATTACTTAAAAATTACACTATCAATACTAAAGAAAATAGCAGTTCATAGGATACGTTTCCAGACCGGTTTTCTAAATTATTATGTTGTGTTACATATTTTATGCACAATATAGTTACAAAACACGCTCGTTTATATTTCGAAGTTAATATGAAAGAATATCAGACTTCTCTAAAATACTTCAAATGAACACTAACAAAATGACAGCAATTTGTTAAGACAACACAACTGACTACTAAAATAATAAAACTAACATAAACAATAAGTTGTAAGTGGTCTTTTTGTCACTTAGTTCTCACACGGAAAATCATTATACGTACTAAATAACAGTCAGAAACATCTTTATTCTTCCACTGTGTAAAATGAGTCCACTGACTACAACTAACACGATACGGACCAAGGAAATAATGTAACTTTATAAATCTTTAAAAGGTACATTTCACATTTTAGCGACACCACCAGAGATTCATCACTCATTTCACTAATCATTTCCGTCTTTAAATAAGAGAATAATTATCGAATTGAATTAAATATAGAATTTAGGCCAAAGGCCAAGCACTGGGACCCTTGAGGTCATCCAGCGCTGAAACGGAAATTGAGAGAAAAAGGTTTGAAACGTGTAACACGTAAGATGGAAGGAAGAGAATATGAAAGGAGGTCCAGTAAAAAGAAGGACATGGGCTGCTGCTAGGGGCCGAAGGCACCGTATGAGCTGCGCTGACCCATCTGCATCAGCCACTGCCAGAACTGGTGGTTTGGCTGACTAACTCCTGCATATGAGAGAGAGAGAGAGAGAGAGAGAGAGAGAGAGAGAGAGAGAGAGAGAAACCCAGTGCTACCATATATAGCTGCAAAGGTGAGGAACAACGCCAGTGAAGGAAGCTAGCAGAAATGGACAGGAAAGGTGGAAAAGGAGCGTAGGAAGGAAAAAAAGTTAAGACTGAAAGTATCTTTTGGTTTTCCGCCCTACAGTCATGGGGCCCTACGAAAAAAAGTTGCCTAAACTATTCAATTGTGGAAGACCTTGAAATAATCTATTAATGAGAAAATAATAAGTGCAAGTTGCTTCTTTCTAATGAACACCATATTCTTTGGAAGTTTGAATTTCAAGTCAATAGCCCCTGTGAGCTTTTTCCACATGAATAGGGTTCATCTGAATAAAACTAAGTGGACCATAAATGCCAAGAGGCATACGAGGCCGATGAAGTTATTAAGTATGTTACCTTAAAGCTCCGGACTTAACCAAAACATCTGAAATTACGGTGGATGCCGGTGATCTGGGGACTGGAGCCACGTGACTGCAAAAAGGCAATTATGAGACTCAGCAACGCGTAACTTACTTCCCGAAGAAGTTAAATAAGCATCAGCATAATTACCCCACGGCAGAGAATTACTGACCTTAATTTTTGCTATGAAGCATTTTCCCCTTTAAATTAAGGCAGTAAGTCCTTGATAAGGTCTATGCAGATCATATAAAATATCTTGAGTTCCAGTCAGAGCGTGCGATTAATTCGAGTGGTAATATTAATAGATGTTGCACCTTAAAATAAATGACGTTACCTCTATTTTTATTATCAACTGGCTTCTGTCATATATAACTATAATATAGTTAAAATCTAGAATATAGTTAAAATACAGGTTTTGGATTAATGAAGTCAATACAAGACTGGCTACATATGGTTCTAAGTTAACTGACTCAAGATTAACCTCTAATGTTGGTTTTAGAGCCTTTAAATTTGCAGTAACGAGATTATACAATAAGCTCCCACTTGATATGAGGAGGACTGAAAATGTCAAAGTATGCGGCATGACTCTTGACTCCGAATGTCGCTGCACTATTCCGCGGAGTGGGATTGGAAAAGGTGCCAATTATAAAGGCAACAGGTTTCAAAATTGCAACATCGTCAAAATGAAGACTGATAGACCTGTACATGCAATATTTGGTGAACAAAATATGTGCCATTTGCAAGTATCTGAGAAAACTACCATTGCACTCGTATGGAAAAACCTTGCAACTCAGCAAATAAATGAAACAGTCACTAAAAGAATTTATGATAGCAAAATTATTATATAAGTAAAGACACGCCATTCTTACCTTGATATCAGCGTCTGGAGGAAGTCTTCCTTTCAAGGGCTTTTGTCAGAGTTTGATTCCAAATAGTAAATTCAGCAGTCTTTGCAACTCTGCTGCTCGTTTTCAGTTGCAAACTCTCCTCTTCCCGAATTCTGTTTACCTGAAATCAAAACTTTTCGTTGGGAGACCTTCATGATTATAACTACAACACTATCATTATTTTGTTTTGAAAACGTACACTCAAATGGGACTCTTCGTACTCATATTTTATTTGTGTAGTCTAGAAATTAATTTGAAATATGGCCAGGCATGGGGTCTTAAAATTTGTCACAAACGAAATCACCTAAAAAATTACACGTATGACTTTAACTCAAAGAATGAATGAACACAAAAATTTAGTCCTGTGTATCTTTACGTGTAAAAGATGAGTGAACGCCTACAAAACGACTAATTAACACTACTACTAATTTGCAAAGGCCTTAGTCCCTAAAAGATTAGGGAAGGTTTGGTTTTTATAATTGGCATTACATGCGCATTCATAATACATCGACATATAAAAGCAAAATTGGTTAAACTCAATTGATAGTCAAATAAAAGAAGCCCATTTTTTTAGATTTCTTAAAAAACGGATCAGACTTCAGAAAACTTTATGCAGCCTGTGTTTGTGCTTCAGTGACCGCAAAGACCCTCAAGACGACAATTTCTCGCAAAGTTTTTCTAACAATTGGCTCTTATGCGAGTATAAACCATTTGGAAAATTATTCCATTTTTACCTCATTCACCCTGAGTACATTCGATCTGACATACCATGGTTACATACCACTTATTACCCCTTATCTCATCGCGTGGTACTCTAAACTTAGAACAAAATTGTTGTCCAAACATAATGTACTAATTGCTATACCCTTACATAAAGAATATAAATATTCATTGCTAAATATATTTAAGCCTAGGTCTGTAAAACTTTTCCATGCAAGAATATTTTTGTCCTTGACTTCCTTACATGTACACAGCTTACCGTCTGTCTTACACCACCACCTAACTAAACGTCTAATTCTATAATCCCATCACACTGATTTCACTCCTTCTTCTTAAGCACCTTTGCCAGCAGGCACTTCCTCCTAAGTCGAGAAGCACCATTCTTGAATTTTCATATATGTTTTGTCATAAGAAGATTTTTTTTTACAATATTTGAGAAATTCGGAGGCAACAATACGTAAAATTTCAAAAAAATCTTTTTAATGACTACTGACCATTTCAAGGCCTGCGGTACATAGGTTTCCTTAAATATCTTTTTAAATATCAACTGTATCTTCCTGAAATTTTGGCCAAACATGTTTAATAATGGCACTTTACTCTTGAACATTTCCAATTTTCTTTGCGATTATGACGTATAGTGTTTTACATTTTTAAATTACTTTATGGATTATTGTTTTATGTATCCAAATTAATTTATGCAATAAAGTTTGTTTCATTATTTTGGGAGATTATTATGACCTCTTGGTTTATTTAGAGTATATATATATATACTGGAAAATATACCCGCTGATAATTAGATGGGGGGTAGTTACAAGCTGTTCAGGTGTGTTTATACTGTCGTCCGGCTTCCACCCGCCCATCCTGAACTCAATGCCATCGAGCAGGTATGGGCGCATATGAAGCTATATGTACGTTCATCGTTACGGCATTTCACCAGGGCAGACCTAAAGGCCAGATTGGAGGAAGCGAGGCTTGCTGTCACTAAACAGGTGTGGGAAGGAGCTGTCCAACGAAGTCAAGCTTTCGAGAACGAATACTGGCTTACTGACAACGTTCGGGATTGCATAGATCCAATCGTTGTCAACGTCGCCAGTAATGACGAGGACGATCTGTTTTTAGGCAGTGATGGGGAGTGAGCTGAAATATCCTTATACGTGTGTATATATAGTCCTGTAATTGATATATTTATCCATCAGTTTTTTTTATTTTGTTTGTTTATGCTGTTTTCATGGTTACAGCAAACATTTACTTCAAAATCTGTAAAATTTCTGTATATATTGTACATACTTTATTGGATATATATAATAAAATAATGTATATAGTGATCTTACTTTTAAATAAACTATGATCTGTTTTTTTCCTTCCATATTTATATCTCCAATAATAATCTAAAGTTGCCACTACCACACCATTCTCATGGAAATAGATAAGAAAGGTACATGATAAATAAAAATATACAAATGGCTTTATGAAAAGTCATCAGTAATAAATGGTGGTTCGTAACAAAAAAAAAAAAAAAAAAAAAAATAACATGGTAGTAGTACACTATTCCATTCATAAGTTTCAGACAGAGTAAGAAAGAGAGGAGTGGGCTTCTTTCCTAATTTGGCTAAGCCAACGATAGATGTTCGTATATTTACAACTAATACTGAGGAAATTGAAAATTTTCTACGTAAAGTGCCTTAATTATTAATTAAGGGTACTTAATTATATTGCCATATATTAGCGGAAGGTGTAAAACATGTTGTGCCAAATTTTCAGGAAGATACAGTTGATATTTAAGAAAACCTATGCATCGCAGGGCTTGAAATGGCCAGTAGCCGATCCGCCAACTGTACATCTCCCGCTTGCTTTATAAACCTGTGTAACATGCATGTCAATTTATTTCTATTTTTATTATTAGTAATATAAAATAGTTCAACGAAGGTAAGACTTTGCGGAGCAAAGGCAAGATGGAAACTATTAAGCGGCGTCCACACGATGTAACTTTGTTTGATGTGACATCGGAACCGGAGAAACTGAGCTCCCACTGCTTCTGACTTCACATCGAACAAAGTTCATTCGTGTGGACGCAGCCTTAAAGACTCGAAAGAAAAAGGTAATTTCATTCACCACAACTAAACGAAAAAGGAACATATTATGGTCTTCAAAATTTGCAAAACCATTGAGAATTAGTTGTAAGCCTAACTTTGTGTGTGTGTGTATATATATATATATATATATATATATATATATATATATATATATATATATATATATATATATAGTATATATATAAATATATATATATATATATATATATATATATATATATATAATATATATCCCTCATTCAAACTACTCTGAGCAAAAACGCTCACAGAAAGTTTGTTATTTATAAAAGAAAACAAAACTCCACGTCCCTGTTAGTCAAGACTCACAGATGTGTTAGATCCGTCCGTAACTGCAAATAACTTCTGGGTTATCAGTACTAGTTTGAAAGGCTTTGCCAGCACGATTTTAAGATATAGAAGTTTTTATTAACCACGAAAATAAAATACATAATAAAAACTGTTGCTTTTTTACATATTGTTTAAAACTGCATTCTTTTTTATCCAGAAGTGTATGTTCGTCTTAAGACTACATCGGCCGGTTTAGGTTGAAAGTCAATACACGATAGTTTGGTAACTTGTATTAAAAAAAAAAAAAAAAAAAAAAAAAAAAAACGTGTGGGGGTGTGTGTGTGTGTGTGGGGACTGTACAATTCATTCCACAAAAGCCTTCTCTGCAGTTACAAGCGCACGTCTTTACAGCATAAAATAATTCTAGTGTGTTCATTTGTCAATTCGTACAGTTAACTGCAATGCATAAAGATATTTTCTCGAATCATGGCTGCACTTAGTTGAATATAATAAAATTCCAATTCTGAACAATAGTTGGCAGCTTTGCGAGTTTTGCTTTTCTTTACAATGTCACATAGACATCACATACACTATATATATATATATATATATAGATATATATATATATATAAAACTATATATAAAAATATTATATATAGTAACAAACACTTTCAATTTAAGTCTGTGGGGTTTTCTGCACCGTAATATACAAGCACTTCCATTGTAAGACCGCTTTTCTTCCTGATATGAATATCCGCCTGAGTCCCAGGTTAGACATCCCCACTCACCAGATAACACCAGGTAAACCATCTCCACACCCACCCTAACAAATTTAACACCTAGACAATAACTGAGACGCCCCATACACGATCTACACTTTAACAAAATAAATAAAATAAAACAGGTTTCTAACAATTCACTTCAAAACTATAAAATTATTGAAAAGAAAGTATTTGTCCTCAAAAGTGGACCGCACGTGAGGGCATGGCAAGTGACATTACATGAGCTATTGTGCACTGTGTGTATAGTGAGTATATATATATATATATGATATATATATATATATTATAGATATATATCTATTATATATATGAAAACAAATGCTTAGAAATAAATGGGAATCACGAAATATGCAGTCTGTGAAAACTGAGGCAACTGCCATACTCAGGTATAGCTACAGATGTTTAGGTATGACATCAATGACACAGATTTCATACAAACATTTCTAACTTCTTTAATTGGCTGAAAACTTTGTGCTTTGGTGAAAGGCTTTGTAAGAAATTTTATACACGCGGTCCCTTTCCGAAGATATTTTCCCAAGGATCATTGTCATAATATTTCCTACCGTATGTCAACAGTTAAGTCTAAAAATTTGACATAAAAAATATAAATTTATTAACGCGGAGAATAAAAAATGCGGTCATTTCGAGAAACAGACTTGCATGTGTTCACAAGAGGTCACACACACACATATGTGTGTGTATGTGTGACTGGAAAAAATGTTCTGTTACATGAGAATTCCATCTAATAAAAGGAGCCCATAAAAACGCCAAAATATAGAAAGTCTCTGTTCTATATTTTGCCGTTTTTATGGGCACATACGTATATAACGTATTATAATATATTAGTTATGTTTGTGTATGGTGCTTTTACGTTGCATGGAACCAGTGGTTATTCAGCAACGGGACCAATGGGTTTACGTGACTTCCGAACCACGTCGAGAGTGAACTTCTATCACCAGAAATACACATGTCTCACTCCTCAATGGAATGGCCGAGAATCGAACCCGCGACCACCGAGGTGTATAATATATTAGTGTATTTTAATATACATGCAAAGACATACACATTTATACAACCTCTTGCAACTAAAATGTGACAATTTACAATTATTTTTGTAACAGTAAACATCTTGATAAACTTTTGATGTCAGCTTTATTTAAAGAAATATTTACGTAAATTCTGCAACCATTCAGCCAAGGAACCTTTTCATTGGGAACAAAGGCTTACTTTTAATTAAAATTCTTAAGACATCGTTTTTTATTAGAAAAAATAGCAATTGCTTCAACTTCAATACAGATTTCAATGAAAGTATAATTTTGATATAGTTAGGCTTATGCTTTGACATGCAGAGAAAACGTAATATAAACGTGTAAAAGAAAATCTCATTATATGGGAAACTTAAATAAGCTTGCAATGGCGAAAATTAAGTTTTTGCTGCTGCTTGGCTGGTTATCTACACGTCACGAAACTACACAGGTATGCGATCTACAATTCAAAAAAGGCTTGTTGTGACGTTTGTTATAACAATAACTACCTAATTTCCTAAGTAACAAGCTATATTGCTACCTAATGTCCAAAGTAATGCAAGTTGTGGAGTTTGTAACAATCTAACTCACTACCTATTAGTTAACTAGATAGATTGCTGCTTGGTTAAAAAACAAACCAGTTCTGGCTTCTATATTTATCTTAAATATTTCATTCGGTAGTTGGTTTTAAATTCTTCATTTTAACTAGTTCTCTAAGATAGTTTGTATACTATAGTATAATGTAAATATTAGACTAAAATGAAAATAAACGAATTTTTATATTTCAATTTTATTTTTCTTTCTGTGATATATATAAGCTATAATAAAAAATAAAAACATGTTTTATTCAGACAAAACTGGTGAATAATTGATTTTGTACGTTGT
This sequence comes from Macrobrachium nipponense, assembly GCF_015104395.2. Classification (NCBI taxonomy): domain Eukaryota; kingdom Metazoa; phylum Arthropoda; class Malacostraca; order Decapoda; family Palaemonidae; genus Macrobrachium; species Macrobrachium nipponense. The sequence continues at coordinate 59,358,988 of NC_061091.1, forward strand.
AGATATTTTGACCGTAGATAAGCCAAAATTGAATTTTTACGTTGTAGAAAACAAGCCACAGCAGCACCAATTACGTTCATATACCAACTTTCCTTGTAAATAAATTATCTTTGTAGTATAATACTTCTATATACATAAAGCGTTGTGATAACTTTGTGCGCAAACCTTTCCAGGCCGATCTAAGCCCGTATCCCGCGGCGATTTTTATCAACGAAACCTTTGGATTTGTTCACCAATCCATTTTAAATCTAGCATCTTGTAAATCAAACGTTTTTGCTTAGGTCCAGTAAACATAATTTCCGCCATCTTCTGATTATCGTAACCTAAATGTCTTTTCGTGTTATGTCTAGATGCAATTTAAATAAACCAACGAGATAAGTCTTCGTGTGTGACGGTTAAATTTATGGCACTTTAAGTAACTACGGTTGCTGTAAATTATAACCAAAGAATTGTACTTTATGCAATTTTCAGTACTGCAATACGACTATTTTATTATGTAATAGATGGGTACATACTTTTCTAAACAACACTTCCTTTTAAGAGTTAAAGCCATATTGGCAAGAATCATCGATACATTCTATGATCGGAGATGTCAATGTAACCGGCTCCTGGTAATAACTAAAATTTCACCTTGCAGAAATTGAATGCATTCAGTGTTGAGCATAGTTACCTCAGTTTTGGTAAAAGTCGCCCACATAAACAATAATGTTTGGAACCTCACAAATGTTAATACTAATGCAAAACTAAAAACACTAAAACTATTTTTCACGACCCAATAGCTTCAACATATACTTTCAGTTTTCAAACTACGACTTGCTATTAATTTCTCCTTATGCGGTACATTTATCAATTCGCTAGGAAGATTGAAAGAATGCCATTCCTGGCTGGAATACTGTTTTGGAATTATGATAATTTGGCGTTCAGTGGGGACCTTTCTCTTGCATTCTTCTATGATACTATGAAACTTTAGGCTGGGCTAGCCTGAAAACATAGCTTGAAGTTTAATGTTTCATACACCTGTCCAAGTATTTCAAGGCATTAATCAGCCATTTCTGCTTGAAGCCAGTCAAAATAAATTTTTATGAAAGCATTAATTTTTTTAAACATTACCAATTAAGATTAAGAAGCTTTGGTACTCATTTCTAACCAAGGTCTGCATTCTCCATGGGTAGTCAATAAAATGAAAGTCAGGTCATAATATGGATCTCCATTTTGCAGATAGTGCATACTATAATACTTATAATTCATCAAGATAAATGCATGAATACCAAGTATATATCAAGGTTATGGCAGTCTAGTTAAGTAGTTATCATTCTACAAACCTCACAATTCCAAATTGCTCATTCATTAACAATCATGGATATCAAGGTTTTCTCAATACCACCAGTCTTAAAAATGATATGGAAATGTGTCTATAACTCTTCAATTTTGTATTATCTACCCACATCAAGCAATAGAAAGGATTTCCTACTTGCCCTTAGTCAAGCATGACTTGAGCATAGCCTGGCCATACAATTTATTAAGCTTTCTTTTGCACACATTTTTACAATTGCTGTAGTACACCACAGAATCAAACATCTGAACCTGTTCAAAAGCTATTGCAAACATTCATAAATTCCAATACTACAACTCTTCAAACAATAAGAGACTATGACTGGAGCACTTTCCCTAGCCATGGATTTTTTCTTGTCAAGTTTAAGAAGGTTTTTGTCAAATCTAAAATGAAATTTAAATGATGTGATAGTATTCACCTGTTTCGTGTTTGCAATATGTTCTAGTTACTCTGTCTCACACATATTACTCAACCTTTGTAAACCAGTAATGCTTAAGAATCAAAACAATTTTTAAAACTAGCAACAAAAAGATACTGTACTTATGTTTATGAACTCATTCATGAGATCTTCATGAAAGATTTCATGAAGATCTAAGCAAGTGCAATATGCAGAACTGTTGGATAAAAATGCATCAAAGAGTCGGAGTTCTGAGTATTTTCAAGGTTACATACTTTATAGCTGTTTAAATCCGATGATTTTATAATCCACTAGACATGTCTTGACATGACTGATTTGGATTTTGTTTGCAGACTAATTCTTTGGATCTCTCAAAGGAAGTAAATTACCAGTACTTTCACAAAATATCCCATTAGTTACACAACGACCCCATCTACTTGCAACCAAGGTATGAAACAATGCAAACACTGTTCCAATTATCATTATGCACAGCACAGCTGACCCTTGAAGATTTTAGGATCACTGATTTGATTTTTCACAGAATTTTCATCTGTAATTTACCATACATACATAAAATATATATAGTACGTATACTGTACACATTTATCTTATCATTAAAGTACAGTACAATACTGTATACAAAAATTAATTACAAGTAAAAATTAAGTCATATTCTCACAATACAAATCAAATGCAATATTTTTTGTACTCAGAAAATTTAAACAATGCATTTAGGGCTGGTAATGTAGAGGAAACTAGAACTCACATGATAAATATTTGAGATATTTTTTCACTTACAAACAAGAATAATTGCACAACTTTACTGAATATCCATGTTGACATTTTTTGCAAGATATGGAAGCAAGCATCTTTGTTTCAACTCCCAGCTTTACCTCCATGTTTGTCTCATGCAATGATCACTAGTTTTCTTGGCCCTCATATCTTTAGTGAAATAACAGTAAAATTAGAATATAATCAAGACCCTATGTAACACTCCTAATGCTGCTAAAAGTGTTCCAAAGGGACAAAACAAATTGAAGGCCCTGCAAAATAAAACTGAATTGTAGATTTTCCAAGTAGATGTCACAATGGCAGTTGCCCGCTATTAAGACATCAACAAGTCAACTCCGAGGTATGCACTTAACAGGGAAACACGTATCCATGCAGCTACTGCTGCAACTACGTACACCCAATTACTCTAGGAAGTGCATAAAAACTTCATCACATGTGAAACACCTCTCTATCTCTCCTGTGAAAAAAGCTACTTTTCTGTGGGTGCAAAACTGGAAGAAAAGCATTGCAGTAGACTTCAATTTGATTTTAGGAAGGTAACACTATCCTTATATGAACCCATACAGCAAAATATAGAAAAACATCTAGCTCTACGGACTTCAGAGCCAGTATAAGATGGATTAACAATTTCAAGAGGAGGTTTGGACTCCAAATGTGGAGATAATAGAAGCAGCTTACACTGACTGTGAGGCAGCTTAGCAGTTTCTGAACTCCATCAAGAAACTTATACAGGAGCAAGAATATTTATTGGAGCAAGTACTTAATACCCACAAAAAATTCTGTTCTGGAAAAAATGCCAAATTCATTAGCCAAGAAGAGTTGAACACCAGATTTCAAGTCATGAAAAGAAAGACTGATGCAGCAGTTTAGTACTATTATTGTTAGTTTTATGATTAGGTACAATCAGTTTTATAAAGCTACTAATCCCTGAGCCTTGAAAAGTCTTCCAGAAGTCCCAAGATGCCTCACCATTGAATGACTGCTTTTTAAGGTCTTACTGAGCAATGGCCCTGGCCACCTAGAATCCCATGAGTTACAAACTAAAGGCAGGAAAGTCATCTACTTGCCCTCCAAAACAATGCCCCAAATCCAGCCTCCATATCTGTAAGGTAATAAGGAATGAATTAATGACCTAATGCCCTTTATACTTGGTAACCATGGAGACAATTGTTCATTCTATGGAAGACAATCCCACTAGAAGACAATGACTGAAACTTGATACATTTGTTGGAGCTATAAATATTGAAAAAGCCATGAAAGCTATCATGCCTGGAACAATACACTCATGCTGGAAGAATTTTGGCAAGAAAGTATTGGTGAACTTACCAGATTTACCACGGGGCCTATCACAGAAGTAATGAAAAAAAGTGCAACTTTGACATAGACTGGTTTTGGAAGAGTTAGAAAATATGAACCTAGGAGCATTCAAGATTTAGTCAATGACAGCAGTGAATGGACTTAATTCATTTGTTAAGTTATGTAAAGTAAGCTTGTGTTGTGGCACTGTATGAGTAGTTACACCAAATAAATCAATTTCTAGAGAAACGCAAATGAAACAATGTCAAACAGACCTTCAAGACCAGCCACTCCTATTCCTGTTCCTATAATGAATGTAGCTACTGATGAATATGATACAGATCCTGATGATACACTTCCATTTATGGAATAAACCATAATAATCCTGCGCAGTTAACTCACATTTGTTTGTGTGTGTATGTGTCTTCACATTTGCATCATTGTTCAATGGGAGTCATCATGAGAAAGACTTAAATGGAAGAGGATACAAATCAACATACCCTTGTAAGTGCATAAGGTGAGTAGCATTGTTATAATGACGAAAGTGCTTTATTAATAGAATGGTTTTCTTTATGTACTCAATAGCTTACAGTATATACTATATGAAAAAATAAACTACTATCAATGTATGATGTAGCATCATAGTACAGGTACACTATGTGAATTCTTCCCTCTCTCTCTCTGACCCTATATCGATATTACATACAGTATTGTGCACTAAAAAGGGTGTACTTTATTGTACTGTTCTACACTGTATATAATTTGATAAATAACCAACTGGCTACATTAGATACAGTTATTAGTAAATCTATGGCTTAGAATACACTATAGTATTAGAATCTAGGGAACAGCTGTATTACATACAAATTACCCTTAATGACCTGGACAGCAATTATGTATGTACCTGGTGAAGACGTAAAAAATATCCTAAAATTCAAGCACAATCTACTTCAATATTGAAACATTTTTTAATTGCCGGATTCCCTGTTGCATACAGTAATATCATTATTGTTATTAATTCATTTAATCAAACCAAAGTATAAAACATCTAAGATTACACAGATTACAGTTCACATAGCAAAGGTCTAATAACAGAATTACATTTCTGGGCTCAGTTCGTGTCGCTGCGGTCCCTTCGAATTTCGGGATCACAGAAGCAGCGGAGGCACTATGCGGGATCTCAGAACCCGTAAAGCCCTGGAAAGAAGAAGTAGAAGGATCGGCCTGTGGGTCGGCTCTCTCAGATGGGGGATTTTGATGTAGGAGAATTTTAAATGGCAAGAAGTTCGTGGTAGTGGTCTCACTCGCCCCAGATACCATACCGACACCCTTCTTTTATTTTGGGTGAGCGAGTCAGTTATACTGACATCTTCTTGAATTTATTTTTCTCTGGTATTTGTTAGCTCATTTACCTTAGAAATAATGAACTTAAGGATTATTTCACTGGGCGACACGAACCCATCGCCCAGAAATAGATTTTTCCTACGTCAAAATCCTTTTTCTCACATTGCACAATGGGTCCTACCAATTAAGATTTTATACTACCTGTACAACCACCTCAAGATAACAAACCCCAACTTAAACTTTTGTACTTATCTGCTACATTATTGTGATGAGATTTTACTATGTCATCATTTTAGATGGTAGTACAAATAATTTTAGTTAAATGTCTCAAATTAAATGTTAATTTGTAGAGCACAAACTATGTGGAATTGCTGTAGGATGTCTAGAAAATATTAAGGTGCCGTCTATAATATAGTATTGACTTTGTTATTTAACATACTTTTTATGGTATAGGATGTCTAGGAAATATTCAAGTGCAGTCTATAATATAGTATTGGCTTTGCTATTCAACATATTACTTTTCAACTTAGCAGAAATCCAGATCTGCAAAGCATCTATATTTTAAGTTGAGGTGTTACTATTATCATTATTATTGTTGATATGTGCAATATAAGAAGACCTCTTTCCAAATTAAATTAATAAGACCCACTATGAGCTGTTTGCATTTTGTTTGGAAGGTCGAATCATCATAATAAGTTTTTAAACCACCACCTGATCTTTAGTTCAACTAGACATACTGTACAGCATATTTTTTATAGAGCACTCTTTCTTAAGTGATTGTGTACCTGGTATGCCTTCCTTCTTTCCCTTGTATAGTACATGCTGTATTTTACATTTCTGTTTCTCCCTACTCCATAGGTTTCCTTTGACACTGATACTAAAATGTTAAGATGCTTTAACAACCTCATTACTCTTATGAGCAATACAAAACAATTCTGCAACAAAACAACACAACCACCAAGTGAATCTATACTCATAAAGTTATTCTGACAAGAGAAGCACACTCAAATATATTACCTTTCAGTAACAAATACAGTAACATAGATGCTAAGATGGCAACACTGGCACTCTTAATTTCTAAAATCACAAGCATTTACCTATAAGAATAATGTTCACTGGCCGTTCAAAATTTTAACAAAATGAAATTTCCAAAAGAATGTTAGCTATAAAAGTACAGGCAGACCTCAGAACTAAAATTTTTAACTTACAGAGCTGGCCTGTAGGGGATGATCCTAAGAAAAAAATTGATGATACCTTTCCTGTGATAAATAGATTAACCAGACCACTTAATAACATTCTTAACTCCCACAAGACTGGCCCAAAATGTTATTTTTTCATGAAATATATCAACTTTATTTATCATAACATATTATAACTCCTCAGAAATATATTTGGATAAAGTCTGAAAAAAGGGATTTTGACGGAGGAAAAATCTATTTCTGGGTGATTGGCTCGTGTCGCCCTATGAAAGTATCCTTAATATCATTCTTTCTAGGTAAAATTAGCCTAAAATTACCAGAGAAAAACAAAATTAAGAAAAATGTCAGTAAAACTGACTCGCTCACTCTTAAAAAGAAGTGTCGGTATGATATAGGGGCGAGTGTGGAACACTACCACGAGACAAACACCAATTAGAGATTCCCTATCAGAATCCCCCCAAGAGAGAGCTGATACCAACGGGCGATGCAGCCTCTACTACTACTACTAGAGGACGCCACGGACAGCAGCGCCCCTAGCGGTCATCCTTAATTAAAACAGTGAAATACATCTTGTCCTGCAAGGGGGGGAAAAGAAACCATAAAAAAGGGGGGGGGGGGGTTTCATAGGGCGACACGAGCCAATCACCCAGAAATAGATTTTTCCTCCGTCAAAATCCCTTTTCTGGGCTCAGCTCGTGTCGGCCTATGAAAGAGTACCAGAGAAACAGACAAGATGGGAAAAAGGGAACAATGAAAAACAGTTAAAAAATGATGGATATAAATATAACTAAATCAATTACGCATACAAAATTAAGCACTTAAACTAACTTATAATAAACAGCAAATAATAGAACGTTAGTAATCTTAAGGTACTTAAATGGTAATTACAGTAAATTACAGAGATGCATGTAAAATAAGGAAAAAAGGAGATTTACTTAACAAAATTACAAAATGTACAAACTCATGTGTCCTACCCTAGCAGAAAAATAAGGGTAGGTACACTGAATATCCATCATTAATACAAATATTCCAAAAATATATACAAACACTTGTGACTGAAGTTCATCACAAATACAAAATGGTGAATATATACAAACATATTGTGTCCTACTCCCTAGCATAAAAATAAGGGTAGGGTACACTGAAGTACATTATCAGTACAAGTGTGGATGTCCCTAGCAAAAAAATAAGGGACAATCCACTATATGATACAACGGCTAAGGCTATGATGTTTGAGTAGCCTGACGATAGGGTGAGGCATGTTGGCTGATGTAGGTAGAAAGGAGACCTGGATCTATACTACAACTACTAAACAGTATCAGGGAAACTATGTTTCCCGCTGCTACTGCTGAAAACTTTAAAGATTCCAAGGACTTTAAATAATGCCGTTTAAAGACTGTCGGGGATTTCCATCCAGTATACTTTCTAAGATCCTCAAAGTTCATATTTGAAAATAATTAATTGAGGTGGCTACTCCCCTGATATCATGTGCTTTTGGGAATGACTCAGGGTTGGCTTGTTTAATGAAGTAAAGGATTTGCTGTCTAATGCCTTTAACTGATAAAGTACCACCTTTTTCTCTCATGAAGAGAGCACCTGAGGATCTAGAAGAAGTACGAGATAGAAAGGCTCTAAGAGTTGATACTGGGCAGAGAGAAGGATCCTGTGGAAGTGGGATAACCTTCCAAGAGCCCACCTTGCAAGAGGATCTTCATTTTTTGGCTAAAAAGCTACGATCCGGAGCAAGTAGAACTTCTCCTGATGGGAGGAATTCCACATGACCCGCATCCCTGGATAGAGCCGACAGTTCTGAAATTCTAGCTCCTGAGGCTAGGCTTAATAAGAATAATGTCTTCCTCAGGAGCATTATGAATGTACAAGATGAGTTGTCAGTATCTGAAGCTAGTTTGAGGACATCATTTAAGACCATGAAACTGTAGTAGGCCTCTGAGAAGGTCCTAAGTCTAGCACAGGCTTTAGGGATAGATGTGAAATAAGATTCAGTCAAATCTATCTGAAAACCTACTTGAAAGATTTTCTTCAAAGCCGATTTATGCGTGGTAATCGTGCTAGCTGCTAAACCTTTTTCAAACAAGGATCTGAAAAAGGATATAGCCAAATTAACTGTCATGGTTGTAGTGTTCGATTCTCTCAAGAAAGATGCTAATTTTTTAACAGCTGAGTCATATTGTCTAATGGTTGACTCTCTCTTATCTGATTCTAGGAAGAGAATATTCTGTGGATCAATGTCAGCATCTTTATTAGCCGCAAACTTCATGAAGTCCATAAAGTTAGGGTCTGGAGAGTTCCTGAGGAAGCGAACACAGTCCTCATTTGTACCGATTGTGATAGTTTGGGATTGGGGATCCGTTGAGGTCGGAGACCCAATTCCAAAAGAAGAGGATACCAGTTGCTCTTGGGCCAGTCCGGTGCAATCAGAGCTACTATCCCTTTGAAAGACCTTAGTTTGTCTAGGACTTTCAAGAGAAGATTCACTGGAGGAAAAACATAAATTCTCCTCCACTGATTCCAATCCAACGACAGGGCGTCCGTGGCATAAGCCAGAGGGTCCAGGTTGGGGGCCACATAGCAAGGGAGCTTGTGGTTCGCTTGTGAGGCGAAGAGATCCACTTGGAGACCTGGGACTCTCCGGCTTACCCACTGGAATGGACCGACGTCCAGAGACCACTCTGATTCCAGAGGAACTGACCGGGACAGGGCGTCTGCTATCACATTTCTTACTCCTGCCAGGTGAGTGGCAGACAGATGCCATTTGTGTTTGTTTGCTAATGCAAAGATGGCTATCATGACATGGTTCACATGCTTGGATTTGGACCCTCCCCTGTTGATGCAATGAACTACCACTGCACTGTCCAAAACTAGCCTTAGATGAGACTTCTTCGGGGGAAGCAGTCTCTTCAGAGTAAGAAATACTGCCATTGCTTCCAACACGTTTATGTGGAGCTGGCGAAATTGAACTGACCAAGTCCCCTGAACCTGTTTGAACTGAGAGTATCCCCCCCACCCGGACAGGGATGCATCCGTGTGAATGGTTAACACTGGGAGGGGATATTGAAGGGGTATTTTCTTGGCTAAGTTCTTTACTTTTGACCAAGGCCGTAGTTGGTTGCGGAGGATCTGAGGAATTACTGACAACTTGTCTCGATATTTGGAGTTTGCTTTTGACCGCCAAATTCGATTTATATCTTTCAGCCTTGCTTTCAGAAGGATATCTGTTACCGAAGCAAACTGAAGAGACCCTAGGATTCTCTCCTGGTTTCTTCTTGACGTTTGTTTGCATTTGAGAAATTGCCTGACAGATTTTGCTATTTCCTTCCGTTTGACCACTGGAATTGATAGATTGTGGGAAGACAAATCCCATTGGATTCCTAGCCACTGAAAACGAGATTCCGGAGTAAGTCTGGATTTCGTTTTGTTTATCTGGAACCCCAGATGTTCCAGAAAGTGAACTACCTTTTTGGTAGCTTTGAGACATTCCTCGACTGTTGGTGCCCAGATCAACCAATCGTCGAGGTATGCCGCTACCATGATTCCCTGAGCTCTCAATTGTTGTACAACCACTTCTGCTATCTTTGTGAATACCCTGGGGGCTACATTCAGACCGAAGGGCATCACTTTGAATGAGAATGTCTGATTTCCTAGCCTGAATCCTAGGAATGGGCGGAAGTGCCTGCTATAGGGATATGATAGTATGCGTCTGTAAGATCGATGGAGCATGTGACGGCTCCACGCGGAAGTAAGGTCCTTACTTGCGAGAGGGTAAGCATCTTGAACTTGTCGCAGTGAATGAAAGAGTTTAGCTTTGACAAGTCTAAGATTACCCTTCTTTTTGTTGAGCCTTTCTTTGGCACGCTGAATAAGCGACTTGAAATTTTCAGATGTTTGACTCTCGCAATAGCTCCTTTCTGAAGGAGTTCTTCCGCGTAATCTATCAATTCCTTTGACGGTATCTGATGAAATGATTTGATTGGAGGAGGATCTTTGATCCAACTCCAGCCTAATCCTTTGGACACTATGCTCTGTGCCCAATTGCTGAACCCCCACCTGTGGCGGAAGAGGAACAGCCTCCCTCCTACCTGGGGAGCCTCATTGCTGATGGGCGGGTTGGCCACCACGCCCTCCTCTGAACTGTCTACTCCTCGTACCCCTTCCTGCGCCACGCTGACGAAAGTAACCTCTCGCCCTACCTCTCGGTTGAGAGTAGCCTTGAGCCTCATATGCAGGGTTGAAGGCCGGTGAGATAGCGTAGGAAAGTGATGGTTTGAGATTGCTGGGGCACCAGGAGGATAGGTTGGTTCTGCTTAGAGGTGGAAGGTTGTCCCTGTTGGGTAACTGGGACTGCCTGCACAAATTGCTGCTGTTGCTGGAGTTTTTTTATATGGCTGGAACCTCTTACCAGCCTTCTTTGGTTTCTTGCCAGCAGTGGGAACGGATTCCTGTTTCCTCTTTGAGGAAATACCCCACCTAGCTCTAAGGCTCTGGTTGAGTCTAGCAGCTTCGTGGTGTACCTCGTTCACCGCGGACTCTGGGAAGAGATCCGCTCCCCACATGCTTGCAGCCAAGAGTCTATTAGGCTCATGCCTGATGGTGCACTCTTGTAAGACATGCTTCCAGCAGTTCCTCCTAGCCTGGAAGAAGTCAAAAGCGTCCGTTAGAACCGTCTGAAACTGAGATTTCGCTAGAATCTTGAACAGCGGTTCCGTAGCGTACGAAAGGGCAGCCATTTCTGTGATGATGAGGGAATTGAGGGACCTGCCAAACCTAGTTCGCGCATCGAACTCTGCCTGGATTAGGGAATCCGGCAGCCTAGGTAGTTTCTCACCGAACTGGTCCATGGCGCAGTCCGGTTTGAGTTTACCCAGCGTGAACGTAGCTGGCAAGTTCTCCCATAATTCTCCGAAGGCCGGGAAGAGCGGAGAAGTAGACTCCGCCTCCCTCAACTGTGGAATGGGCTCATCCTTGAGGACTGCCTGAAGAGACTTCTCCACTAATTTCGTGGCGAACGGAAGAGAAACCTCCTCTTCCGTCGCAAAAATAGTGAAGGGACTCTTGTAGGCCTGGAGTTTGGTGTTCGTACACTCCCAGTCCTCAAGGCAGTGAACCCATTCCCGCTGGGCGTGATCTCTACTATAAAGGACTGACTCCTTCGAGATCTTGTCTTCCCTCGTCAGAGCCGTTGGCGTCAGCCTAGCATATCCGATGAAAGGCTGCGTCAAACCCGGAGGGTAAAACTCGAAGTCCTCAATCCTTCGAGTTCCACACTCCGAGATAGAGATCATTCCGTCTTTAAATGGAGCGTAGGCAGCTACTCTCCATGGGTTCTCCATAGAGAAAGCTGGCAAGGAGTCATATGACGGGAGTTGAAGAATCCCCGTGCTAGATGCTGGGGAGACTGGGGAAGGAGCCTGAGCTAGCCCAGCTACTCGGTCCTCATTTTCTCTCATTCTATTAGAGAGATCCTGGATTGACTGTCCAGATTGAGACAGACTGTTTGATAATTGCGCAAACATCTGCTCGAACCGTGTCCCAGTGCGGAGATTTGTGAGCCTACTAGCACGCCCACCTGTTCCATCACCCCTGCTGAGAAAGTAGAGGGATCAAAGGTGCTGGTGCTTGCTACTCCTACCGGCGTAGCCGGAGTGGAAGCAGTGGAGGCGGGAGAAGGCAGTGACTCGGCGGGAGCGCGAGCCTTCTCCTTCGAAGCCTTGCTTCTGGAGCTCTTTGATTGAGAAGAGCTCGGCTTTGCCTTCACCGCATCGGCATATGAAGTCGACGACTTCTTAGCCGCAGAAGACGAAGACGACTTCCTAGAAGTCGACTTAGCTAGAGTCTTCGGTTCTCTCTTTCCCTTCTCCTTAGGAGGTACAGAGAGAGCGGGAGGGCGAATAGGGATGTCAGATCCCGTAAAGCCTTGGAAAGAAGCAGAAGAAGAGGGGACAGGAGAAGATCCAGGAGCGCCCAAGGAAAGACCTTGGGCGCCCGACATACCTACCTCAACCAACAAATCCTCCCCACCTACCGCCATAGGCTCAAGGTTAAGGTCCAGGGCCGCGACGTCCGGGACCGACTCCTGGGAGGCTACGACCCCAAATGATTGCTGGAGGTCTTGCTGGATGGAGGCTATCAGCGGGGCAGCGGACAAGGGGTCAACGTAACCCGTCGACTTGCCCGCGGGGAAGATCTGGACGGCCAGCTTCCTGTCCAAAATGTAGGGCTGGCCCTTGGCGGCGTTCTTCCCGAAGCCGCCCACCCACGCTTTCAGGGTGGCGAGGGCGACTTCCCTCACACCGGTAGCCTGAAAGAAGGTGAGATTAGCTGCCAATAGTGGAATGGGATTAACAAACTTACGACTAGAAGTTGTTAGTAAAATGATAAGTAAGTCTATAATGGACTACCCCATCTCCCAGCTGACCGACCAGGTCGTAGCAGATGGCGCAGGCTTCAGGGTGCCAGACGATCGTCTCGTTGAACGACGTGGCACAGGGGGCGTGAGACCTGCATTCATCGTGTCCACAGGGGTCGAACAGCGTCGCGTTACAAGCTGGGACCTGGCAGTTGGTAGCCTGTAAGTGAAAAAGTACATGAGTACCAAGTAAACACTTACAGCCTAACATATGCTCGCTGGTGCCGGAGCGATAAAGTTAGATTAAACCAGAGCCCCGCCAAAATACGTGTGGTAACCAGGTTGGAATATAGGCTATGGCTCCGCCGATGGCGGAAGCACAAAAAGCAACCAACTAGGAGTGGTGGTAATGGAAACCACGACGGAAAATGGCGGGGATGGTTGATAAAAATAATAATAATAACACACAATTCATTGTAAAATATCGTATAATTAGGGTATATCCTTAAAATAACAATAATAAACAACCTCTCTCCGCCCGTCTACTAGAAGAGTGCGTAGGTAAGGGGTAAGCTCCCTTCCGGTAGCGGGGGAGAGATATAAGGATATAGTAGGCAAGCAACCGACCACTCATAGTACCCACCCCGCCCGCTAGCGGAGCCAGTAACCTATAACCAAAGGTGCCCCGGCTGCGACGGAAGGCTCCTTTCGTATCGTAAGGGAGGTGGCTGAGCAACTGGGGAGGGGGGAGAGGAAGGTCTCGGCGAAACACGGCGGGAGCGAGAAAGGAGGGAGGGATGGCCTACTCCTCCCCGCCTCACCAACTACCCGCATGGAGACCCGATACCTCATAGTGGTCGCCCTATACCCCCCCGCTGGGAGGAACCCCTGGACACCTCCGAAAGGATGAGAGAAGGCGATAGAGGTTGTCATAACAACCAAGGGGTCCCCCAGCTCCTCCCTATATCAGAAAGGGAGGGAAGGGGCAGGGTAAGGTGCTATGGAACACGTGACCGCAAGTGGCCTAGGCCGCGAGCAACACAACCGTGGTAGGGCCACGTGAACCAAGCTGTACCAATACACGGAACAAGCACCTAGGCTAGCCTAACACCCTAAATAAAAAATATACACTGAAAGGTGGAAGAGACACTTTTAGTAAAAGAGAAAGAAGCCCAGGAGGAGGCAGACTGTTCCAAGAAACAGCAGCCTACTCGGAGCCAGCGATAGCCGATGTAGAGCAAGAGCCGGGATGCTGGGCCGGAAAATAATAATAGCCCTAAATACCAAGCTAAGAGAATGGTAGGAGGGCTGAACTGGCTAAAACTCGATGTAAAACAATGAACGTGATAAAGTAAGCCCATAAGTATAGAAGTCCCAGTATGGAGGACCGGGAATTCTTACGGGGCGGCATGGCCGCCACGAGACAACCGGGGAACCGTATATGACCTATTAAGAGGAAAATACTGGTACCCGGAAGATAAAACTGTGGTAAAATATTACTTATGAGTTACTTAACTTAGCCGTGGCAATTGCAGAGCGTTCCATCGTAGATAGTACGGATAAAATCCAATAAAGCACGAGCACAAGAAAATGGCGACTTGTCGCTAGCGCTAAAAATTAAGGATGACCGCTAGGGGCGCTGCTGTCCGTGGCGTCCTCTAGTAGTAGTAGTAGAGGCTGCATCGCCCGTTGGTATCAGCTCTCTCTTGGGGGGATTCTGATAGGGAAGCTCTAATTGGTGTTTGTCTCGTGGTAGTGTTCCACACTCGCCCCTATATCATACCGACACTTCTTTTTAAGAGTGAGCGAGTCAGTTTTACTGACATTTTCTTAATTTTGTTTTTCTCTGGTAATTTTAGGCTAATTTTACCTAGAAAGAATGATATTAAGGATACTTTCATAGGCCGACACGAGCTGAGCCCAGAAATTTTCTTTACTTGATATGTATTGCTGGTTGAAAGTTGGAACTAAAGATGTTTGATTGTAAATGTTTATCTGTGCTCTCTGCATTCACCCAATAACCATGGGTCAGATAAGCACCTGGATCCTTGTTCTTATGTTGTAGAAGATCCTTCAAACATCCAGTCAAAGGTTCTAGTTAGCCTGATGTCTCACCAATTTGCCTAAATGCCACACATCCCATAGCCTTACCACATTGACATTGTAGGCACCATAAAGCAATCACCATTATCATCATGCAAAAGGTTGGAGAGAGAGAGAGAGAGAGAGAGAGAGAGAGAGAGAGAGAGAGAGAGAGAGAGAGAGAGAGAGAGAGAGAAATATGTATAGGTCCATGTCAATAAGCATACAGATGACTATCACTATCATCAATGCATACTTGAGCCTGAAAAATAAGTTTTTCCTAAGCATCATAGGGCTGGCCCCCAAGAGTTCATTTCTTCGTGAATTTATAGAATCCTATCTAATATATTACAACTCTTTAGAAGTTGAACAATTGGATGATTCAAATTTAAGACAATATCTTTCAGGGTTTGTTTACCAAACTTGATATTTGCTGATAGTTGAAAACTGGACAGTCACATTTCATGCTAATTGTAAGGATTGATCTGCAATCTCAGCACATACACATGCAAATATTCTAGACAATTTAGTATACCATTTTATGTAAAGAACTGCAATAAAAGCACCTGGATTATGAGACCTCAGGGGAATGAATCTTTACAAAGAGAGTCTATTTCATAACACTACACAACCTTTTCATGATCTGAGACTTGGATATGGTGAAATTTACCCCAATTGACAAACTGATATAGATTTTGTATGTGAAGGTGACAAACACTCTGGAAGCAACGATACCAAACATGCCTCATTTATCATAAAAATGTTATAAGAGGGAGTGAAATGATTTCTTCTAACAATAAACTTATCTACAACTAATTTAAATCCTACAGCCATGCAATTACTGTATTTTAAAATACATGATGAAATCATAAAACTATGGCATACTGGTATATTTTGTGCCAATATATGTACCAATTAGTACTTCAACATTCACTGAGAACTTGATACAGAGAAGGGATCTGGTCTCCTCATCCTAGCAATCATTATTCTCAAGTCCCATGTAAATTAGCACTACATCCTCAGCAAACATATACTACCCATAACACTTCCCCACAAAGAGAGAACATATTTTTTAAGCACATAAGAGAATGGTAAGAAAACTGCTTGGTGTACATTAAAAAATGTAAAGTAAATATTTCATAACTACAGTGAAAACCTCACATTGGCCTTCTGCATACCTCTGTGTGTGTGATTAGTGAGTCAGATACATTTCTACTCTTCTCACATGCAATATCCCACTGGCTGGGAGAATCATTATTAACACTACCAAACATTGCAACCTAAGCAACCCAAGCTATAGAATGGATTCAGCTGCTGGTATTAGGAGGATGATAATCCCAATAAATCAATCAATCAGTCTACCAGTTTATCATGACCAGCAATGGAAAGAGTACAATCACAGAAAACATACAGCTGTTGTTGGAAAGATGACCCCTGTGATATGCAACAAATGTAACTAATGGCTTCACAATAGGTGCTCATTACAAAACATTCAATGAGTAAGAATTTTTATCCCTAAAATGTTTATGAGAGCAAATAAAGGCGACAGAGGAGGTGAGAATTCTCTTGTGATAGGTCTTAAAACGCAGAGCATTTCTGGTACCTAGGGTACACATTGTATTGTGAAACAGGATCTCAAAGAGCACTAAGAATGAATAGCTGCAGCATGGATGCAATGGAGAGAGATAACTAAACTAATGGTAACTAAAAATGTTGCAATAATAAAAGGAGCAGACTTACAATGGATACATAAAGTCTGTACTCTATGAAGCAGAATCATGCACACTGACAAGTAAAATACAAGAAATTCTGATACGGTGTGACCACAGAATGTAAGATTCATGGCTTGAGCAAGGTGAGAAGATAACATTAGGAAAGTGGTGGATATGGATGTAACAGGGCTAGAAAACTTGTAGGAAATCACAGAGAGAAAGGGAAAGATGAAAACCTAGACCTCATGGAATTCAAGCATAAAGAGCACAAGACAGATAAAACCTGAGAGAACTCATTTTCATCTAACATCACAATGAGGAGGGCTGACTTAAAAAACTCATGATGATGATGATAGTGTTATGGATGACCTAGTAGAGGGTTTACAGGTTCTATCTTGGTTATGTCTAAACGCAATGGTAATAACCTGCATTACCTAACTCACTTAAAATGCCAAGTTTTTGAGAATCACCTGATTTGTTTTACAAATTATAAGCTCATGAGTTTGCGAATTGCTTTTCTGCAATTCAATTATGAGTGCCTGTTGCAAAGAAGAAAAATTAGTCCTCTTTCTAAAAGAAAAAATATATAAACTTATTCTTTTCCTTTTTATTGTCCTCCATTTATAAAATCAAAAATCCAATTTCAAATGATAGACTGACCAGGCAAAAAGCATCATTCCTTTTGCTCCATCAGTCACTCAAGAGATTAAAGTCCATGCATACACTGAAAGAAATACAAAAGAACTTCTAATACATTTACAAGTACACACCATGATTCTCTTTCCTATTTCATTGTCAATTATTCCAAAATGACTCTGTGAATAAAAGTTTATCACATCTGGGATGCTGTGGAAATTACACAAACCTTCTATTTCTAAGAATTCTACACAACTCTTCTGTTTCTAAGAATTCCATCATTAGTGAAGTACATCAGAAGACAGCCAATAATATATGTACAGCTCTTGGATTTGATTAAAAATACTTACCTACTTTCCAAGGCTCTAACAGCAATTAAATTAAAACATCTCCATGCAAAAAATTAAAAGAAACTGTGGAAAAAATACTAAATTAATTATCCCACTAACATGCAGGAACTTCACAAAAAATAAATATTTAAATTAAAATATTACAATAAAGAAACTTGTATTACAAACCCAAAATACTTAAAAATAGGTAAAGGAAATGTACTATATTTAACATACCTATTAATATTGGAGCTTATTTTTTCCATAATTTTGTTCTAATCTTAAGTTACTATCTGACAAAATTGTGTTTCTAAATTCTCCAGCAGTATGCCTGAAAATATAATGTAACAATTGTTAGAGATAAATGGTAATATAAATAATTTATTACTTTTAAATAATTTGCATTTTTTCTCAGTCTACCAACCAAAGCCTTTCTACAGAAGTATTCTTCAGTATGAGCTGGAGTAGTCACTGAACTCAGTAATAAGATTATTGACTGGTGGCTATAGGGGAGGGAGGAGTGAATGGGGGAACACCCTTCATTCACCTTCCATCATCATTCATTTCCCCTTTGGCCATAGAGACCAAGTGGGATGTGTGAGGTTGGTTTGATTTATATAAGGCTCTGTTTTGTACCTAGGAAAAAACACAAATTCATTCAGAAAAAACTGCTCTTACAGATATATAAAGCATTGGCTTTAATACAGGAAACTTACTTCTTTGGTGGGAGATCATCTTGGCAACTGCTTGGAGCTGAATCCACCTGGAAATGTGCATGAAAGCAGAGGATGTATCCTCCTATCAGGTATGGTAAATGGGTCATCAAAGCTATTGGGCCCTGGGATAGAGTAACAACTACTAACAGGAGGATATTCGAGTAAGGAAAATTTTTCAGAGAACCAAGACATATCCCTTAAGTGGATTTCATGAAGGAAAGTTAATTCTGGCTATTTCCAAGCAATGGTTTAAAAATATGCTCTACTATACCACCTGGCCCAACAGAGGTTAACTTCTCAGGCTTATCTAAGACTGTACTGCATATATCAAAAAGTAGTTATCAGTATCTTGTTCAACTCCAGCAGGTACTCTAACCAAGATGCTGCTCTTAAAAAAAGAGGAATGACGGAAAGTTGGAAAGTTAGTCCAGTCACTCCACATTGAAACCTTCAGACTTCCACTAGGGTCAAGTATACAGTACTGTATTCAGACAAGATACTTTTCTATTTGATCTGAGCTTGGTGCCTACACAACCTGCTGAGCAGCCACTGCAAGTCCTAGGGAGAAAGTATGCCAGACATCTAGCCTCATTACCTAAAATACCAAAATTTCATCTGAGAAGTGAGGGACAGCCTCATGTCCCCGAGTTCATGAGCTCTCATACAAGTAAGGAAACTAATTTTCTCCTCAAAGATGTCACATGTGCCTCTTTATCACCTAACAAAGCCAAAGAGAAGCTGTCCACAGCTGAGTACCACAAACCTGGCATAACAAAAGTCTCAATCAGATTATGTATAGTTAATGAAATCTCATATGGGCTCTGAGTTTTTGTCACAAACTCAGGAACAAAGGAAAACAAGAGGTCATCCCATTAAGTGCCAAACAAGATGAGACAGTCCATGTGTAAGTGATTACATAATAAAAATATGGAATGTTATTCCATATATATAAAAAACTAAAACTAAAGAGGTCAACCAGATTGCTTGCAGGAATGTGATCAGACCAGAGACGCTAAGATGACAGATACATACAAGTAGGCTAAGTTGACATGCCGTCACCTGTAGTCATTCATTTGTTTTGAAACATTAGTTCAAGCTCCCTGCTTGAGACAACTACCGTGACCTATAATTCAAACGGCCTACGTGATCTGTAGTGTGTCTCATTTGTATGTATGTTCATATGTTCGAGCTACTGTCTGCTTCCTTTATGACTTGTAACCGAGATGGTAGACTGAGTGGAATTAGCCATCATCGTTGGCAGAAGCGATCAAGCCATCGTCATTAGAAGACCTGTACAAATCCCCTCTGAACTTCATCATGTAATCTCAGAGAATACTATAAGTATTTTTTTATACTTCTTGTTTTCTACTAGAACCTCACATCATTGCCGAATCATCATGAGTTTAACACATCGTTGTCATAACCAAAGAAGATAATACCGACTTCGTAAGTGATCTACAAACCCCAAGACACTCCAGTGAGTATGGAAGTGCATAACAAACCGACTTAGCGAAAGATTATCGCAAGTCTAACATTACCTCTTAGGGCGCCTTATTATACAAGGCAACAGCCCTAATATTGGTGGCAGATTACCAAAAGAACTCTACAACGTCTTCCGAAGAAAAACCAGAATAATGAATAATGTATCATCAGAAGTCAATGACGACGAAAGCAAGAGATTCTTCAAGCAACTTAGTATCATCGTTTAGTGAGCGACTTCAGAAAACAACAAGAACTCTTCAACGTCTTCCGAAGAATAACGAATAATGTATCATCAGAAGTCAACGACGACGAAAGCAACAGATTCTTCAAGCAACTTATTATCATCGTTTAGTGAGCAATTTCAGTAGTGAATAACTTCAAGAAACAAACCCGACGTGTCTTTTTCCTACGGCAACGCAAGCTTCGTCTCTCATTAGAATCATTCAAGAAAACATCATTATTGAGCATTTCCGGCACTTCAAGAAACAAACCGAACGTGTCTGCAGCATCGGATCTTCAAGGGCTCGAATCATCCAAACAACGAGCACGGGGGAAACTGAAGCCAAACCAGGTCATCCGCTAAACAGAGGAGGGCCAAGGCCGTGTGTCGTTATCGGAACACCGTGACTTCCCATAAAATCAAGCTAAGTACAACCTTTTTATTCATTTGGAGTAACTTTGAGTGTTTCCTTTGCAGGTCGAATTTCGTTATTCCTGTGGCTGAAGTTACGAGACATTCTTAATCTTACTTTTTTACAGAAATTATCTACATCATAGAGATTTCGCTACTGCGAGTTTTTATCTTTAAGTTTCTGTTTCCAGAAGTTCTACTGAAATATCATAATCATATACTGTCTTAATTTTATCATTTTGGGTGATTATTAATCCTTTACGTAACAAATCATATTAAACAGTGAATATGCGTTTACGCAGTGGACGTCTGTATTTATACAGATGCATGGATAGGGTCGTTAGGCACCGTAGTGATTAGAAAACACACAAAAACAAGTGAGACCCGTACAAATCTGGATAAATTAGAGTTAACACTATTTTGGGTCATGACAATAAATGCTCCTCTGCAATGTCCCAATCACAGTTTCAGCCTTTGGTTATGCGTAAAATATCAAACCTCAGTGACTCAACTTAACTTTAAAAATACGGCTGGATTGCAAGGAATAACATGTCTATAAAAAACTTTCATTAGGCTAAATGCGCTGACCAGGATCCCTCACTATTTCAAATTTTAGTAACAACAGCAAGTACAAACAGTTAATATTGAATGCAGTAGAGATAACTTGTCTTAATAGTAATCGCTCAGTTCCTAATAGTTTGTCATTCATACGTTCGTTGCTTTATACGTAACCAACAACAGAATGCTAAAAACACACAATACGTTGCCAATGGTAAACAGTAGCCCTAAATATCAGAATCAAACAAATCGTGCTTAAGCAGACTTGGTTACTGTGTCATCTAGTCAGACGGTCAGGGTCAGTTAAATCTGCCGAGTGTTCAAAGCAAAGCACATTCCACATAAGCGACTTCAGCGGAGAGGAAAAATGATGTTGGATCATTTATACCATACCTTTTTTTTTCATGCCAATACCTTTTTGAATTAAAAAGGAATTTCCCTATGAATCACACGACCGTATCAAGTAATCAGAGCAGGTTCTCGTTTTTTTTAATACATAAGTTATTATAAGTAGTGGTGGATTAAGCCCGACTGTATGCGCCGTAAAAATTAGAATATCTTGTTTTTATGCCTTTAGTCCACGTAATATCCTGTATTTACGGTCTCACCGTCTGTTTTTCGAACTTCCCTAATGAGAAGTCCAGATAAGCGAGTGCTTACAGATACCTCTATAGTTATAAAAAACATTGATCTGTATCTAGAGTAATTGTAAGATATCCATCTAGGGGTATACAAAACATTATCTTACCTCCTGCAAAATAAGGCGTGTTTATCAAAGGAAAATTCTATAAACCTTCAAACATATTAAAATCCGTTTTGAACAACAACAAAAAAAAAACAGTTAATCAAATAATAACTTATATAGAGGAACCATACATTTGTCTCACAAATCGTAACATTGTTCAAATGACCCAACAGAATTCTCCCACAACCGCAGTCGCAGTTTGCACGCAAAATCTCGAGAAGCATGCACCCTCGAATGTCTTAGTGCGTGTAAAAAGACTTTGCTGGGATCTGAAATTTTAATCCTTCCCGACACTCTGAAATATAACGATTTCCGCGAACAAAGCCCTATATACACTTGACTCACAGCAACAAGTTAATCTAGTAATCCACAAAACCTATACATATAAATATCGCATTTTTTATTATTGCTAATTTTTAATCACGCCCAACCAGTCGTAGATGAATCTCTCTTATACTCTATCTAAAGTAATATCCGTAAAGTCATTCAAGCAGAGGTGATTCAGCAGAAATTTTTTTTTATCTTTTATCTGAATACCAGGAAGTTTCTCCACTAGCGAGTGATCTCTGGGAGAAAAACGGATGTCATTGAAAACAAAATACGGTCTAAGGACAAACATAAAGCTATATACGTACCTTCGTATAGAACCCCAATGAAATTTCAAAATAGAGATAAATGACGAAGTTGAAAAATGTTAGTAATAGGAGTCATTAGGAAATCAAATAAGCCCATATAATTTTTCCCTCAAACGTCATGCCATAAAAGATCGGACTTGGCGTATCTGCGTAGATTTCTGTCACTTAAACAAGGAAACGACTCCCGATAGTTTCCAGTGCCATGTACCGACGACATCTTATCTCTGTTAGGTTAGAATAAATTTTTCACCAGCTTGGACTTACTTAAAGGCTTTTACCAGATACCATTACCTAAGTGATTGTACCTCATACACCGTTTTCAGCACACTCAGGGGACATTATCAATTTTTACGTATGCCTCCGGATTACGTTGCGCCCCAATTACAATACATATAGTGTTTGGAGACTTTTAGGGGATACCCAACATGCCTATTGGTTGGTCTTGTAATCTTTTCTAAATACCTTAGAAGTACATTCACATAAACTAGAGCTAGTGCTACAGAGACAAAGACAAATAATCTCAGAGTAAAATATCTAAATGTGAGTTTTAAAAAACCGAACATGTTTATCTAGGTTTTATGTGTCTAGTCAAGGTCTTAAAGTAGTCCATAGTAAGGTGTCGGCTATTCATAACTTCCGGTACCTATTAACGTAAGGGGGATACAACACTTTTGCGCTGTAGTGGGTATTACAATCGTATGTAAATATGTAACTCTTCAATCATGACAGCTCCTTTAACAGATCTTACGAAGAAGGGCGTAGATTTATTATGGTCTGAAAAGCATCAACAGGCGTTCAATATCTTAAAAGCGGAATAATGCAGCTCACCTAACTTAAAAATCCCTGATTTAAATAAGGAATTTTTTTTTTATAGCAACAGACGCCTCAGACCAAGGGGTAAGAGGGGTACTACTTCAGCAATATGATAAAGCTTTTTATTCACGTAAACTAAAGCCCTCTGAAAGTAAAATACGCAGTAATAGGCAAGGAAGGGCTAGGTATCGTTAACTCACTAGTACATTTTAAGTTCATAATCTACGACTATCCTATTAACCCTTAAACGCCGAAGCGGTAAAAATTAAAAACTCCCCCGAATGCCGGAGCCGGTGTTGAGTGAGCGGAAAAAATAATTTTTTAAAAAAATCACAGCGTGCTTAGTTTTGAAGATTAAGTTCATTTTTGGCTCCTTTTTTTGTCATTGCCTGAAGTTTAGTATGCAATCATCAGAAATGAAAAATAACATCATTATCATATGTAAATAATGCGATATATGGTAGCGAAAAAAAAAATTCATACATAATTGTATTAAAATCACGCTGTGCAAAAAAACGGTAAAAGCTAACGATTTATTTTTTTTCGTTGTATTGTACACTAAATTGCAATCATTTTGATATATAATACATTGTAAAACAATAAAAGCAACACCGGAAAAATATTATCACAAAATGATGTACGAATTCGTAATGCGCGGACGTAAAAAAATAATGTAATTTTCAAAAATTCACCGTAAATTTAAATATTGTTCTAGAGACTACCAATTTGTTTCAAAATGAATAAAAATGATTGAATATTACGATACTGTAAGAGTTTTAGATTAGAATTGCAGATTTTGACCATTTCGGACGAGTTAAAGTTGACCGAATGTCGAAATTTTTATATATTTTTTTATATGCACATATTTCGGAGATGAGAAAAGCTACAACATTCAATTATTTTTTATTGTATTCTTCACATATTTGTGCACATTTTGATATATAAAACTTTATAAAACGGCTAATATGAAAAGGAGCAAATATTAGGATAATGCGATGTACACATTCGGAGATTTTCGGCCGCGAAGCGCGCGCGGAGGGAAGAAAAATATTTTTTCAAAAATTTACCATAAATCACAATATTGTTCTAGAGACTTTGAATTTGTTTCAAAATGAAGATAAATGACTGGATATTACTAGGCCGTAAGAGTTTTAGCTTACAATTACGTTTTTTGACCATTTCGGTTGCGTCAAAGTTAACCGTACGTAGTTTTTTTCCCAATCATCGTGATTTATAGGCCATATTTCAGAAATGAGAAAAGCTACAACATTCAATTATTTTTTATTGTATTCTTCATGAATTTGCGCACATTTTGATATATGAAACTCTACAAAACGGCTAATATGAAGAGGAGCAAATATTAGGATAATGCGATGTACACATTTAGGAGATTTTCGGCCGCGAAGCGGCGCGCGGAGGGAAAAATATTTTTTTCAAAAATTCACCATAAATCACAATATTGTTCTTTTAGAGACTTCGAATTGTTTTCAAAATGAAGATAAATGACTGGATATTTACTAGGCCGTAGAGTTTTAGCTTACAATTACGTTTTTCGACCATTCGGTTGCGGTCAAAGTTGACCGTTCGTAGTTTTTTTCCCAATCATCGTGATTTATATGCCCATATTTCAGAAATGAGAAAAAGCTACAACATTCAATTATTTTTTATTGTATTCTTCATGATTTGCGCACATTTTTGATATATGAAAAACTCTATAAAACGGCTAATATGAAAAGGAGCAAATACTAGGATAACGCGATGTACACATTTCGGAGATTTTCGGCCGCGAAGCAGCGCGCGGAGGGAAGAAAAATATATTTTTTTTAAATTCGCCATAAATCACAATATTGTTCTAGAGACTTCGAATTTGTTTCAAAATGAAGATAAATGACTGAATATTACTAGGCCGTAAGAGTTTTAGCTTACAATTACGTTTTTCGACCATTTCGGTTGCGTCAAAGTTGACCGTACGTAGTTTTTTTTCCCAATCATCGTGATTTATATGCCCATATTTCAGAAATGAGAAAAGCTACAACATTCAATTATTTTTTATTGTATTCTTCATGAATTTGCGCACATTCATTGATATATGAAACTCTATAAAACGGCTAATATGAAAAGGAGCAAATATTAGGATAATGCGATGTACGCATTTCGGAGATTTTCGGCCGCGAAGCGGCGCGCGGAGGGAAGAAAAATATTTTTTTCAAAAATTCACCATAAATCACAATATTGTTCTAGAGACTTCAAATTTGTTTCAAAATGAAGATAAATGACTGGATATTACTAGGCCGTAAGAGTTTTAGCTTACAATTACG
This sequence comes from Macrobrachium nipponense, assembly GCF_015104395.2. Classification (NCBI taxonomy): domain Eukaryota; kingdom Metazoa; phylum Arthropoda; class Malacostraca; order Decapoda; family Palaemonidae; genus Macrobrachium; species Macrobrachium nipponense. The sequence continues at coordinate 59,384,370 of NC_061091.1, forward strand.
TTTTTTGACCATTTCGGTTGCGTCAAAGTTGACCGTAACTAGTTTTTTTCCCAATCATCGTGATTTATATGCACATATTTCAGAAATGAGAAAAGCTAAAACATTCAATTATTTTTTATTGTATTCTTCATGAATTTGCGCACATTTTGATATATGAAACTCTATAAAACGGCTAATATGGAAAGGAGCAAATATTAGGATAACGCGATGTACACATTTCGGAGTTTTTCGGCCGCGAAGCGGCGCGCGGAGGGAAGAAATATATTTTTTTCAAAAATTCACCATAAATCACAATATTGTTCTAGAGACTTCAAATTTGTTTCAAAATGAGATAAATGACTGAAAGATTACTAGACTTATGTATTTTGCTTACCCAAAAATACCAACATAAAAAAAAAATAAGAAATATATATATATATATATATATATATATATATAAAAAAAAAAATATGATATATATATATATATATATATATATATATATATATATATAGATATAATGTATGTGTTCCTTTATTTATTACATTTTCCAATTCTGGTACGAATACATAAATAAAAGGAATGCAGGTGACACTTTTCTTTTTGCATACAATGAAATATCGTATTCATGCATAGATATGGGGATATAACAACTTGAAATAATAAATGAAAAAATAAATATAAAACAAATGCAGAATACTCACTCCTAATCCTGACTCTTCGTTCTATTCTTGTTTTCTCCCTCCTCCATTGAAGAGTCTTGCATTTTTTTCCTCTCGACATGACGAGGTACAGGTGGATGGAGGGAGACGCGCGGCCCTTACGGCTGCTGGGATAGGGCGCGGTCCCGTGAGCCCTCCCCTGACCGCCGCTGAGTCGCACTCCAATAGAAGACCGCACTGTGGTATTTGCGGTCACACTCCCCGAACCTGCATAGAGCTATCTTGCAGGTGCGACAGAAGGAAACCGGGTAGTTTTTTTCTCTCCTTCTGCACCAAATTCATATGGGCACACCCCCTGGCAACCGTTTCTGCCTGCGCCCTTCTAGGAGATCCAGTGTGTGATCCCCTGGTATCAGCCGACACGGAGGGTCCACTACCTGATGAGAAGGGGTGGTGCGGGCAGGGGCGGCAGCAGGGGCGGCGGCAGCAGGGGCGGCGGCAGCAGGGGCGGCGGCAGCAGGGGCGCCAGCAGCAGGGGCGTCGGCAGCAGTGGCGGCGGCAGCAGGGCGTTAGCACCTCTATGACCGAAGTAAGCACCCCTTAGGTCTGCCCTTTCCTGTATGGGGAGATCTACAGCTCGGGGCAGGGGGCCAGTGATGGAAGGCCACTCATCGGGATCAAAGTTGATGAGGGCATTCCCGGCTACCTCTAGGAACTGTATGTGGGACAACCTCGGAAGATTGTCACCGCGGTACCCACAGTACAGTATGTAGGCATTTTGGAGGGCCAACTGAAGGATGTATTTGAGGAGCTTTTGTGTCCACCTCCTGGTTCTCCTGGTCGAAGGGATAATACTGGATGAGCTGATCAAAGCGATCAACTCTCCCATGTGCCTGTTGTAGTGCCCAATGACGGTAGGGCGCTCTAAACGAAACTCCTCATACACAACTCGGCCCTGTCGACGTGTCTTCCTTCCACTGCACGATTCTCCTCCCTTTGGACAAGGTTCATGGCTCGTCGAAATCATGGGGACGAGTCGGACACCCTTCCAACAGATGACAAAGACAGCTCCCTTCCGCCGCCACTGTGTCTCTCCTCTTGCCAGATGTTGCGGATGGCTAGCAAACCTCTTGAGGGAATTTGGGGCCCCACGCACCAACTGAAGGGTACCACTGACGTGTACACCTGCTTCATAGTTCCTGGGCAAGGGATACCGAGTTATAATAATTATCCATAAACAGGTGGTATCCCTGGTTACGGAAACGATCCACAAGCCCGAAGACAGTGTCACGTAACGTGGAGAAGACCCCGGAATACACCGAAAAGTCCACGACGTAGCCAGTGTTGGCCTCGGTAATAATAAAAAAAAATTTCACGCCATATTTCTTCGGCTTCTTGGTTTGGGTTATACACTTTGATGCTTAGACGTCCTTTGTAAGGCATCATCCCCTCATCCAATGAAAGGTTCTTTCCAGGAATCACGAGAGTTACACAGCGTTCACGGATATATCCAACACCTGGGCGCACTAAAATGACAATTTGTCGAAAATTGCATTTTTTCCTAACTATACAAACCTGAGGTCCTTTAACAATAGGAAGGTAACTAGCGGCAGCTGGGACGGTCGTAAGCTTCGAACAAGGGGAGAACGGTAGTTAACTGCTTGTCCGATCGTGCACAGTGAAGAATCACTTTTGCTTTAGGCCCATGCAAAAAGTTGCAGAGTGAGGGGTGGCATGAGGTGGGACTATATGTAAAGGACCTCAGGTTGTATAGTTAGGAAAAATGCAATTTTCGACAAATTGTCATTTGTTCCGATACGTAATACAAACCCTCGGTCCCTTTAACAATAGGAAGACTCACTTCTTGGTGGGAGGAATCCGAGTCTTTTTGGTGAACAGACTGGTGTTCGTCCAACCCTGGAGTGCCTCCCTGGTCGTAGAGCAAGGGAGGGATCCAAACCTCTGTCCGATTGATCGGGGTGTGCACCGCAGGATCAATGGTCAGACCTCTGGGCCAAGTACTAAGAGAGAGGCAAGCGTATCTCTTCGTACCAGCAAGCAAGAACTTGTTCCTGTTTGCAAGAGACAATCATAAAATGATGGGTTTGTCTCAAAATTGGCATCCACTTCCTCCCCCTTGTTGGAGGAAGTGGTGGATATTTACTCCTATCCCTACTGAAAGAAAGGGATAGGATGGTGCTCTATGAGTAGCTCACCTGCATCTCGTCCTTACCCAGCAGGTGGGTGACGACCGTGTTTCCTACCCAGAGGTAGAGGGAAGAAAAAGATGGGAAGAGGAGCCAGTCACACTCTCATTCCTCATCCATTCTTACGGTCACACCAGGACTCGATGCTGTTCAGCCTGCGAGGGTCTGGGTTAACTACACAACGTGTTGAGCAACCACCACGGTTCCCAAGGAAAAAGATCCAAGGAACAAAATGTGGGCAATATCCCGAAGGTAGAAGGAGGTGCATGCGGTCCGGTTGGACCAGGCGCCTGCCTTCATTTTACCTGCGCCACGGAGAAGTTCTTGCGGAAACGCGAGAGAATGATGAAGAGGCGTCCACACTCATCCTGGGTCGAGTTTCTTCAGACAGCTCCGTCGCGCCTTCACAGGACAAAGCAGCATAGCCTTCGTATCGGAGGCGGTGAAGTCCATTAGGGAGGGTATTGTGAAGGACTCGAACCAATCGTCAGTTACCGAAGGGTTCTGAGTCTTCGCTACGAAGATCGGTACGAAAATCGAGCGTCACAAAATCCCCATCCCTTTGTGCTTGACTTCTCAAGAGAAGTCATGCAGTTACCTAAGACGAAAAGAAGGGGATAGTCGTATGACCTATCCCTCTTCTCGACTTTGGTTATGTACAGTACTCATACTGACAAGCTATTAAGACGAAGTAATGATTGCTCTGGAACAACCGAACTAAGTCCACAGCATATTTCGTAACTGACTCGGGCGCTCTGACAGCTGCCGACTGACTGGTTCGGAATCAGTAGTAGAGGCAAGTTGTCCAAGCATCCGGGTAAGTCACGTGACCTTCGCATTTTAAAGAGTTATGCTGAGAGACCAAACAAATAAAATATTTGTTAGTCACCGATGCCGGACGGCGCGGCGATGATTCTCTTAATGCATAAGCTCAAAAGGCGAAAGTCAATTGCCTTTAAAAGACCGAGGTCCCTGATGGCAAGAAAATCTCATAGACGTTGAGTCTCAGCTTAAGGAGAAACAACACTATGTGACGTTGAAGACGAAGGTAGGCAATGAATGCAACCTACGTCTTCCAGCTGAATCGAGAGAAGGAATCTCAAGATTCTAAACCTGTGCTTACAAATGACTGAAAACGCTAACCACCAATTTCATTGCTGTCCGGTGTGCAGTGAAAGCGGGCGTTCTTCAGTAATGAAACACAGGGGAGAGCCGCCTGAAGAACTGCTTCTCATGGGCTGAACGTTTGGAAGTAGAGTGGCAGGTGTGGGAGTAGCGATGTCTTTCAATACATCTGCTAATCCGGGGTGAACAATGAACAATTGCACACCTCCGAATACAAGATATTTTGAGGACAAACTCAGATTCCGCAAAAATCATTCGCATTATCGAGATACGATGCAGCAAGAGACTATTACAGAATTCTGTTACCGTGCGGTAAACAGAAAGATGAGAGTCGAATAGATATCTCTGTTTAAAATTCTCGCAATACCGAAGACGATGAATACTAGCGTCACAGCAGTAGATGGTCATTCATGTATGCGAGAATCCCCGTTAATCAGAGACTTAAGTCCGTGAATGTTGGGCAGAGATACGGTTGGTATTCAATCAAAGCAGGTGAGAAAGACTAACCAACCGTCTATCTCGAAGCGGCAGCTGGTACTGAAATGCCTCGGGCAATTCAATAATTGCAGTAGCTGTCGCTGACTCGTCATCCTGAGTTTGCCAAGTAATCCTTTCCACGAAGGAATGCGTTCGGCTAGAACCACCGAGCATAAGTATGCTCGAGCATTATTTATGCGAAACGAATTTCCGGTAAATATAAAAGCTTAAATGGTGTTGTTGTGACAACACCATAAGTATATAAAATTGAAACTGGAAACTCCTGGGAGGTTGCAGGCAACCCCGAGTTGCAGTTCAATTAGAATACTTTTCGTCTAAGTCGCAATCCGTAGAATAAAACCAGGATATGCGCCTACCCCTCGGACTATTCAACTGCTTAGCAGAATCATGTCGCGAGGTTAATATACGTAGTAATATTTGTAAGGATTCTTGAACAAACGATCTCCATCCTAAATTCTTTCCTTCAAGAAAACAAAATAACGGAATTTGGAGATCGACCACCTTCGGTCTCTATCAAAGAGAGTGAAGAAGTCTTCCTCGAAGGAAAGCTTCAATGGTGAACAGAATACTAAGACGATAGTTCAAGCCAAACTGGATATTCCGTCCGTTCTTCTCTATTCAGGTTGGTCGCCTACTGTGAGATAGTCTTCTTTCAGCAGCAGTCTTCTTCCTAATGCTAGAAATTCCAGGAATTCGAGCATAGGCGAGGTTCCCGATTATCGTGTAACATATCGGTGGGATTCTCGTCTCGCTCACTTTGGACCGTGGTCTCGCCTAAGTGTTTGGAGATCGTAAGAAACTCGAACACTGAATGCGCTAGAAATTCCAGTAGAATTCTATGCAGTCTGCGAAACCCCCACCGAATTCGTCAAACGATATCGGCTGGTCGTCCTCTCGATTCCCGTAGAAATCGAGAATGGGGCAGGATCCCTCCTCAACGACCGGGGCTTACGTCAGGTAGGACCCGAAGGTCCCCTGGTAGCGCAGTCCCCAACGTGGGATCCTACAGAGAAATCTCTGTAGGATCCCTCCCCTTTCCTCGTAGCCGTAAGGAGAGAGGGAATGGTGGGGGAGGAATTGGATACTCGCTCGCCTTCCCAGTGGAACTAGCAGTTGGAGAAGAGTAGGAGCAGCCATCGCCTTGCGGCGATGGCCTCTCAGAGTCTGGGAAAACGTCATCGTCAGGAGAAAACGTTTTCCCCGAGGAGGTTACGAACTCTCACTGTAGGTAAGGGTCTGCCGCCACTGTGAAACGTCGTCTGGGTGGGGCTGATCGACACCTGACAGGAGAGAGCCGATACCGTCCTCACCGGACTTTCCCCCGCCCATTCCAGTCCTCTGTCCGAAGGTCGAAACCTCTCAGGAGGACCGAAGGAGTATTTAAATACGGTGTCCGAAGACACGTAGAAACGCCGCTGTCGCAGTAGAGGAGGTGGAAGTAGCTTGATCGACCGGCCAGAACTGAGAGAGCCTTCTTGTCCGGAGACGAGAGACTCTGGTTCAAGACAGAATCAGCAAGCTCCGATCGCGGCAAACCCACCGTCGGTTTGGGTTCCCTCTCGGGCCCCAAAACGACTCGAGCAGAGACATGGGCTCTGCTGGTGGGAGCGGCGATCCTTCCCCAGGTCGTTGTGCTGACGAATCAGTGCAATAACCTGGGCAAAGTTACTCTGAATCTCGGAAGTTACAGCGTCTTGAGGAGTAGGACCGTCCAGTCCCTCCAACAGGAGCAGCTCCCAAGACCCTCCTCCTTCAGAAGAAGGACCAACAACAGATCCTTGACGGTTGCCTCCAATCACTTGCGCGTACGTCCTGGCTGGTCCTAAGACCATACCTGGCACGTGCGGCGTCGTGACGGGATCGTGAGCGGCGCATCTCTCACGATCACTCCTATATACCTCGCTCTTCCTGGCGTATGCCGAGGAAGTTGAAGGTATCGGAGAGACAGAACTGACGCTACCCCCCCCCCCCCCCCTGACGGTCGCCTCCAATCACTTGCGCGTACGTCCTGGTTGGTCCTAAGACCATACGTGGCATGTGCGGCGTCGTGACGGGATCGTGAGCGGCGCACCTCTCACGATCACTCCTAACTACCTCGCTCTTCCCAGTGTAGCCCGAGGAAGTTGAAGGTAGTGGAGAGACAGACCTGACGCTCCAACCCCCCGCTCGCTGGCATGGACCAGAGTACGTGGGGGCAGCAGCCGATCACCAACGCCCGCTGGTGGGGATCGCTCTGCAGGCCTGGCCGTGCCGCTCACTGTGGCGAGTGCGGCTCGACTGAGCACGTCGACCTCGTCCCCGTGCGTCAGACGAGCTGCGCTGGTTACCGTATCCGCCCGGTCCCTGTGGGAGCGGCGGTCAGTGACCTGCAGAGCTCACTTTCGCGGATGAGACGGTGAGCGTCCTCGCGGCACGTCAAACCGCTGGTACCAGCCGAGGCTGGTACCGTCGGTCGAGGGGACCTGGGGGACCTCTTCCCAGCCTCAACCCGTGGTCGGTCAGAGGACCGTCACGTCCACCCAGTGCTGGTCGCTACGAGAGCGGCCGCTGGCCTGGCGAGAGTCACCTGAGCGGCTCTCGACAGTCTTCTGCTCCGTGCCTCGGTCATGACGCTGAGCGAACTCAGGCGTCTTAACTTTGGCTGCACGGTCACCCGAAGGAGACCGTACACTCGGAACTTCTCGCGGACGAGTACTGCAAAGACCAGGCGAGGGTGTACCAGCGGTAGCCAGCACATCCTTGGTCCCCGTCTTCTTCTTCTTCTCAGAAGAGGAGACGGGCCCCGTTCCCGAAGGAACAGGAGGACCAGCAGAAGAACCCCCCCCCGTCACACCGGAGTGAGACGAGCCCTTCGAAGTTCCCGAAGGAGTCTTCTTAGGGGGAAAACCCCGGTTACCAGCTGGTCGCTGCGAGAGCGCCGCTGGCCTGGCGAGAGTCACCTGAGCGGATTCTCGCCAGCCTTCTGCTCCGTGCCGCGGTCTTGGCGCCGAGCGAACTCTGACGCCGAAACTTTGGCTGCACGGTCTCCCGAGGGAGAGCGTACACTCGGATCTCCCGCGAACGAGAGACCGAGCCGGAACCTGGCGTAGCGGCATCGCCGCTAGCACCAGGCGAGGAAGTACCAGTGCTAACCGATACTCCTCTGGTCCCCGTCTATCTCTTCCTTACGGAAGGGGAGACGGGCCCCGCTCCCGAAGGAGCAGGAGGACCAGCAGAAGGAACCCCCGTCCCACCGAGGTGGGACGGGCCCTTAGAAGTTCCCGAAGGAGACTTCTTGGGGGGGAGGCAGCCTTCTTCTTCTTCAGCTTATGGGCCTTAGAAGTTGAAGGGGAAGAGGCAGCAGCAGACGAAGACGAAGATGACACCTTCCTCTTCTTCGTCAGCTCACGCAGGACAGTCGTCAGGTCCTCCATCCAGGCCGGAGTCGGGCCTATTGCCGAAGCAACACGGCCCGACTGCACCTGTCCGGAAGGACCTGGGACTGGGGAAGACACCCATGGGCAGGACCAGCATGGACAGGCGCAGGAACCAGGAGCGACAGGAACAGCAACCAGCTCAGGAGCGGCAGGAACAGCGGCAGCGGTAAACACAGAAGGGACAGCCAAGCCAGTAGCGAGAAACCACATCAGCGGCAGGTACGGCAGGCCCAGCCATCGCCTCGTAGAATCATCGGCAGCCAGCGGAAACCTGGGTACTGGCGGCCGGTCCAGGGGCGAGCTGCTAGGAACAGTGGAAGTCTGGGGCAGGCAACAACAAGAAGACAACTAACAAGGCCGGTCGGCGGATAACCCCTCCTCGGTACGGCGGCGACCGGCCCTAGTAGCGGCAGACGGCGTCACCGACACAGCATGGGGAGTGTAGACCAGCGGGGGGAAGCAGCATAAGCGGCCGTGAAGGTTGTAGTGGAGACCGCTCCAAGGTCACCGCCCCAGACCTCGTAGACGCGCGAGATCGTGGATGCTAGGACGCCCTGCAGCCAGTAGTGGACATACCTGTCCAAGGTCGTCTCCCTACGGATGTAGCACCTGCGGTAGCACAGACAGATTAGTAAGAGGGGTTCCCTCACGCACGGGGGGGAGACATGCCCCACCGACCGAACGGAAGGAAGACCCCAAATACAAAATACGAGGAAGCTGAGCGGGGGGGCAGGAAAGAAGACGAAGAATCGGATACCAAGGGAGTCGCGGGAGAGCTTTCCGACGACTTCCTGGCAGACCTTCGCTTCCCCCCTACCCCCGCACAGCAGTGAAAAGTAATATGAAAATGAAACAGAATACTGCACTTGCGATTCACTTCATAGAACTTAAAGATCAATTCCCGGGTAAGAGCGGAAACTTGATCCATAATAATATGATGCTATCATAAATATATATGAAAATGAACAATACTGCACTTGCGATTTTCACTTTACAGCAATAAATCGTAAGGATTAATTCCCGGGTAAGCGGAAATTGATCCTAAATTAAATTTGATGCAATTAATAAATGAAAATGAAAAGAAACTGCATTGCGAATCCATTTCATTGCATTCTATTCATACAAAATAAGAGGCTCGTGCGAGCGCAATCAAGCTCTCGGCAACGAACGCACAGGGCAAAAATATAATGAAAAAGAGTACTTACATCTTTCAATTACACACTTTCGCCCAAAATACATGACTCGGCGCGAGTGCGCCCGCCCTCGGCACCGAGACATAATTCAAGTCAATTTCATGAAAAGAGCGGAAATCGCCGCCTCTACGGCGATATATAGCTCCATGTTGATTCATAATTAAGTAATGAAAATGAAAACAGTGTACTTACAGTTCATTTTCAAGATCAAACAAACCATTAGTAGAAAACACAATATAAACAAGCATACGACGATGAAACGGGCAGAGAGCGATGACGACGTCCTTCACACCCGCGGCCGAAAGCAAAAGTGATTCTTCACCTCTCGGGCGCGCGCACGATCGGACAAGCAGTTAACTACCGTTCTCCCTTGTTCGAAGCTTACGACCGTCCCAGCTGCCGCTAGTTACCTTCCTATTGTTAAAGGACAGAGGGTTTGTATTACGTATCGGAACAAATGAGGCGATCAGAGTTATTCCGGGGTATGGCCCTTCGGTTGAAGGCGTTGAAATATCTGTCCAACGCCAGGAAAGTATCCCGCCCGGGGCATAACGCCCGGGCACATTGGGCGTACCTAAGAAAAAATTACGCCTCAATCCAAAAAAAAATGTGGAGCCCCAAAAAATGCGCCATGTCAGGGAGGTTGCAACCCCGCCAATAATACGACGATGTCGTGCGCAATTCATCACGGCAGTACCTGGCGTAGTCCGCCGTCTCTGCTACCAGATACTCCAGCAATTCCCGCGTAAGGAAAAGCTGAACGAAACCCAGAGGAGTCAGGGGAACAGGCACGGTGAGGCCAGGATTTGCCGCGAATGGATGCATGGTAGGTGGTGTGGGGTCCTCTGTCCACCCATCCTCGCTTCCGGACGACCGAGATTCACCTTGGCTTGCTTGACTATCAGATCTTCTACGTGACCCGTGCGCAGCGCACGAGGCACAGGTACGACTTACAAACACGAGACCCCCTCCACTGGCCCATCTTCCCTCACTCAAGCCTTCGCTTTCTGTATCATTCAGTCATCGGCACGAAAACTTGAACATAAACTCATCCATCATCCCCCATCCTCAGATTCCCTTTGCATACGCACTAAAAACTACCAGAATTCTAATTTCACTTTCGGGATGTGGACCCTCGATCAACGGACATTGAGGGCCAAATATTAGGCCGTCAGCATTTACTACATCGGGAGTTTATGTCCTCCATCACTTGACGGGAACCATACCGCCATCAAAATGAGGACTTGCAACCGATTGCTCTCGATCGAGTCTCTTGATAAACTATTTCGTCAATGTTCCCCTTGGTTTGGAGCCTCCCAAATTCCTTACGAATGGCCCCTTTAACGGACGGCCCCAGAATGCTTCCTTGGGGTTTACCAATGGGCAAATGAGGGACACTTGGAGAAAGCACTCTTTCATCGGGGGGGGGGGGGGGGGGGGGGTGGGGGGGGTGGGGGGGGGGGGGGACACGTGGTCGCACAGAACGGTGTTGAGGAGCAAGGTCCAGGTTGGGTGCTTGTTCCTTCCCCAGCATCCAGGTCCAAAACTCTCCTAACACGTTCCCTTCCGACGGGTAAAATGCGCTTTTCGCGTTTCATACAACGTCCAGACATCTCTACGAACGTCTGTAGCAACACAAATGTTCAAAGTCTCGCACAAGCTCAGAAAATGACAATTTGTCTAAAATTGCATTTTTCCTAACTATACAAACCTGAGGTCCTTTTACATAGGAAGATACTAGCGGCAGCTGGATAGGTCGTAAGCTTTCGAACAAGGGTCGGTAGTTAACTGCTTGTCCGACAGGCGCGCGCGCGCGACTGGGAGGTAAACAAATCACGTTTGCTTTGGCCCAAAAAACTGCAGAGTGAGGGGTGGCATGAGGTGGGGCTATGTGTAAAAGGACCTCAGGTTTGTATAGTTAGGAAAAATGCAATTTTAGACAAATTGTCATTTTGTTCCGACACGGCATACAAACCTTCGGTCCTTTTACAATAGGAAGACTCACTTCTTGGTGGTGGGTGGAATCTGAGTCTTTTGTGAACAGACTGGTGTTCGCCCTACCTTGGAAGCTTCCCTGGTCGTAAGAGCGAGGGAGGGATCCAAGCCTCTGTCCCGATTGATCGGGGTGTGCACCGCAGGATCAATGGTCAGACCTCTGGACCGAGTACTAAGAGAGGGGCATGCGCATCTCTTAGTACCAGCAATGCGCAAGAACTTGTTCCTGTACAGGAGCAAATATAAAGTCATGGGTTTGACTCTTGTAGGCATCCACTTCCCCCCCTTGTAGAAGGAAGTGGTGGATATTCTGCTCCTATCCCTAGTGAAAGGGATAGGATGGGGCTCTGTCATATAGCTCACCTGCATCTCGTCCTCATCCAGCGTAGTGACGACCATGGCCCTCTGCCCACAGGTAGAGGGGAAGGAAAAGATGGGAAGAGAGAGCCAGTCACTCACTCACTCACACATCCATCCACACAGTCACACCAGGACTCGATGCTGTTCAGCCTGCGAGGGTCTGGGTTAGCTACACAACTTGTTGAGCAGCCACCACTGGGTCCCAAGGAAAAGGTGTGTCCAAGGACCTGTGGGCCAATATCCCGAAGGTGGAGAAGGACGTAAAGGTAGTCTGGTTAGACCAGACCCCTGCCTTCAGGACCTGCGCCACGGAGAAGTTCTTGCGAAACGCCAACGAGGGGCCAATACTTCTGACTTCGTGAGCTCTCGGACGGGACGTACGGATGTCGTCACTACCATCAGCCTCATACGCCCTCCTGATGACCTCACCAGCCAGCCAGAATGAAAGAGTGTTCTTGGATACTTCTTTCTTGGTGACACCCCGGTGCTACGAAGAGGCGTCGACACTCAGGCCTGAGGTGACGAGTTCTCTTCAGATAGCGCCGTAGCGCCCTCACAGGACAAAGCAGCATCTCATCCGCATCATTATCGGTGAAGTCCAATAGGGAGGGAATCGTGAATGACTCGAACCTGTCATCAGGGAATGACGGTTTCTGAGTCTTCGAAACAGAAGTTCGGGACGAAATCGAGCGTCACGGATCCCCATCCCCTGGAGTGTCGTACATCATAGGAAAGACCATGAAGTTCCCCTACTCTCTTCGCCGATGCCAGGGCCAGCAAGAAGAGAGGTCTTGAGGGTCAGATCCCTGTCTGACGACTCTCGGAGTGGCTCGAACGGTGTTCGAGTCAGACTCCTAAGGACGAGAGTCACGTCCCACGCAGGGGGCCTGAGTTCCCTGGGTGGGCAAGACCTCTCGAAGCTCCTCATCAGCAAGGAGATCTCGAACGAGTTCGAGATGTCCAACCCCCTCAGTTTCAGGACGAGCGCCAAGGCGGCTCTGTATCCTTTAACTGTGGGGACTGATAGGAGCTTCTCTCGGCGAAGAAAACGAGGAAATCCCGCTACCTGCTGAAGAGTGGCTCTGAGAGGAGATAGCCCACCCCGTCTACGACACCAACCACAGAAGACGGCCCACTTCCCCCTGGTACACAGATGCAGAGGACTGACGGACGTTCCCAGCCATCTCTGTTGCTGCGCTACGAGAAAAGCCTCTCGTTCGCAAGAGATGGTGGATAACAGCCAGCCGTGAAGACGTAGGGGACTGGACTGCTCGGTGGTACCGCTCGACGTGTGGCTGGGCGAGAAGGTTGTGCCAAGGGGGAATCTCTCTCGGTTCTCCTGCGAGAAGAGCCAGCAGGTCCGGATACCAAATGGCCTGTGGCCATTTGGGAGCCACCAGGATCATCCTGAGATTCGGGGTGACCAGCGCTCGACTGATCACCTTGCGAATCAGGCTGAACGGGGGAAAGGGAAATATGACGAAGAGGTTGTCCCACGGGTGTTGTGAAGAGCGTCCTCTGCAGCTGCCCATGGGTCCGGGCACGGCCGAGAAGAACACTGGAGCTTCCTGTTGTGCCGGGTGGCGAACCGATCCACGACTGGTCGCCCCCACAGGTCGAAGAGCCTTTCCGCCACGTCCTGGTGTAGAGACCATTCGGTCCCTATCACCTGATCCCAGACGGCTGAGCGTGTATGCTACTACATTCCTCTCCCTGGAATGTAGCGTGCCGGACAGCTCTATTGAGTGTGCCTGAGCCCATCGTGCACCTGCCGTGTCAACTGGTACAACGGGAGAGACACTAGGCCCCCTGTTGTTGACGTAAGCCACCACCGTGGTGTTTGTCGCACATCCAAACACCACTGAGTGTCCCATCAAGCGGTCCTGAAAACTCTTGGAGAGCGAGGAACGCTGCCTTGAGTTCCAGTACATTGATGTGAAGGTGCTTGTCGTTCTCGTCCCACACTCTGAAGTCAGCAACTCCTCCAGGTGTGCGCCCCATCCCTCGGTCGATGCGTCTGAGAACAGCTGCATGTCCGGGGGGGGAGTGCGCAGAGGCACTCCTCTTAAGAGGTTCCTGTGTCGAGCGCCACCAGGCTAGGTCCTGCCTCACCTCCTGTGTCAGTGACACTGAAAGCTTGGGGGATCGTCGCCTGTGACCAACTCTCCTTTAGTCTCCATTGAAGAGACCGCAGGTTGAAGACGCCCGTGAGGGACTAACTTCTCGAGTGACGACAGGTGTCCGATCACGACTTGCCATCGCTGAGCTACCTGTTCCTGCCGAGACAGGAACTCGGTTGGCTGCCTCTCTGAATCTGCTGATCCGCGAGTCCCGCGGGGAAGACTCGCCCTGCTACCGTGTCGATCAGCATACCCAGGTACTTCATCCTCTGCTTGGGCTCGAGATCGGACTTCTCGAAGTTCACACGATCCCCAGATCGCGACAGAACTCGAGCAGCCGATCCCTGTCCTGTAGCAACTGCGAGCGGGAGCTCGCCAGGACTAACCAATCGTCGAGATACCTCATCAGACGTATCCCGTGCGAATGGGCCCAAGCAGACACCAGAGGAACACTCGCAGTGAACACCTGTGGGGCGGTTGAGAGACCGAAGCACAGTGCCCTGAAACTGGTACACCGTCCCGTCGAGGATGAAGCGGAGGTACTTTCTGGAGGACTGATGAATGGGTATTTGGAAATACGCATCCTTCAAGTCCACTGAAAAGCCATGAAATCGTTCTCCCTGATGGAGTCGAGCACTGAGCGTGCCGTCTCCATCGTGAACCGGGTCTGGCGGGCGAACAAACCGGTTCAGGGGAGAGAGAGATCTATCACCGGGCGCCAGCCTCCCGTAGACTTTTCCACCAGGAAGTCGAGTCGACTGTAAAAGCCCGGTGACTGATCCGTGACGATCTCTACAGCTTCTCTTGCTCAGCATCGGGGTCTTGATCTCCTGTCTGAGTGCTACGTCCTTCGGTGGGACCTGGGGGACGTACGACTGCACCCCCGTTGGACCGGGTTGGAGGTGAGGGTGGCCGAGATTCGAAGGGTAATAGATATCCCTCCCGAAGGACATCTACAATCCAGGTCTCGGCGCCGTAGCGCTGCCAAGTTGCCCAATGGCTGGCAGGCACCCCCCCACTTCCGGCAGCAGGTGAGGGGGAAACGCCGTCCCTAGCGTTTCCCCCCTTTCTTCGCACTTCTTCCCAGAGCCTCCACGGGATGAGGAGGGCTGGGAGGAGGGGGGCTGGTTACGGCCCCCCCTTGCCAGAAGTTGAAGAAGACAGAGTCATTCCTCGGGGCTTCGACGCAGCAACCGTCTTAGCAGCCGAGGAAGCGCTAGCCGAGCTCTTTAGACTTGGCCGCAGTCCGAGGCTGCCCAGAAGCCTTCGAGACTGCCTGGTGAACCAGACGGTCACTGTCTTAGTGCGCCGTCTGTCCACCGCAGCGTCCCACCATCTCTCCTGGAAGAGAGACGTGGAACTCCGTAGAGGTCCGTTTCGAAGCCCAACGCCGCCTCACGCCCGGCGCCGCCCAATGGAAACCCGAGTAAGGACAGCGTCCCTTCGTCGGAGAACCAGGTTGGCCCACAGGTTCACCGTCTGGTGGGCAAGGAAGGAGATGGCTCTTACCCCAGACTGGCAAAGTCTCCTGAAGGCCGAGTCCTCTTCGGGAGAAAGTTCACCGGAGTTGGCTGCGACCCTAGATACTGTGAGGGACCACAGATCTAGCCAGGAGACGGCTGGAAAGCTGCCATGGCGGTAGATTCCAGGCCGAGTGCCTCTTGCTGCGAGAACCCACGGTTCTCGGACAGGAGCTGTTGCAGAGACACACCCGGTAGTCAGCCTAGCTAACTCCGGGTTCACCTGTTTGGGCGGCATCGGGTCTTCAGATGGCACGTAAAACCGCCGCTGTCGTAGCAGAGGAGGTGGAAGCAGCTTGCTCGACCTGCCAGACTTGAGCGAACCGTCTTGTCCGGAGACAAGCGATTCAACCTGGTCTAGCACTGAGTCCGCAAGCTCGGAACGCGGCAAACCCACCGTCGGTCTGGGTTCCCTCTTCGGGCCCCAGAACGACTCGAGCCGGGACGTGGGCTCGGATGGTGGGAAGCGGCGATCCTTCCCCCGAGGTCGTTGTGCTGACGAATCAGCGCAATAACCTCGGGCAAAGTTCCTTCTGGATCTCGGGTGTGATAGCATCCTGTGGAGTCGGACCGTCCAGTCCCTCGAACAGGAGTACCTCCCGAGACCCTCCTCCCTCAAGGAGAGGAGGAGCAGCGACAGCCCCCTCTAGGGTCTCCTCCAACCACCTGTGCGTACGACCTGGCTGGTCCGAGAACCGAGCCTGGTACGTACGACGACGTGGAGGGTTTTTTTTTTTTTTTTTTCTTTTTTTTTTTTTGGGATCCTGAGGGCGCACCCCTCACGATCACTCCCTGCAGCGGTGGACATGAAGTCCGGTCGTGGCAACACGGCAAACCCAGGTGGCGGCATCACACTCCCCGAGTTACGGCGACTGGCCCCTGCACCGATGTTGTGGGTGTCACAGAGACCGCGTGCTGTGTACACCAGGTGAGGAGGTGACGCGTAGCCAGGTGTTGTCAGGGTCGGGTGGTGGTGGTTGTGACCGTATCGTGCGTAACCGCCACGGAGCCAGCGAGATGATAGAGCAGCCCCTGGACACTCGGCACGCCCTGCAGTCCCAACGACGCCCACACCTGTCCGAGGTCATCCTTCACGGCAACCGCACCTGAGGAGGCAAAAGTCGGGTGATTAGGAGGATCCTCTACCCGCTCGCGCGAAGACGAGCGGATAGAGGACCCAGAGTACAACTCTACGTCGGGGTATCTAGCGCCCTCCTCCACACTCGACACATCGGGAGAGGAGAAGGGACCTAGCACACCGCCCCCGAAGGGAAGGCGCGAGACGTGGAAGTTGAGCGGGCTGCAGGAAAGAAGACGAAGTGTCCGTCACCAAAGGAGTCGCGGGAGAGCTTTCCGACGACTCCTTTGGCAGGCCTTCGCTTCTTCCTGCCCTCATACAATGTCCACTGCGCCTCCGACCAGTTCATACAAACATCACAGGGCTCGGCCCGGGTGCATTCGCGCCCCCGGCACCGAGCACACAAAACATGAGGGTCTATCTCTGGGAAAGATCTGAATTTCCCACATTTGCGCCCTTCGGTACCCGGGCAAAGTCTCCTTGGGGTAGCGAGGCGCGGAGATTCCATCATTCAGCGTAATTAATATGAAAAGAGAGAATACTGTACTTACAATCTTTCATACACAATTACAAACAAACAAGAAAGCAAACGACGAGCAGCGGGCAGAGAGCGAACACACACGTCCATCCACTGTGAGGCCGAAAGCAAAAGTGGTTTGTTTACCTCCCAGTCGCGCGCGCGCGCCTGTCGGACAAGCAGTTAACTACCGAACCCCTTGTCGAAAGCTTACGACCTATCCAGCTGCCGCTAGTATCTTCCTATTGTAAAAGGACCGAAGGTTTGTATGCCGTGTCGGAACAAACGCGGTTCTGACAAAAGATTGCTCTCGAACGATGCGTCGCTGATGCTGGCTGGGGCGAGAAGAAGGCATTTCTCGCTTGCGCACTTGGGTCACGCTTCAAAACAAAATAACACCTTGATCCGTGAACTCCAGCATCCCCCAAGGCGCGTGATTCAAAAGTTTTTGGCTGGTAGGCCTATAAGTATTTTTCCGCGAATTTAAAAAAAAACTTTTTTGAGTCGACGTATGGTACGTCCATTCGGCAATCGGGGGAGATTTTGACTCAACGTTTAATACGTCCATTCGGCATTTAAGGGTTAAAGTCCTTACTGACCATAAGTCACTTACCGAGTTTTTCAAAGGCTTTAATCACAGTCCCAAAGGAACTCATTGGCATATGATCATTCAGGTCTTTGGAGCAAAGTTAAGGTATTTACCTGGGAAAGCAATTATCATAGCTGACGCATTATCCCGCAATCCCGCACCATACTGCAAAGAACCATTAATTGGACTAAAAGATATAGAAACATCCGTGCCTATTGTTAAAACCGTATCTAAACAAGAAAATTCATTAACCCAAGAGATTGCGAGCATTGAATATCTGGGTTGGAACGCCAAACTGTTACAAACTGAACAAAGCAAGAGTCAACAGCACTAAGCAAAACAATAAACACTTCGAACGGAAACAGGGTCAGCAGCTACGCAAAACAATAAACACTTCGAACGGAAACCCTAAAGCAAAAGTATATTTAAAGTATGTGTATCAGAATTATGTAATCAAATGTAATATTATATGTAGGTCTGTGACGAGGAAAACCCGAAGAACACAGCAGGTGACTAACGACCAGGTAGTAGTAATATTTCTTTCATACCAATCGTCCTAAACTGGTCATCCAGGGTTCTCTATTATGTCACAGAAAGCCAAATCACTGTTTTACTGGCCTACAATGCTTACAGATATAAAAAGCACATAACTAATTGTAACATGTGTCATGAAAACAAAGGATACACTAAGACACCTGTCAGTTTAGGGGCCTATCCTGTGCCAAATCAATCCTTGAAAGAATATACATAGAATTATTAACAGAATTACGAGTCTGACAGAGGAAATAAACACTTCTTAGTGTTAATAGTTCCTTGACACGTTATATAGAATTAATAGCACTAAAAACAAACACCGCAATTGAGTGCGCTAGGAATATTTATGAGTGCTAAATCAGTAAACATGGAATTCAACACATAATAATAATCTGACTCGGGTGGTGTAAATCAATAATAATCTCCTTAACTCGTAGTGTGAATTCCTTTCCATTAAGAAAACCAATAATATATTTTATCACCCAGAGTCAATCGGTTTGGTAGAATAAGTGATAAATATGAAAGTGTCAATGTCGTACGAGTTACAACTTGTGATATTGGATCCGAAGTGGATTATAGAGGTTCTCGCGGTTTTAAATACCTTTATCATTCATATCCTGTATCTATAGAAATGATACCGCAAGTAGCCTTATACGGTACGCCGCTAGGACACTTTTCCACATATTCAAGCCAACCATTAATTTATCAAATATAAAAAATAAAATAAAATAAATAAATAAAATAAAATAAATATGGATAAAAGTGGAGCCAATATAGTACACTCCGTAAGAAGTCGGAAGGGTTACAAATTATAATAAAAAAAGGAATCACGATAAAATCAATAAGCAAAACGTAACCATAGGTTAATTAAATATCCAAATATATATGCGTAAAGATTTGAACTCTAACTTAACGCTTTAGTAATGACAAATAAGCTAAAAGTTCAAACACATATCAAAACCTACTGACATATTGTCTGTCCCAGTGATTTATATTCGTAGTCAATGAAAAAAAAAAAATAAATAAAATAAATAAATAAAATAAAAAATAAAATAAAAGATTTTAAAGTCAGGAAGTGAAAATGTATATCTATGCGAATAATCTTATACAGGGCAAATAGTATATATAAAATTTGTATGGAAACCCTTTTCATTAGTTTGAATAAGGAATAGCTAATTTAACATAATTACATTTATTTACAATCATGCAGATTTCCAACATGAAACTAATATATTGTTCAATTTTGGTACTTTTTTTCAGACATTCTTCTCGTGTGAGTGGAGTATTAAAACAAAAAAAATATCATTTGAAGGTACTAAAGTCGTATTTATTACAGCAAGTAACGTAACTCATAAGCTGGCTGAGAGCAATCTCCTGCCAGGTGCACGACGTCATCAGTCTAGAAGGTGCCTGGCGCGTTTGCCGACTCATCATTGTTCTTTTTAACCTCAATAAACCGCTTGCGAAGCAGGTTGACTGGAGAGAGGAATGCTTAGCTCATGAACTTCACATGTGGTTCATGGGTCATGATGACATACATAGCCATAACCTATTCTTATCCTTGTGGAATTGCCATCGTTTTAAAATTTATGAACAAAATAATCAAATAGAATTTCTATAACATCAAAATGAATTAATTTTTTCTGAACCTCATAGACAATTAGAGTCAATAATTCAGCTTATGACATTGGTAAACGGACATTTAGAAGTATCAAGTCATGGATATGAAATATTTACTTGCAACATTAGTCTATTACAATTCAGTAAATCACATTTCATGGGAAATGTCACATTTTTCTTGAAAAAAACAAAGTTTATATAGAAATTAGTTACATAGTGGGTTCTTTCGTTGCATCTCCTGCATATTAATAGTTTTAAAAATTAATCTGAGAGGATGCGCGCGAGAAATTTGAATATGAAACTTTTGTTAGTGGCACAAAGGATCGGATTTTATCACAACTTAATTTCAGTAAGCATAGAGAAATACAGAATCATGATTAATATTCTCTTTGACTGTTATGTTGCCTGGCAATCTTACAAATAGCTCCGTTTCACACTTCTTTGTCTAGTAACTTACTACCAGTAATATCGAATTTTGTTTGGGATTCGTATTGATATCTGTTTATTTTTTATAATCATGGATATTTTTACAGTCATCAGAGACCTGGATAGGTTCACTCATTGTTAATGCCATGGATAAAAAAAGTTTGTACATCTGACTCTTTTGAATTCCATAAAATATCAGCGAATTCATGTGGGTTAAGTCTGGTTCTAAATGGCTTTTCTCCCGCCCGTATTTGATGTTGTCTGAATTTACTTTGCCCTTGTGACAAGTATAATTTCACTTGCAGGCTGATTAATGGAACCTGGTTACAGTATCCTGCAGTACGAGAGTTTCACATCGCGACTTCAAAAAATCGTTCGTCGCTGCGGACAACTGCAGTCAAGTAACAACCGCCTACAATGTGAAAGGAATAAGCACCATCATAAGTGAACAAGTTTATTTCTTGGACTTCTTCGACCGACACCTGTATCCCGTCGTTAATCTCGTTTTAATGCGGAATGCTCCGGCGGCTGTCGGATATCGACTACAAAAGGGACATACTTCCGACAATTACGACCAGAAGGATATTCAACTCTACATGCTGGCGAAGGACTCGTGCTGGGGATGATTTTATTCATCGCGAAAGTATTCGTGTGGCTTAGGATGCAGAGAACAAGTATGAGGCCGAAATAGAACGTTGGACCCCGCCAGGCAATTTTCCCCTTGTTTTAACCATTTGGAATTGGCCATTTCATTTGGCTATAGGTGGTTGTCTGGAACTGTGTAATGGACGAAAAGTTGTTCGAACGCTAGTTAAATGTGTAGTAGTATAACCTCGGTCATGTATCTTATATATAAAGTATCATGTATCCTATACATAAATGATCATAACTAACAGAGTCGATAATCTGATGCGCTGTACGCACTAGGAATCTATATATAAATGATCATAAATAACAGAGTCAAAATATATCTTTGTGTGTAGCCACTAGGAATCTATTTTAAAGTGCACAGATATTAATCATAATTATATTGAATCATATACATATGTATAAATGAATCCATATACATATGTATAAATAAATCAGGTAGCCTATAAATCAATCTGTTACCTTTTATCTTACCAATAACTGCAGATATATAACAGTTAGCATAAAAATCAACGAATCAATCAGCATAAACATTAATCATTTTTATCAATTCATATATGAAATTTTTATCAGTTAAAATATGATTTTTATCATGTTAATCTTTATTCTATGCGATTATCAGAGTACATTAGTATTTTCTGTAGCAAATGTATCTTAATGAGATGAAGTGAAAAACTGTATCAGTATATATTACGTGATCACTATTATTTACGAATACCATCATATGCACATTATGTTTTATATCTTATTACT
This sequence comes from Macrobrachium nipponense, assembly GCF_015104395.2. Lineage (NCBI taxonomy): Eukaryota > Metazoa > Arthropoda > Malacostraca > Decapoda > Palaemonidae > Macrobrachium > Macrobrachium nipponense. The sequence continues at coordinate 59,405,610 of NC_061091.1, forward strand.
TGAATCTGTATTTGTGTACACAATGAATTTTTTTTACTTATAAGTATTTTCTATATATCTATATATATTCACATAGTGTCTGTATCACACTCCTATAAGTCAAATGCAAGTCAAGCTTGAGTAATATTTAGTGGCTGGTTTTGGTAGCTGACCAAGCTTTTATGTAAGTGATTACATAATAAAAATATGGAATGTTATTCCATATACGTATATAAAAAAGTAAAACTAAAGAGGTCAACCAGATTGCTTGCAGGAATGAGATCAGACCAGAGACACTAAGATGACAGATACATACAAGTAGGCTAAGTTGACCTGCCGTCACCTGTAGTCATTCATTTGTTTTAAAACATTAGTCCAAGCTCCCTGCTTGAGACAACTACCGCGACCTATAATTCAAACGGCCTACGTGATCTGTAGTGTGTCTCATTTGTATGTATGTTCATAAGTTCGAGCTACTGTCTGCTTCCTTTATGACTTGTAACCGAGATGGTAGACAGAGTGGAATTAGCCATCATCGTTGGCAGAAGCGATCAAGCCATCGTCATTAGAAGACCTGTACAAATACCCTCTGAACTTCATCATGTAATCTCAGAGAATATAAGTATTTTTTTATACTTGGTACATATTCAAGTTAGAAAGAAAGTTACCGAAAAATCTCTTTTGTAGCCAGACAAGAAAAGTTTGTCTTACAAGACATGCTGGTTAAACTCCATGTATGAAGCTGCATGGTGGTACCTATGAATGTGAGACTAACACAGGAAGATGGACAACATGGAAAATCTCTCTCAGCGCTGGATGTAGTACGTATATGCAGTCCTCCTCTCAACCTGAAGGTGAGAGGAGGATGCATATACGTACTACATCCAGGATGTCCCAGGTGTATTGAGCGTGTCGAGATCACTCCAAACTTACCACCTCATCAAGTTTATCCACCTGAACATTTCTACTGCTGGAAATGTACCTGGCTGGTAACTCAACAGCTTAGCAGACTGCCCACTCGTGCATCTGCAATGCCAACTGACACCGAGTCTAAGACTGTTTCTTGGATTCGGTGTCAGTTGAAATGGAAATGTAGCTGGTTGATAACTCAACAGTTTGGCAGACTGCCCACTCGTGCATATACAATGCAAACTGACAAGTCAAAGAAACAGTCTTGAGTCCAAGGTGTAAGTTTGCATCACAGATACACGGGTGGGCAGTCTGCCAAGCTGTAAAGTTATCAGCCAGGTACATTCCCAGCAGTAGAAAAGTTAAGGTGGATAAGTTCAGTCATCAGGGTGATGTAATGATAGCTAGGAGAATATCAGTTAGGAATAGCATAAATATAAGAGAGACAAAGAAATGAGAGAGAACCATTAATAGACAAACGATAGACAAAGAAAGGAGAGAGAGAGTGAATAATAGAGCAACGAGAGAGAGAGAGAGAAAGAGAGAGAGAGAGTAACGATCGGGAAGTCGTAGGTATTAGTCAAAACATGGTTGCTGGTATAACCTCACCACAACCATTAAAAAACTGCTCACCGTCTCACCTGTGACCTAACCTTTCAACTCTTGCTGGAACTTGAAGATTTCCGGTGACAACAATAGTCCTACCCACGAGAAGGATTAAGTTAATTAATCACACCCAAGGGACATCGTTAGATATTCTTCAACCAACAACAGCGGCTACCAGGCAGGACAGAGTCAAATTATCCACCTACTATGGGTTGGACACTTCCTTTGAAGAACCTTCGAGAAAGCAAGCTAGGAGGGAGAGAGCAGAGAGAATAGCAGAGAGCTTTAGCGGAGTGAGGTCGAGAGCCTCACCCACTGTGGGTTAAGAAGAATGAAGAAAGGATCACACTTCAATTTGTCAGCATATACTTAACTTGTATTTTTTATGTATTTCTTTACTAGTGTATTAATGAAGCAAGAAAAACTGCTCTGTCTTCCTAAGCCTCCTGAGACTCTAACAACTAACAACAAACAAAGCAAGAAAAGATAAGGAACTTTGAGAAAATATAAAACTAATTCAAATAAGGAGCAACAAACATTACAAAGATAGCAATAAACAACTTCTTTACATTGATAATGGGCACAATAAATAAAATAAATCAAATAAATAAGAAAGCTCCTTAAGTGAAAGCTCCTTACAGTGAGGTGGTGAGGATGGAGTGATCTCTATACCCTCAGCACACCTGGGACAACCTGCAGCAGTACGTACTCCTTTCAGCCTCCTTCACGAGGTGGTCCACCCCTCTGGTCCACAGCTTTCATCACTCCCCATATCTCATAATGACCCTTGTGGTTCCTTATTAGTTGCATGCTAAATGGCACTCTGAACTGCTAACTGTAGGTTAATGAAAGAAACATTCACTACAATATATGAACCTTTATGCATATGTAATATACTCTTTATATTTCGTCTTCATTTATATACCTCCCTATGTATTTAATGTATCTCATTCTCACATGTCATGTACGATATGTAATGATTGAATCTCACACGTCTGGCAGTCATGTTTCGCCAGTACGGCACAACTCTGTTTTCTTGCTTGCAGATTATTTTGCACCTCTGTGATTTTGTGTACTTCATTAGACATTAAGAACCTACTTTTAGTATTTCGGTGTTTCCTTCATCCCCAACCTTTAGTGATAAGGATAACACATCGAACACACACATGGCGCAGTAAACTGAAGCGTCAGTGAAGTTTTTATTTCAAGAGGATTTTTCTGCAAGTACGTCTTCCGCCGCCATTAATCACCGACGCTATCTTCTGTTTGCCGCCTTCGCCCAGCATCTTATCTGGATTTATTGTGCTGCAAGTGTATACGTAGTGATCAGTGGTTAATGAGTGAAGTGTTGTGCTAAGTGTCTTGCCGTTTAAGTGCCTTATTTTGTGCATTTTACTTAATTTTTGGTGACATGCAAAACCCTCTCTGCTGCCCTCATTGAGTGTGGATACCCATACATTCGGTACCCTTCATTGCTTCCGGGTTACTGACTAACCGTCCGTCTCCATGCATAGCAGACACGCACAAACGTATGCAAACACTCACTCACTGATCTAATAACTCTTATTCAAACCGTAATTTTATAAGGAGGAATTAATACGTGTCATTCATTGCACATTACATGTAATGGATGAGTTAGAAGATTTTGTAGGCCAACCAAAAGCCACCACTGACCAAGGACTCCTAAATGCCAGTAACACCGTGGGAGAGGAGATTGCCAGGACGACACCACCCTCCTCCCCCTATCCACCACTCCTTCGCCCTCACTACCAGCCTGTCCCCTCCACCCAACCGACTGCCACAGATTTCCTCCAGCTTATCAAGTTTTTAGAAGAATCTCGCCGGTATGAAGGAGAAAAGACAATGTGAAGATGAAGAAAGAAGAGAACAAAGATGACGTGATGAAGAAGACAGAAGAGCGCAAGAGGAATTACGCAGAAGAGAGGAAAACATGCACAGAGATGAGGAAAATGCAAGATTTACTGCCCTTATCCAGGTGCACTCATCTGCCCAACCCTTCCACTCAGAAAACCCCATAACAGATACAGAGATGGGTACCTCTTCCTCCAGTCAACCTTCTCTTCCCCCACCACAAAAAGCGACTGAGCAAACGCCGCCCCCACTTAAGGCTGATGCAACATTCCAAATGTTTAGGGAATGGAGACGCCGGTGGGATGATTATGCCATTATGGTGGATCTTTTCAAGCTTCCTAGGGAGAAACACATGATCCAGTTGCGGATGTGCCTAGCCCTTGAAACTCAACGCATGTTGGAACACACCTTGCAGATCTCACCTTCCACAGACAAGTCTGTAGACGAAGTGTTGGATACCCTGCAGTCTCACATAAAGGGTCTAAGCAACGAAGTTCTTCGCCGTAGGGAATTGCTTAGTTGCAAGCAGATGGAAGGAGAATCTTTTGTTGACTTCTACGTAAGGCTTCGACGCATCGCAGAGGAAGTCAACTTGTGCCCGGGGAACGCAGCTGCATGTGAGGAGACCCAGTTGAAAATGATATTGTTATTGTACAATAAAGTTTCATACATACTTACCTGGCAGATATATACTTAGCTATAGACTCCGTCGTCCCCGACAGAAATTCGAATTTCGCGGCACACGCTGCAGGTAGGTCAGGTGATCTACCGCCCTGCCGCTGGGTGGCAGGAATAGGAACCATTCCCGTATTCTAATAAGATTTTCTCTCTTCCACCTGTCTCCTGCGGGGAGGCTGGGTGGGCCATTTATTGTATATATCTGCCAGGTAAGTATGTATGAAACTTTATTGTATCATGACAACTTCCCTGACAGAATATATACTTAGCTGATTGGCACCCTTTGGTGGAGGGTAAGAGACAGGTAAACAACATATGTTGTAGGTATTTATAGACCTTGGTTCCTACCTGATTAGGTGGAAGACTTCATTGCTACTGCCTAGGAGTCTGCTTCGCCTCAAGAGCCTCAGCGAGATATTGATCTGTGGCCAAGAGTTCTTGTGGGTCTGTCGATGGGGTCTTATTCACTTACTCGGCAGAGCCTAACTGGCATTTGTCAATGGGTGCTAATCCACTTACATGACAATACACCTATGCCTAGTGGCATAATTAAGGAGCACAACACCGATCCCGATCACCTGATCCAAACACGAGGGTTAGCGCTTAGATTGAAAAGAGTTATCCCCAAACTCCTTTCAAACAACCCAAGCAAAAAAAAAAAAAAAAAAAAAAAAAAGACTTTAATTAAAATTTAACTCACTAGTTAAGGATCAGTATCAGCTCCCTATCCCAGCAACGTGTCCGCAGACACGTATCAACCAAAAGAGAAGGATCTCTCGTAGGTTAACTTGACATCCTTCGGGTAATGGAAAGTCAACACCGAGTTGCATCTCCTGTATGTGACAGCTAATATGTCCTTTATGACATATTGTTATGGAAAGAACAAGAATTCACAAAAGCTCGCACTTCATGCGCTTTTAATTCTCAGCTGTCTGAAGGAATCATCAAGTCACTCATGAAGTGCTTTAGAGATCACACTTGTTTCAAAGAAGACCAGGGTGTTCTTTGAAATGGATCTCTTCTGGATGAAGCCTGGAGCCTGGCTGGCGCCTCACCCCTGACTCCTGGCTGGCTCTTTTTGGCGCCTGGAGCCTGGCTGGTGCTTCTGGCGCCTCACGCCTGGATGGTGCTTCGCGCCTGGCTCCTGGCTGGCGCTTTTTGGCGCCTGGCTCTCAGCTGGCTCCTCCCCACTTGCTGGAGCTTCGAACTTGGCTGGAGTCTCTAGGCTGGCTGGCGATGTTCACATCGGACACTCTCACTTGTCCGATCTGTTCACCTCTGGCGCAAATTTGGAGGTCTGTTCCTTCTCCGCATCAGACAATAAACTCGTTCATTCGAGCTGTCTGCCTCTGGCGTTTTTCGCCTGTTTGGCATTTGGCGCCTAGCTGGCGCTCGTTGCCCGAGGCTCCTGAACCAACTACAACAGTTTATCAGGAGAATAGAGAAGGGTGGAAGGAATCCTTCTACCTGGAGCCTCTGTCCTAGGAAGAGGGGAGGCGCTTGTAGCCACTTACATCCAGTAGACGATAGGATATCTAAACGGGACTAGAGAGAAGAGTCTTCCTCCTCCGAGGATCCTTCCTGAGTACTTCCGTTGCTAACGAGATCTATTCCTACATGTTGAGGAGGTTTCTCGTTGCAGAATCTTCCATCTCCTTGCCCTAAGGAGAGGAAGGAGCCTGGAAGTCGAAGGAGACTCCGAGCCGAAAGTGGGCAAACCCAGGTTTCTTAACTCTTATCGTGTCCCTGTGAGTACCTTTTGGGGAGCGCTTCGAGCCCTCAACGCACCCCAAAGACTCTGTAGGCAAACGTTAAACAATTTCTTCTTCTGAAGATAAAGCTTACGTACCATGCCTGGGCAAAGAAAACCCTCTATCTCTTCCAATATCAATTGGGAAAGTCCCTTGACTTCAAAGTTCTGAGCCATGATTAGAAGGGTTTTAGTTCTTCGCCAGACATAATATGCTGGCAAGAACCCATCGTCGAGTCTCCATTGAATTTGATACGAGATTCCAATATACAAAAATTTACTTGTCCTCTTGGCAGTTGGTAGGGCCAAGAGAAACATTGAATTTCCTCATAAAATTCCTAAAAGAAGCTTGATGAGGAGAAGTTCCATCTTGCCAGAACAACGGAATCTGCGGGCCACGGAAAAATCCCAACTCGAAGCACATGATATCCTAGTCTTAGTCTTATTGATGTACCATATAAGATCCCGAAGATCTTAGTCCTCTGCTATCTCTAAGTCCCTTTGTAGAGACAGTATAGCCTGGTACTGTATTCTTTGATAGCAGATATATACAAAGGTGATTCTTCTCTCAGAAAGGGAAGAAAAACCGCCATGCAGGTCCCAGATCGAACTCCCCCTCCAGTTAGACGGGGAACAAACTCAGGAACGAACCGTGACATTACCGAGCCTTCTGTACGAGAGGCTACTGAACCCTTAGGTTAACACCCGCTATATTGAGAAATTATCAAGTCCAATAAGTTTGCTTGCAATTCTTTAGACTATGTGCCAGAACTTCTGTACCTCTGTCTTGGTACCCGGCACCCTTTTGTATGTCTGCTTTTCTAGAGACTCCAGCAAGGTAGTGACCTGTAAAGCTGTAGAGTTCTAGAGGATCTGTCAACTGGGACGTGACCAAAATGCAACTAGATCCTACATTACAGACATCGAATTCGGGTAATGAATTCCTAGAGATGCCAGCAAGGACGTGACCTGTGTGGCTGTTGCTCTCTATTGAACTGTCAAGGGGAGCGTGACCACAATGTGACAGATCATATAGGTGTTGTTTAGACACTGAATGCTGTATATGCTTCACTAGAGTTGCCAGCAAGGACGTGACCTATGTAGCTGGTGCGCTCTATATGATTTGTCAACTGGGACATGACCACAATGTGACAAAACCATTTTACCCTACTATGAGGGCGAAGCCAGAAACATTACCATTATTTCCATTTTTAGTAGGAAAAAACTTTACAAGCGTAATATAGTCCATTCATGGAAACAAAATTCTACCCAAAGAAAATGGTTCCCATCAGACTCATCCATCTTCTCACTGAGCAAGTTCTCTAATAAGCTATGCTTTCATAAGCATAAGAGCATTATATAATATAGTGCTCTGCCACGTTAGAATCCTCTAATAATGTTACCTTACGGTAAACAGCAATGAAAGGTTGCAATATCTTTCTTATTGAAAGCTTCTTAGCAAAATGCAGACAATGTTTATTCATGTTTGCTTATATATCCCCTCAATCCGAGGCTAAGTCCGTGATTGTAGGGGAGAGATACGGTTAGCTATTCAACCCGTAGAAGAGAGAGATGTAACCGACCGCTCATGACCGAGAACTAGATGGTACTGTGTTGGTCTAAGCGATAGCAGTCTCCGTTAGCCGTCTGGCCTTATTCTTCCTGAGTTGCCAGCTACTCCATTCAATGAAGGAATACGTATTATAAAATTATTATCGAGCCTCAGTAAGCTCTCACTAATGCATATTTAAGCGAAACAAAACTTCGTTAAATCCAGAAGCTGAGTCGGTGTTGTCTTAACAATCCTTTAAGCGTAGTCCTTCCTAGGAAACTCCTGGGAGGATACAGGGAATTCAGTTGCACACCATAGAGGTAACTACGGTATGTGCATATGACTTGACCGTACCGTATTCTTATACAGCAGATTCTCTACTACCTTCTTTCCTTGCCGAGGCAGAGAGAGAAAGGAAAATTTACTATCTTCGTTCTTTTCGTTAATAGAACGAATTAGTATTAGCCGAAGGATATCCCAAGTGAGAAACGAGGATCGAAGAGAATCTCTCAAGCTTCCTATTCTCTTGGACATAAGACTTAAAGGACGTATTCCACGCGTCTATTACTTGGAAGAGCCTCTAATCAATGAATGAGAGCTACTCCGAATATCGTCCAAGAGAGCGTATATGCTTACTCGATAAGATGCATTAAGATCTTTGTAAATGAGAACTAACCCATTAAGATACAAAGAGTAAATATATCTCCCTAAGGAAGGAAGTTAATCCAGGAACTCTTTAAATCTTCGTGATTTCCTCAGAAATCGCGAGAGACAGGATTCCTGTTCAGATCTAGGGTTTACGGAAGTAAGATTGATATTCCCTTTCCGCCATCATTCCCGAACGCAGATGAGATTCTTATTAAGAAAACTCCCTAAGCTCTTGCCTCTTCATAACGAGGGAAGAGTATGAATGAAGGAGAGAGTCCGCATTGAGAGGAACTGCCTGTCACAGCAGTCTTCTGAATATTGGAGAAGGGCTTCTCTCAGTATAAGAATCATTCTGACAAAAGCGGCGGTCGCCTGTGCGACATCTTGCGCCTTTGCCAGGAGAAGGCTGATCCTGCTAAAAACTCAAAAGAGGAGCCTCGCAACTGACCTCTCCCTCATAAGGCGATTCGGAATATCCTGGTGCCTGGCGCCTAGTTGGCGTCTTGTGGATAGTTCCATGCGCCTGGAATGTTCCGTGCGCTTGAAAGGCAACTCGCGCCTGGAACGTTCCACTTGTGTGGAAGGTTCCGTGCGCCTTGATAGTTCCGAGCGCCTACTAGGCTCCTTGCTCTTGGAAGGTGCCTCTTGCACGTAACGTTCCATGGAAGGATCCTTCTGTTTGCCACTTTACTAGAAGGCTCCTCGCTCTTAGCCGCCTGTTTTCTCTTTGAAAGTGCCTTGCGCCGAGAAAGTTCCTGTTAAGCTCCTCTCTCCTGGAAAGTTCCTCCTGCCTGGAAAAGGCTTCTGTCCTGCCTGGCGCTTCTCGCCAAGATGGTTCTTCTAGTTCTGAAGAAAACCACTCATATATAGGAGCTAGTTGCTTGGGAGAAGGCGGAACCCTCTCAGGAAGCTCGGACACAACTCCACGCTTCATGGAAGAATGCGGAACAGGAGATCAGAACTCTAGTTCTCGCTTGGAGGGAGGAACGCGGCTCGAGCCTGGTTGCTGGAACGCAGCTCGCGCTTGGCTGTAGGGACGCAGCTTGCGCTTGTCTGTTGGAACGCGGCTCGCTGCTGGCTGTTGGAACGTGGCTCGCGCTTGACTGCTGGAACGCGGCTTCCTGGCTGGCTCTTCGCTTCTAGCCCGGTTGGCGCTCAGTGTTCTCTTAGTTTTCAGAGAACGCGCTAGATCGTCCGAACTCCAAACACGTCCATTCTTTTCGGATGTAAGATGAAGAATCGGAAGAAGAGACGCACTTTTTAAGGATGCTTTTCCAATGGCTATCTTTGGCAGTCTGGGACGTTACTACAGATCCTGCCGAGGGGACGCCTGATCGGTGGGGATTCTCCATAACCTCCATAAGCCTTTCGACATTCCTTCTCCTCTGGGCCTGGGAGCTTGGAAGAGGTCTAGGCCTGGGAGCGAGACAGAGCCGATCAGACTCACCCTCCACTGCACTGAGAACACTATATTCACTTCTTACCTTTTAAGAGCTCGCATTTTGAGCTACATCCATTATCTTCAAATTTGCAAATATGAATTTGTAGTCTCTGTGGAGTAAGAAGGTGATGAGGATGCAAAACTACTAGTACTGTTAACCCTCAAACGCCGAAGCGGTAAAAAAAAAAAAATGTATCCCGTGTGCCGGAGGTGTTTCAGAGTGAGCGCGGAAGTGGAAAAAATATTTTTTATTCAAAAAATCACAGTGCGCTTAGTTTTCAAGATTAAGAGTTCATTTTTGGCTCCCTTTTTGTCATTGGCTGAAGTTTAGTATGCAACCATCAGAAATGAAAAAAATTATCATTATAATATATAAATAATGCGATATATGATAGCGCAAAAACAAAATTTCATATATAATTGTATTCAAATCGCGCTGTGCGCAAAAAGGTTAAAGGTAACAAATTACTTTTTTTCGTTGTAATTTACACTAAATTGCGATCATTTTGGTATATAACACATTGTAAAACGATAAAAGCAACACAGAGAAAATATTATCACAAAATAATGCATGAATTCATAACGCACGGACGTAAACAAATATCTTTTCAAAAATTCACCATAAATCTAAATATTGTCCTAGAGACTTCCAATTTCTTTCAAAATGAAGACAAATGATTGAATATTACTATACTGTAAGAGTATTAGCTTACAAATGCAGTTTTCAACCATATCTGACGAGTTAAAGTTGACTGAATGTCGAATTTTTTTATATATTTTTTTTTATATGCAATTATTTCGGAAATAAGAAAGGCTACAACCTTCAAATATTTTTTGTTTTATTCTACATGAAATTGCGCATATTTTCATATATAAAACTCTATGAAATGCCTAATATGAAACGGAGCAAATATTCCGAGAATGGGACGTACACATTTCGGAGATTTGTGGCGGAGAATCCGCGCGCGAAGGGAAGGAAAGTTTTTTTTTTTAAATTCACCATAAATCTAAATATTGTGCTAGAGACTTCGAATTTGTTTCAAGATGAAGATAAATGACTGAATATTACTGACTTGTGAGTTTTAGCTCCAATTGCGTTTTTTTTCGACCAGTTTCGGTAGAGTCAAAGTTGACCGAACGTGGTTTTTTTTCTATTTATCGTGATTTATATGCAAATATTTCGAAAATGAGAAAAGCTACAATCTTCCATTATTTTTTGTTGTATTCTACATGAAATTGCGCACATTTTCATATATAAAACGTTATGTAAGGGCTAATTTAAAATGGTGCAAACATTACCACAATCGCACGTATGATTTTTTCGGAAGAGTTATCGCGCGGACGTAAAGAAAATGTTATTTTTTTCATAAATTCACCATAAATTGACATATTGTGCTAGAGACTTCCAATTTGTTGCCAAATGAAGTTAAATGCTTGAATATTACTAGAATATAAGCGTTTTAGCTTACAATTGCGTTTTTCGACCATTTCGGTAGAGTTAAAGTTGACCGAAGGTTGAAAATGTCACTTATCATTTTTTATATGAAAATATTTCAAAATTGATAAAAGCTACAACCATGGGTTGTTTTTAGTTGTATTGTGCATGAAAGTGCGCACATTTTCATATATAAAACTTTATGTAACGGCTAATTTAAAATGGTGCAAACATTACCACAATCGCATGTATGATTTTTTTCGGAAGAGTTTTTTCATAAATTCACCATAAATCGAAATATTGTGCTAGAGACTTCCAATTAGTTGGAAAATTAAGTTAAATGATTGAATATTACAAAAATATGAGAGTTTTAGCTTACAATTGCTTTTTTTTCGAGCATTTCGGTAGAGTCAAAGTTGACTGAAGGTTGAAAATTTGGCACTTATCGTTATTTATATCAAAATATCTCAAAACTGACCAAAGCTACAATCATGAGTATTTTTTTGTTGTATTCTCCATAAAAATGCGCACATTTTCATATATAATACTCCATGTAACGGCTAATTTAAAATGGTACAAGAATTATGTCAAAGTGACAAAATAATTTCCGAGATGTCACTGATACTTTTTAGTGCAGCAAGAAAGAAATTCGCGCTTGCGCGCCTGCGTAACGATTGTAAACAAAACAAAACAAAACCTTGATCCGTGAACTTCCCAGCATTCCCCCAAGGCGCGTGATTCAAGAGTTTTCGGCTGGTAGGACTAAAAGTATTTTTCCGCGAATTTTTAAAAAAACTTTTGTATGTCGACGTAAAATACGTCCAGTCGGCACCCGAGAGACAAAAAATGTCAACATAAAATACGTCCAGTCGGCGTTTAAGGGTTAATATCTAACTGTTCGTTAGCACGAGAGCTATTAAAGCTTCTAAAGGAAGCGTATCTAGTTATATGCTTTTCTGACTTCCGAAAGTAGGAAGTTAGAGTTTAATATTTCCTCCATCAAGTTCTAACAATTATTCCACGTATTAATGAATAAATAATAATAGTTCCCTTTATTGCAAACTATGTGAGTGTCTACCGAAAAATTCGGTAGTTTCACGTAAAATATTCTTCGAAATTTCGAAGCCAAATTCATTAAAAAGTTAATAAAAGCGTATGCCAAACCAAAGACCCACTACTTCCCTGCAAAAGACAGCCCAGAAGATCGATGGCGATGAAAAACGAAAATCAAGTCAGGAGGTACCGAAAACAGATTTTCTCTGTCGCCCGTATTGTAAACACTACAATACGGGCGACAGAGAAAATCTGATTAGAATACGGGAATGGTTCCTATTCCTGCCACCCAGCAGCAGGGCGGTAGATCACCTGACCTACCTGCAGCGTGTGCCGCGAAATTCGAATTTCTGTCGGGGACGACGGAGTCTATAGCTAAGTACAGTGGTACCTCGAGATACGAAATTAATCCGTTCCGAGGCGGCCTTCGTATAATGAGTTTTTCGTATCTTGGAACACATTTTACATGTAAAATGGCTAATCTGTTCCAAGCCCTCCAAAAACACCCCCATTAAATTTCATAATAAAGTTAAATTGACCTATAAACAATGAAATACTACAACAATTTGGACCATTCAATACCTAAATTAAGAATAAAAATCCAAAACCTGTAAATAAAGTGAATATTAGTGTACAAGAAATATTATTACTGTAACGTAAAATGTGGAAGCTTACCTTTCGAGTGAGGCTATCTCCAATAGTGGCAGCAGAGGAGGAGGAGGACAAACGGCAGATAATGTACGTACGTACGTACACTCAACTTTACGAAAACACATAAAAAATTAAAGGAAAACAATAAAACTAAAATTTACGAAACACCTTAACAAAACTGTAACACTTAACTTACAAAAATCTAGAAATTACGTAAAAACATTTTTTTTTTTTTATAACTTCTTTTTTTACTTTTACGTAGGCTTTTTTTTTTTTTTTTTTTTTTTTTTTTTTTTTAACAGAATTTCAACTTCATCACCACTTTCAACGTTCTGTTTTTCATCACTTGGTTCTTCCTTTTTGCTTTCAACTTTCTGTTTTTTATCACTTGGTTCTTCCTTTTTGCTTACTCCTGCTAATGCTGAAGGCCTCTTTAAAAAATAACGATCTAAGGAAGATTGCTTCTGCCTACTTTTCACAACGTTCCTGAAATGACTCAGGCAAACGTCATCAAACTGCGCAAGCATACGACCTGTGTGAGCCTTTTCGGGGTGTCTTTTTTCTATAAACAATTGCACTTTATGAATAGCGCCTAGAATATCCTTAATTTCTGCCGTTGTCATAGGCTCCTCCTCCTCTTCCTCGCCGCTGCTAGAGAACTCCTCTTGAACGACGTTATGTTGCATGGCCTCCAACTCCTACAGGTCATCCGTCGTAAGCTCCTCTTGGTGCTCCTCGAGAAGGTCGTTGATGTCGTCCTCGTCGACGACCATCCCCATGGACTTGCCGAGTGCAACGATCTCGTCAAGATCTGGTTCCAAAACAGTTTCGGTATCGTCAACTGTTTCTGACTCTGCAGCACCAGCTTCGCCCACGTCGAATCCCTCGAAGTCTCGGGCGGATACGGCATCAGGCCAGAGTTTCCTAGACGAGGAATTCAAGGTTTGCCTCGAAACCTCCTGCCAAGCTTGGTCAATGAGTCGGATGCAAATGACGATGTCGAAATGCTCCTTCCAAAATTGACGCAAGGTGAGGTTTGTGGTATCGGTGATGTCGAAACATCTCTTGAAAAGATGTTTCGTGTACAGCTTCTTAAAGTTCGCTATCACTTGCTGGTCCATGGGCTGGAGGAGAGGGGTGGTGTTGGGCGGAAGAAAAAGAATCTTAACGAAGGAATACTCCGCTAGGATATCTTCCTCAAGGCACAGGAGGGGTGGGAGGGGCATTCGTCCAACACCAGCAGACATTTCAGGGGGAGGCGCTTCTCTTCCAAAACTCTTCACAGTCGGGCCGAAACACAGATTTACCCACTCGGTGAACAAAAGCCTCGTTACCCAGGCTTTTGCATTAGCCCTCCACATCACTGGAAGCTCCTCCTTAAACACTTTGTGGGCCTTGAAGGCTCGAGGAGTCTCGGAGTGATACACCAGTAGGGGCTTCACCTTGCAATCCCCACTGGCGTTCGAACAAAGTGCGAGCGTAAGCCTCACTTTCATAGGCTTATGCCCGGGTAGCTTCTTCTCTTCCTCCGCGATGTATGTCCGATGAGGCATTTTTTTCCAAAAAAGGCCAGTCTCATCACAGTTGAAGACTTGCTGAGAACTGTAGCCTTCCTTCTTGTCGAATGTCTTTTTAAAGGCTTCGGCCGCTTTCGTGTCCGAGCTGCCTGGCAGCCTCCCCATGACGCACCACCGAATGGATGCCAGTCAGTTTACGGAATTTCTCGAACCAGCCATGCGAAGCCTTGAACTCTGGGGTTGGCGTTGAAGTCCCTTCCCCTCCGTCGTCTTCCGCCTGCGCAATCAAATCGCCAAAAATAGCACTGGCCTTGTGAGCGATTGCCGTCTCCGTTACTGTATCGCCAGCGATTTCTTTGTCTTTTATCCAGATGAGGAGCAGCCGTTCCATCTTGTCGTGCACATGGCTCCTCTTGCTGGACAAAATAGTGCTGCCCTTCGACGGTGTAGTTGCTTTGATGGCATCCTTCTGTTTAAGGATGGTGCCTATTGTCGACGGATTACGGCCGTATTCCTTTGCGATCACACTCAATCGCATACCAGCTTCGTACTTCTTTATGATCCCCATCTTTGTCTCCAAAGAGAGCATGCGCTTCTTTTGATGAATTTCAACTTTCTTGGGACCCATGACTACGTTAATTTACGTAAAGTTACACAATACAGTCTTCGCACAACACGATAATATGTACTGCAATAAAATCACTAACGAATTTACGTTACTAAACGAAATCGTTGGAGCGAACGAATGCCGATTGCGTACGGTAAAGTTTCGGGTGCGGAGTGGCCGAGCTAAAGCACGCCAACACGTACGTATAGAAGATGCATGATGGGAGGGACGCTGTCCAATTAGAGAGAAGGATCTCATGGCTTGGCTAGCATCAGGAACCAATGGGAGAGCAGGAGGATGGTGGCTAGTCTACTATAACTAAGATGGCGGCGTGCGGCGGGAGGTTCAAAATTGTTATGGGGCGAATCTCGGACTTTCAGAAACCTTTTGTATCTTGGAAACTTTTCGTATGTAGAGCAGTAAAATTTTTCGTCTTTACTTTCGTAACTTGGATTTTTCGTAAGTTGAGCTTTTCGTATCTCGAAGTACTACTGTATATATCTGTCAGGGAAGTTGAATGTATGAAAATGATAATTTTAATGGGCATCCAAGATGCAGAGTTAGTGCAGAAAATAATCTCCTTGGACGCCACCTCCTCATTACAAGATGTCCCTACGACTTGCCGGTCATATGAAGCAGCTAAGAACGCAACTTCTGCCATACGTACCCCACCTAACCTGCCTACAAAAAGGGTAAGGAGAAAAGGACAAGTGAAACCTTACCTTCAAAACCGACTTTGGCACCAGCTGCTTTATGCCAGTCCTGTGCTCGACAGCACGGCCCTAATGAGTGCCCTGCTACTGACAGCACCTGCAAAAGCTGTGCGTGCCTTGGTCATTGGTCCAGGACAATTAAATGGCGAGCCAGCAAAGCCCAGTGCCGCCTTTGCCACCGCACTGGACACTTTGATAAGTGTTGCAGAGAGAAGAGGAACCAACAGGATGGATCTCCAAGCAACACTACCACCCACTCCAGCAAGACCCAAGATGGACGTCAGAACAGCTGCCATCATCTAGGATACATTTCTTCCACAGCACCGAGGACACCCCAACCCATCTGTGTTTTTCTGTCATATGGCGACATAAACTCTCGCCTACAGATGTTACCAGACACAGGTGCTGATGTCTCCGTTATTGGCCAGCGACACCTAGAGAGTTTAGGCATCCCCAGGAGCAGCCTTCAACCTCCTCCACCGACTACAACGTTTATACTGCGGATGGGTCCAAAATGGCGCCTGCTCTTGGTATGTTCCAGGCTACTCTCACCTTAGGCAAGCAGTCTTGTTCTGCTAGGATTCATGTCCATGAGAATGTCCAGACTCCACTTCTGTCCTATGCACATTGTCAAGAGTTGGCCATAATATCTCCAGATTTTCCCAACCCCATTGTTGAAGTTAGACATGTCAATAGATGCAAGGAGCTACCTATTTCAGCCACCACGTCGCCTTCGGCTGCAAAGGAATATTTCCTCCGGGAATTTGCAGATGTGTTGGTTTCCAAAGAAGACTTGAAGTCAGCGCCTCTCAAGCACATGGTTGGCTCTCCCATGAGAATTCATCTCAAGGATGGTGATGTGCCCTTCGCCATTCACACCCCAAGACAGATTCCCCTCCCCTTCAGGGACCAGGTCAAGGAGGAGCTCGACTCTATGGTATCCCAGGGAATAATCAAGCCTGCCGGAGATGACCCTTCAAAATGGTGTCACCCTCTCGTCATCATCGCCAAGAACATCACAGGAGTACGCATCACCGTTGACCTCTCCAAGCTGAATAGCCAAGTTTCCCGCCCAGCCCACCCTTCAACGCTATTTGTAGTGTGGACCCGAAGGCTCGGATTTTTACTACAGCTGATGCCCTCTGTGGGTACTAGCAAATGGAACTTGCCGAAGAAGATCAGTATTTGACTACCTTCATTATGCCGTATGGTCGGTTCAAACACTGCAGAGGACCGATGGGCTTTGCAGCTACTGGAGATGCATTCTGTCTGCGAGGCAACACGGCCCTTCAAGGAATCAAGAACTGCGTGAAAGTTGTCGATGACATCCTTCTCCATGATGAGGATTACCAGTCACACCTCTACCGTATCCACGAGATGCTCACCAGGTACCGCAAGTTTGGGATTACCCTCAACAAAGACAAGTTTGGGGTTGCCGCACCTACTGTCAAGTTCTGTGGATACACGCTCTCAGGAGAGGGCATTTCGGCTGATCAAGAAAAAGTCAGTGCCATCAGGGATTTCCTGACTCCAACTAACCTGACCGACCTCAGATCATTCATTGGCCTGGTCAACCAATTGGCAGAGTTCACCTCTGACATTGCTGCTACAGCCCAGCCTCTACGCCCTCTGATGAGCCCCAAGAGAACATTTGTTTGGACCCCTGATCATGATGAGGCTTTTCAACGCGTCAAGTTAGCACTCCTCCGTCCACCTGTTGTCGCTGTCTTCGACCCAGACCTGCCTGTTGTCCTCCAGACAGATGCCTCATGCCTTAATGGTATTGGATATGCCCTTCTGCAGGACCATGGTAGTGGACGCCTGCGTTTAGTTCAGTGTGGCTCTCGATTCCTAACCGACGCAGAGACACGATATACCACTATTGAGCTTGAGATGCTGGCTGTGGTTTGGGCAATGTCAAAATGTAGGTTGTATCTTGCCAGCCTACAGAATTTTACTCTGATGACGGATCACCGGCCCCTCATACCTATCTTGAATCATTACTCGCTGGATGCCATCGAGAATCCTCACCTCCAGCGTCTGAAGGAGAAAATTTCGCCCTATTTGTTCACAGCTGTGTGGCGTGCTGGCAAGTCTCTGAACATTCCTGATGCTTTGTCTCGAGCCCCAGTTAGCCACCCCACACCAGAGGACGAAATTGCAGGTGCCCCTTCCACCACCCATCTACAAACAGTCATGGCTGTGTATGCTGTCACCTCTTCAGGAAAGTCTCCAGTTCAAGATGCCGACAGGACTCTTCAGGATCTACGAGGCGCAGCAAGAGCAGACCCTGCCTACACTCGCCTACTCGACTGTGTCACCTCAGGATTCCCCTCCAACATATATGATCTGCATAACTCCTTACTCCCATACTGGAAGATACGGGACGAGCTCTACGCTGATTATGACCTCGTCTTGTATAGAGCAAGAGTTATAGTTCCTGCCACCCTCTGCCGCTGCACATTGTCCCGCCTACATGACAGTCATAGGGGCGTGGAAGCTACGAAGCGCCGGGCAAGACAGGCTGTTTTCTGGCCTGGTATCAACTCAGACATTGCCAACACAATTGGAGCTTGTGAGTCATGCCAGTTATTGCAGCCAACTCAGCAGCAGGAACCATTAATGAACGACGACAATCCCACAAGGCCCTTTGAATCTGTTTCAGCAGACTTCTTTACCATCGCAGGAAAAGCCTTCCTCGTCATAGTTGACAGACTTTCAGGATGGCCTGTTGTTGTCCCATGCAAAGGTGATACTACCACCTCTAATACAATCAGGATCTTCTGCCGCTTAGAGCTTCGGAATACTCCCAATTTCACAGGACGCTCCTCCGCCCAGATCCTGTATGGCCGACCTCTTAGGTCATGCATCCCTACACACCCAGAGTCCTTTTCAGAGGAGTGGCAGGTCAAGACCAAGCACTGTGACCGCTGTGCTGCCACCTGTGCTGAGCAGGTCAAGACCCAGTTCGATCAGCATGCCCACCCCCTACCCAGGTTGACTATTGGACAGCATGTATGGATCCAAGACCCAACATCTCGTCGCTGGGACAAGGTCGGGGTAGTCCCTAGTGGTCGTGTCTGGTGGTGAAACCGTCGTTTCCTTCGCCCAGTGCCACCTCCTAGTGTTGACCCATCCCCTCTTTCCCCTGTGGCCCCTTGTTTGGACCAGGAAAAGCAGTCCTTAGTTGATATTCCCCCAATGTCCCCACGTCGTTCTCAAAGGCTCGCAGAGAAAGAGTCTGCTCGAGAGAGTACTACGAGCGTGAGGGGGGAGGGAGGTGTAGGTAAATGAAAGAAACATTCATTACAATATATGAACCTTTATGCATATGTAATGTATTCTTTATATTTTGTCTTCATTTATATACCTCCCTATGTATTTAATGTGTATCTCATTCTCATGTAATGTACGATATGTAATGACTGAATCTCGCACGTCCGGCAGTTATGTTTCGCCAGTACGGCACAACTATGTTTCCTTGCTTGCAGATTATTTTGCACCTCTGTGATTTTGTGTACTTCATTAGACATTAAGAACCTACTTTTAGTATTTCGGTGTTTCCTTCATCCCCAACCTTTAGTGATAAGGATAACACATCGAACACACACACACTAACCTTCAGGTAAGTGCTGAGAGAGATTCTCCCTGTATCAGCAGCAGCCATCTTGTTTGTTTACAATATGCGGTCGCTCGTGGTTCGTGCTGGCTGCTTCCCGTCCAGATGGGAAGCTAAAATTTCGAGCTAAAAGCTCCCGGTTTTCCATTTTCGGCAGCAATGGCTTGCTGGTGGAGAAAAAAAGGCCTAGTGTGAGGCCACCTTAATGAGTGTGAGGGCGGTGCTGAGTCTTCTCTGCATACCTCAACAATAGCACAAAAAAAGAAAGTCTCATCATGTTTTAGAAGGAACAGCAAGACACTGGTTCACAGGCAACCTCAGAAAACCCTGGTTCAGACCCTTGTATGACAAACAACCCACTCACAGGGGAGCAAAACCTGCTATCAACCCTCAATAAACAACGGCACTTACTCAAAACCCAACAAGACCTCTTGTGAATGGACTACAATAAGATCTCTTACCTCTCCTCAGGAGGAAAGAGGAGCAGTCAAGGTGAAGACGATGATGAGCTACAAAAGGAGGGGGAGGAAAGGCAAAAGGATATACTCTTGCATTTCTTAATCATATTCATAGACAAACCTTACACTAATAACAAGGGCACAGAACGACCACACACCCATTCATGTTGTCGTGAAAATGTGTGCACCATTTTTCCTCAACTTGAGTCTGCCTTGGAGCCAACACAAAATTACATGTAACCCATTTGGTGGTAAAAATGCAATGGTTCTCAGCTGAAATGTAGTGTTTTGAGAATTTTTATTGAGTCATCTCCGCAAGGCTATTGAGAACTTTTCATCATATTTTGTTCAATTAAATTTGGCATTTACTTAAAGGGATGACAATACCAGTAAAGAATTATGTAGTACAAAAAATTACTAACTGGTCAGGGAACAACTAACTTGCGAGGGTTCACGTCGCCCTTCCTGGCAAGAGGCACAAAGCAGAGCAGACGTGCATAAGTGAACTCCACATTTCCGCTCCAAGATTTCACCCTCCACCATGAGGTGGCTGTGAGTTGTACCATTTTGTTATTCATTGTTGCTAGAATTCATTTGGTAATTGCCTCAGAAGTGTTCTCAATCTCAGTGACAAGATGAAGTGTCATATAGAATTAGCAGTTGATTTTCAATTTGTTCTTCGTGACCTCATGCTCACACATTGACTGTATCCATGTATTAGGGCGGGGAAGAGCCCCATAGTGATAAATTCATTATTTTTAATGTGTAGGCATGAGAGTAGGATTTATTTTCTTACAATAAAGCTGTAAGAACTCGACTGAACCTCATTCCACTGTCCTTGTATATGGGCTGAGTGCTAACCCTTCAGGTAGGCCTATACGCCGTCGACACCTGGCAAGTCTGGTGATTTGTGTCGCTAAATAATTCTCAACAAACATCCTTAACACTTTCATTGTTTGCACATTTTGTTTTCCTCCACTGAAAAAAAAAGGCAGCACGCATAGAGAAGAAAAATATTTTCCAATCCAAGACAGGCAGAAAATGAACATACACTTCCACACCCAAAAACTGCTGGCTTATGGTAAGTTAGTGGGTAACTCCCCAAATTCACCTGCCTATCACCAATTAACCAATGTTACCATTTTTCAAAGATCATTTCTGGCTCTCACTGAAGAGCACACTTAGCAGAGGTTTGTATCTCCATACGAACAACTGCCAACAGTATCACTTAAACCACAAAATATTTACACGTAGCCTAGCCTATATCTCTCGTGTCTGGTAATGTTCCATCAGAAACAAACGATACTCTGTTCATTGGAGAATTTCGACAGACCGTATACTAGGCCTATCCCACACTCATCCTATTCAAAAAGGGTTTAAACCTGAAATTAAAGTGCCATAAACTGAAGCATCTACACTTTTAAAAGACCATTGGCCAACATAAAGCCTATGAACTGAAAAGTAAACTAAACAAACGACATTACTCTTAAGGAACTAGTACTTGTATTCTAGGCTAATGACTTCACAATAATTCATATTACTAGTAAGTGACAAGATGAGTCAGACTGAAACATAACTTCCCTATTGGGATAATCACCTGAGAAATAATTAATTAGAATGCTTCCCTAGAGCAAAAGATGGGCCTTCTCATCACTTGCCTATAACATAGCTAGCTAGGCATATAGATTAGATTAGATTAGATTATAAAATTTTTGGCACATAGCCAAGCGCCGGAGCCGAGGGGCCATTCAGCGCATATATCTTTAAGAATAAAAGTCACTGTCGTACAAACAAACATACACACAACCGATAAACATACAAATCATTCATTCATAAAAACCAAACAAGAAACCTAAAACAAACAAGAGAAAAATTAAAATTCATAAAAAAGACCAATATTTTTTTAAAATGTCATAATTTGCTCTGCCTGAGCACCTTCACCTAAAATATCGCCAAGAGACTTATTTGCCAGCAAACAAGCTCTGCGTTTGTTTTCAAAATGAGGGCACTCCACCAAAATATGCACCACAGTCAAATCCACATGACAAGTGGAACAGCGAGGAACCTGCCTATCCGCTCCACTCATCATTAGATACCCGTGAGTATATTTAGTGTGGCCAATGCGTAATCTAGCTAAAACTATCTCAGACCTTCTATCCATCCGGCTATGAGGCCAAGGATGAACAGAAGGCCTAATCGATTTCAATTTAAGATTATTATCTAAAGTAGACCAGTGGGCCTGTCACTGGTCTCTACAATAAAATCGAATGGTACATTTAAAATCAGATGCAGGGACGCCCATGTTGGAAATGTGCCTAAGCCTAGTTGCAGCCTTAGCAGCAGCGTCGGCTCGCTCATTCCCAACAATTCCAACATGGGACGGAGCCCAACAAAACCTAACACAAAATCCTCTTCTATTAATTAAAAGATAAAACCAATCTTGTACTTCTTGCACTAAAGGGTGGCAAGAGACTAGGCTTTTTAGAGAAGATAAAACACTCAAAGTCGGTAAAAATGGTAAAAACCTTGTTAGTACAAGAACTATAAAAAATATATTTAAGAGCAGTCAAAACTGCCAGCAGTTCAGCTGTAGAAACAGAAGAATTAGAAGGAAGCTTCTTTTTAATGATATTACCACTAGTCACTACAGAGCAACCAACACCATCAGAACCCTTTGAGCCATCAGTAAATACATGATGAGAATCACCATGTTCGGAAGCATGGTCCAAGAAACTTGCCCTCAACTGATCACCAGAACTGTTGCTCCTGCTGTCCCTAATTGGGCAGATTTCTAAATGTGGCCTATTCCAAGGAGGAAACTTTGAGGGCAAAAATTTCAGCTACTGCAGGGGGAAGTAATCCCACCTCCCTGGCAGAGCTTGCTAGTCGGACCTCAAGCGGCTTTGGCAACCTCAGTCTATTTGGGGCTCTGTCAGTTGGTTCTCTAACGTACTTATAGTTAGGGTTTAGCTTTGACGTAAGTATTCTTGATATGACTCTCAAGCCTAATTCCTCCCTACGGATAAATAGTGGGGTAAAACCCGACTCAACATATAGGCTTTCTATTGGTGAAGTTCTATAGGCTCCCGTACAAATACGTAAAGCCATATTATGGACAACATCTAATTTCTGCAGTGTTGTCTTGCACGCACAACCATAAACTTGGCAACCATAATCAATTTTGCTTAGGCATAAAACCTGGTACATCCTCAAAAGTGTGATTCGATCTGCCCCCCAGTTAAAATTAGATACAACTTTAAGAATATTAAGTCGAAGCTTCACGTTACATACAACTTCATTAACATGTTGAGTAAAAGTTAATTTTTTATCAAATGTAACACCTAGATACTTAATGCTATCTTCATAAGGTAAAATCGAATCGTTTAAAAACAACGTAGGGATCTCTTCCACTCTTCTCAATCGAGAAAATCGTATAGCTTTGGTTTTTTTCTGGTGAAAATTTGAACCCTTTAGTACTGGCCCATGATGTTGAAGCATTAATAGCAGTCTGGATCATTTGACAAGCTTCAACAGCTGTGGACTTACTACAGATTATTATATAATCATCAGCAAAGGCCAGACCATGCACCCCGACAGGAACTTGTTCTAGTAGACCGTTGACAGCTACATTAAAGAGTGTTGGACTAAGAACGCTTCCCTGAGGTAACCCTTCTTCCTGAGGGTAAGCAGAGGAAATGTAAGAGCCCACTCTTACTTTCAGGTAACGTTCTGACAAAAAATCTTTCAGACAATAGAATAAATTACCCACAACACCCCACTCGACAAGTTGCAAAAGGATACCCCCTCGCCAGGTAGTGTTGTAGGCTTTTTCTAGGTCAAAGAACACTGCAACAGTCTGGTTTTGCACAGCAAAAGCATTCTGTATCTCCCGAGTAAGGAACATCAAAGGGTCAGAAGTACTTCTATTTTTCCTAAAGCCAAACTGCCGATTAGATAAAAGATTCTTTGAATCCAAATACCACACAAGTCGAGCATTGACCATCCTCTCATAAATCTTGCTAACACAACTAGTTAGAGCAATTGGCCTGTAGTTTTTAGGAAGGAAGGAATCTTTAAAAGGTTTTAAAACAGGTACAATAATCGATATCTTCCAAGACTCTGGTGCAAATTCCTGAAAGCCAAAACTGTTTAAATGTCTAAAAGAAATTGTTTTGTACTTCTAGGCAAATTAAAAATCATTGAGTAGAGTATATCATCTTCCCCAGGTTAGATGTTGGGGAAGATAACGAGATAGCATGATCTAATTCTTTTCATGGTGAAAGGAAGATTATACGACTCTGAATTTAAACTAACAGCAGGAACAACCGTGGTACCGTCCCTAATACTCTGAATGCAGGAGAGTAATGTAGGGCACTAGATATATTAGAGAAATGCCTACCAAAGGTTTCTGCAACTTCTCCAGAATCAGATATGAGGAAGCCATCAATTTTCAATATAGGCAAGGGAGGTGGAAAAAATTTCCCTTGCAGCTTTCGGATTCTGTTCCAGACAAACGACATAGGGGAATCATATTTTAATTCACTTATATATCTGATAAACGATTCCCTCTTTGCTTGCTTAAATGTTTTCTTTTGCTTAGCAAGAGCTCTTTTATAGATAATTTTATTTACCAAGCAAGGATATCTACGATATCTCTTGTAGCAAGTTCTTGTTATCTTTCGGCTCAAGGCGCATGCATCACTCCACCAAGGTACTAGAGGACGACGAGGTTTACCAGACGTTCGAGAATAGACAGCATTGGCACCACACAGCAATATACTGATTAAAAACTCATAAGCGGATGCTTGGGCTCTGAAAATCTTTTTATATCTTGATCAACTTCAGTAGATTTTTTGAATAATCCCCAGTCAGCCTCCCCTACCTTCCATTTCGGTAAACAGGAGATGGAATATTTTCATAAACTTTAAGTGAATGGGCCAATGATCACTGCCATGATCATTCTGGTCTACTACCCACTGGTAATCTAACCTCAAAGACAAAGAGCAGATAGTGAGGTCAATGGCTGAGTCAGTATTATGAAAAACATCATGTCTTGTAGGGGAACCATCATTCATTAAAGTGATGTCATTTAAGTCAAGCAGCTGTTCTATTATTAAACCCACCGATCGCAGTTTGGCTCTCCCCAGAGGGTGTGCTTGGCATTAAAATCCCCCATCAAAATGAAGGGTTTAGGAAGCTGGTCTATCAATGTCTGTAGATCGGTTAATTCTAGCTGACGAGGATTACCCTGCACATCCTGCAATCTACTTTCTAATGATGGATCCAGGTATAAAGAACAAATAGTGATCCATTTATAATTGAAAATTTGAACTGCACAAGCCTGCAACACAGTGTTCAATTGAACAACCCTATGATTAACAGACTTGCGGACTAGGATGCCTGTGCCTCTCTGAGCACGTACACCTATCAGGGGTGGAGACCTATGGAATGAGTAATTAAAACCTAAGTTGGGAGTGTGCTCTCCCAACTTTGTCTCCTGAAGACACATTGCAGATAGATCATGATCCCTAAACAGAACCCGAACTTGCTCTCTATTTGGTATAAAGCCACGGATGTTCCACTGCATGAGAGCCATTATTTAGAGGAAGGGATCTTAAAATTCCCTACTAATTTAGGAATCTGTGTCCTGGTGAGAGAGATCTTATCAGTTTTACCAGTACTATTTGACCTAGATCTAGGTGTTACAGATCTTTTAGAAGATGGGCTTTCACTTGCCCTTTCAGTTTTACTTTTGTTTTTTCTATGATTGCTGAGTGACCGTGAATGAGGCGAAGAGGGAGAAAGGGCCCTCTTCTGACGAATAAGCAGGGCCTCCATCTCCCCACCGTCATCTCCACGGTGCACTGTAATGTCAAGATCAGGTGAGGGCTCAATGTCAGGCAATGTCCCCGACAGAGAGAAGTCGTCAACATATTGAGACCTGGCTTGAACCCTTGAACCAACAGGGTCCCCTGGCTTGACCAGAGTCTCTGCAACATGGGAAACCCCAACAGGGGGGGCATGGGAAAACACCTGGGGGGGCACCGGGAGCCCCACCAGAAGGGGCACCAGAAGAAGCAGTATTCAATTGTTGTGCCTTCAAGGCATCCGAATAAGTTTTCCTGCCCAACAGCTTTTTGGCCTGTCCCACACTGATGTGTTCGTCAAGAGATTTTAGTAATGCATCTTGTTCTTTCTTGAATGCACTACATTTCTTATCACGGGCTCGATGTTCACCCTTACAGTTTACGCAAATTATTGGTCCAGAACAGTCCTCGTGCTCAGCTGACAACAGCGATTCACAGAGTTTATTTCTGGTACAAACAAAATTAGAGGAGTGTCCAAAACCAAAACATTTAAAGCACTGGAGCACTCTCGGTCTATAAGGAACGAATTTCATGATTTCACTGTCAAGAATAATTTCAGATGGCATAAAAGAATTTATAAATGTTAAAATAAGCATTGATGAACGGGACACTTTAAAAACCTTCCAAACTGCATCTGGACACATTTCCAAAATTTCCTCCTCATCCATTTCATGTAAATCTTCATTAAAGATAACACCCTTCGCATAACTAAAATTATAGTGAGGTTTTACCTCTTTTACATACCCTCAGGATTAAGCTTCAAATTTAGGAGCATTACTAACTGAACATTGGTCTTGGTATGAACTAAAAAACTATTACGCCCAAAGCGAGTTACTTCTGGGCTCCCAACATTGCCGATCTTCTGGCTTACCAACCTTTTCACCTTGAAGAGGTTGCCTCTCTCACCATGCGTCGAGATAATTAACCACTTAGCTGGGTCTGGAGATCTGGAGATTTTACTTATTCTATTAGGATCTTTTATTTCATTTGGTGGTTTATAAATGTCAAGATACCTAGGGACCTCTTCTGCCTCTACAAGTCCAACACTCATAGAATCTGACCTAAATTCTCTAAAGGCTCTGTGAGCTTCCGATTCATTGTTGAAAATTATCCAGAATTCAAAAAAACCATAATTATTGCCAAGTTTATTTCGTAATTCTTTGATGTTCCCAAATTTACAAAATTCATTAAATATTGTGTCATAATTCCAGTCTAAAGGGACTGGTTTCACATGCAGAATGTTTGTAACAAGGAGCTCATTTGAAAAAGGCTCCAAAGTTACAATGGAGGAATTACCAGGTTTTTCCTTGTCCTTATCCTTGCCTAAGTCGTCAACCGAAGATCTAATTAATGTCGCCATAAGACGAAGGATTTATGATTCGTCCAGGTAGCCCCCCACCCACCATGGAGCCACATTTAGAGGACAGTGTTATCCCATACAGGGCTGCCCTAGGGGTACCACCCAGATATACACCCCACCCTCAGTGCTTAAGGCGTCATGATGTCCGTCGAGATCAGACCCAGCACTAAGAGCAGGGTTTGACATATAAACTTTCCCCTCGCTCGACGCCAACTGTTAGGTACTAGCCTAGAGTTCTACTGGTGAGGTTGGCATGCCAAACCATCCTCACCCTCCACCAAATCCAATGAGTAAGTCCAAATCATGTCCAAAACCAATCCAAAAGTCATCAACATAAAATCTGTAGCCTTTATAGGGGGAGGAAGCAGAGGATGAAAAGTTTTAGTAAAAGGAAAAGAGCTGACTTATTTAGTTGGATCAGCAGCTGGGCACCAAGGCCCAGCGAGAAAGTAGTTCCCACCAGGCATCAGGGCCCAGCTGCTGAACCCTAAGCCCCCCATCCTCGGCAAGGCTTCAGCATCTGGGAGGAGCTAGGTATATACAGGACAACAATGTGTGAGGTAAAATGCTATCTTGTGGCAAACTAGCCTATGCATGAGCCAGCCCACTTTGTCCACCAGTCTGCAACTTTCTCAAACCATACCACAGCCCTAGGCTTAAGTTAGCATCAAAGCAAATCCTGCAAAGGTCTGCATGCCTAACATATTCACCTTCTTAAATGACAGGTATATAGGTAGGTAGCCTAACCAAACTGACCAGCAACCCAATCAAGCCTAACCTTTCCAAGAAAGTGGTTAGGCTAACTCAGCAATTACTAGGTTTGTTCCTTCAGTGAAGATCTGCTGCACAACAGAAATACAATTGGGTTCAATGTTCTTTTAAAACATAGGCCTGGCATGAGTACTATGGGTTCCACCCTGATTTCATAAGTTGTACAGGTTAGGCTCCTATAGGCTACTAGGCCTAGGTATATGTAGTAGGTTGTTAGGTTGGTTTAGATAAGAATTGGGCCTAGTTTTGAAGGGGAAAACGTGCTTAGTACCTATCACCAAAATACAGGAGCTTCTAGCTCAATGAAGGGTAAGATTAGTCAAATGGCTACGAATAACCAATGGCCAAACTTAATATTTTTTGTAGCCTAGGTATTGCGTAGCAGTCTAATGTAAAAAAAATATATATAGTACTATACTCATTCCCAGAAATGGCTGGCTAAAAACAATATCTTGGCTGCCATTACCTAACTGCACAATACCCATACCTATAAAATACCAAAGATTTATCTTAAAAATCTACAAAATCTATTGAGGAATTTTCTCATTTCTGTAAAGTTAGCCTGGTTAAAAAGTTGGGCCTACTATCTAGTAGTTTAGAAATAGTAGGTAGGCCAAACTAGTTTTCCAAAGCCGAGTAAAGGTGTTTAGTTTCAGCAAAAATGTCGTTGTTCAATGATTGTGCAAACACATAGTATTATATAGATCACTGGATTGACATTTTCTTACAGCACAGTACTAAAGGGTGAAAGGTTAGATGGGATGGAACGGTCACTCAACTTAAATAGTATATAGTAGTACTGCAACTCCACCGTGATGCCAATTCCGCACAAATGACTTCCATGATCGCCTATTCATTTACCTAACCATAGGTAAAATTAATGTATATGAAATGATATATGTTTTCCTTTGCCTTTTAAAGATAATTTTCTGAAAACATATGTTAACCGGAACACCTACTAAATGTTTATTAATACATAGCTAGGTCTCTCTACATATTCTCTACAGCATTCCTTGATAATGAGATTGTTATATTATATCTAAAAATTAACAATTGCAGTTACAATATCACTTTGTAACGAACTTACCTATTTAGTTAATCAAAATCTCTTTTTACATGTACTGAAAAAATTAAATAATTTAAGTTTCCTTAATTAGATGGAAATTATAGCTGTCACCTTGCTATCGTCTGCATTCTACTATGTACAGTTGGGGACACAGTTCGCCTGGTACACCGTCTTGAGAGACTTCGAAAAATTTACATGGTATCAATGTTTACTGAGGGAGAGGGTGGGGGGAGAACTCCTTCTATGCTAGCAAGAGTTCCACCAATAAGCTCTAGAAGTTCGTTTGGGGGCGGACTTATTAGGTATAGTGGGAGAAAGACACACACACACACACGGAGTAAAAAAAAAAAAAAAAAAAAAAAGATCTGAGCAGTTTATATCGTTGTAATGAAGATTGTGTCTCACTTGTAATATAAGTTTGTTTTATTAAGGTTCATTTAAACTTCGGCCAAGACGTTATCTTACCACATTGTCTATATATCGGTCATATTCATACACAATACTTAAAATGTATCAAACATTTCAAAGTTATATTGGTATTGCCGAAAATCACGATTGGACTCTCTACAGTCAGTTCCATTAAAAAAACAGAATAAAAAACTGTATTCCTGATATGCTTCATCAAAATCGAAGGTGTGGCAAAAAATTATCACCACCATCCTTTGCCACACAGGATTAGATGGTTTGATTTATGACAAACCTCCTAGGCCACCCTTAACCCCGCCCCCCTCCCCGCACAGTTCATACAAATGGAAGACAAGCAGTGCAAAAGGCCAGCAAAGGCCTCTAATAAGGCACTAAGTAGTACAGAAACAAATATCGATACAATAAGCTATGAAGGCGCGCAAATTTAAAATCTTAAGAACGTCACATGACGTAAACAACATATGTGGGACGACTTCTGCAACACGTCATATGACGA
Organism: Macrobrachium nipponense; assembly: GCF_015104395.2. Lineage (NCBI taxonomy): Eukaryota > Metazoa > Arthropoda > Malacostraca > Decapoda > Palaemonidae > Macrobrachium > Macrobrachium nipponense. The sequence continues at coordinate 59,435,084 of NC_061091.1, forward strand.
GGTTGACCTTTTAAGGGTTAACTGTTGTTTTTCTAAAAATTATGTATGCATGATATATTATAGACGATATATTTCGTGACCCTCAGGCGATAGGTGAAGTCATTTTGGGCTTTCCTTATAGTGGATGACATAAAGAGAGCATCATCTACTGAACTGGACAGTTCCTTTTAAAATATCCTACAGAGCATAGACCCTTATACCAGTAAACGACAACGACGGCAAAAAATATGCCACATTTTACTCTTGTTCATATATTAGATTTAACCAAGATACTACATTGAAAATATCAGAGTAGGATATAAAGCATAACATTTTCAAATAATGGAACTATTTTAATAGACTCCAAGAAGCTAATAAGCGAAAAATAACTGGCGAAAGTATCACTATCATATCTGTATCGGCCGCACCACAGAGAACAAAGTATACAGGTGTAAGGCAATTGTGTTACCGACCTTCACTGTATGAAAAAACAGTGCTCGGCGAGTCATTCAGTTCTAAATAATTCAATGCGTTAACAAGAAACGGTGATTAGGAAGACATAAAAAAAACATGTGGGGCCAGAGAGTAAGTAGGAAAGTTTACTGCAATACGCTCAATATTTGTATGGAGGCATTATGCCATTTTTTTTACAGATACTTCGAATATTATATCAAGAATATCATGGTATATAAAAACTGTTGTGAATTATGTTTATTAAAACATATAATGAAATAAAAACTAGTGAGAACAAAAATGAGACCATTTTATGTCCTGTCACAAAAAAACTATAAACATTTATATATGCAATCTAATACCTTGACCATCCACCCTCTCTCACAGTCACTTCCCTAATCTGTCGGACATCGAATGAACCAAGGGTTGAAAAATTTGCTGCGGTCTCTGTCTACAAATTTCCCCACTGAGAGTTGATGTGAGCCATGGTTTGCTGTGTTGTTCTCTCATGTTACATTTTTCCCATGTGTTCACCCATCTGGGCCCCACACATGTTCAATCACGTTCATATCTGCTCCTTTGCTCGGCCATTCAAGAAGAAGCAGGTTATCCTGTCTGGCAAACCACTTTTGAACAACGCAAGCAGTGTGAATGGGACTCCGGTCGTGCCATAAACAGGATGGGCCCTGATGGGAAGGGAAAACTCCTTTCTCGTAACGAAGGCAAGAAGGAGGTTTGCAGCAGCCTCATATACTAGCTGTAAATCGTCCCTCGATACAGAACACATCACCCATACCATCCAGACACACCCAGCCCCATACGTGCAGGTGACATGGCCGGATCGGAACCACCTCAACGATGTTACGGGATTCATATCTGAATGAGAGAAAAAAATGGGGTGTATAATATAAATCATATATATGACCTTTGGAGATTTAAATTTCTCAGTGGTGAACAACACTGAAAGAATTTCGTTGTCTAATTATCTATTTAATTATATTTGAGGAAAGAGAGCAAATGCTGCCACTGTCCCTTACCTAATATTTATCTCAGAAATAGCACTCTTATTTATGTTTACTCCCTTTATATATTTTGACAGTCCACTTCCGTGGAACAAAATCTGAAGATTAATAATTAATATAAAGAAGTATGCAATTGATGTTTGATGCAAGTAAAGATTTTGCTTATCATAACGAGTTCTATTTGTTCGCAACAATGCAGCTTCCATGCGATGTGGACGAGAAGCACTTCTCGTCAGTAAAGATGACCTGGGCCTCAAAAGTCCAAATAAAAAAACCTTATCAGCATGACGTTCTGCAAAATCAAGCCTTCCCGCCTTATGTCTCTCCATCAAGAGCTCCTTCGTCGCGGTATTCTGTGATGAATCCTTGCAGTGTGGGAAGTCTGCGTCGTACTGTCATCGATAGGGATGGGCAAGTACCGGTACAAGTACCGGTTTTTCCGGTACAGGCTTCATGGGTACATTACTGGTAAAAATCTCAGTACCGGTAATTACGTTATTGCGTTAATTAAAGAAATAGTAAAAATGCCTCTCACTATGTGCTGATTGCTGAAACCACTATAATACTCACCACACATACAGTACAGTGAACAAATAAACACCAGTTCTTTTAAAACTAATAGTATCTGTATGACACTATTTCTAATTGTGCCTGATACGGCAAATGCAACTAGATTCCATCCTTTACTTCTTTTTTGCTTACTGTTTTTATCAATCGACCTACGTTCTGCATTAGAATAAAGAGTACTACACTAATTTCAACGAGTTGCCTGGTGGAAGACTACTGGTATATCTTATGAGGAACAGAGTCGAATATTAATTAATTATTATATATCTATCTCTCAATATATATATATATATATATATATATATATATATAATATATAGATATATATATATATTTAGATATGTGTGTAAGGCTAAACATAGAATATTTATACAGTAGTTATGAATCCTTTTAAACTAAAAAATTATCATAATATGCAGTGTATGCATAACTTTTAATATAAACTATCTCTGAATTACCATTATCACTAATGAAAATAATTGGTGGAAATCGCGGAGAACGCATTAGTAACCACAACACACATTAACACGGACTCGACACCATCTTACCATTTACCTAACTTGCATTGCGGGAATACCATTTTAGCAACAGTCCAACATACCACTCACGATCGCCTGCTAGTAAAATACATTTTACCAGTTAAAGTAACGGTAATACCGGTAACAGTAAATTTTTACCGGTTTTACCGGTAACGAAATTAGCGGTACTGCCCATCCCTAGTCATCGAAGACACTTCTAATCCAAGGTATTCACGAATGGCCTCGGCGTGGTTAATGGTTGCTCTCGAGCCGCCCTGATAATGGGCGTGTTTCCGTGGACCCCCTGGCCTAGCTAAAGACCATATTATCTTAAATGTTTAACTTATAATTTATGATAACATCGGAATCAATTCTAGATTCTTCGAATTTTGTACTGGATGGGATTGATCATAATTTAGTTAAACATGGCAGTATACTTTTGGTTTCAAAAGCATATCAAAATAGAACGTGATTACATATTTCCATAATATTCTCAATTTGGGTTGTTAGTTATTAAAACTGTAAAATCATTCCTGAGCCATCACTGAAACGACATTTAATTATAAATAAACTATATCTACCATAAGACGTCACAATGACTGTGACAGGGTGGGCACAAATAAAATGCTCTTATAGGCTTAATTTTTACCGAGACAAATCAATCGACCTATCTAACTCTGTTCAGGTTGGAGGTCGGCAAGGGCCAACCACCCACGGTGTGGAATTATGGGAGGTGCACCTGAAAAAATATTTACTGTGCTGTTGGAATGGCTGTGGATATCTGTAGTCTAACCAAAATATAAGAGCGAGACGAAATACATAAGAAAGAAAACTTTCAAATTAAATAAGCAAGATTAAATAAAAACCATGAACAATGTAACATATCCACCAATCATTCAGCATAAACAACTTACGCAAGTCGTTCAAGTTCCCACTCTCCTCCCACCCTTCTACTTGTACCGTGGTGGGGGGACACCCACCAATATCACGTGCAAAATGGTCGTATCGAGAAGCTATGTCGCATTTAAAGTGACAATTCGTCCTCGCAGCGCAGATTTGTGTTCCTTCGATTCATGTGAGTAGTTTATTTGAAGTCTGACCATTTAAAAATCCTGCTGACGACCTCACCTCTATTGGGATTCAGACTCTGTTTCGAGTCGAGTAAAACAATACCATTATTATATCATTATATCGTTCCTTGAATTGTAGGATTAGCCAATAGGAATCATAATCACCATGGTATGAAATGAAGATACTGCTGTTAATATAATATGCTCACGTAATTTATTGTCCTGTTAATAATTACATTGAGAAACTGAATACATCGTTGAGAACTGCTCGTAAAATGAGCTCCGTAAACGTGTTCGAGAATTCTCTGACCTATTTCTCAGTAACAAGATTCGTATAAGTACGAGAATTTTGACTAATTAGTTTTTGACTACATCAGTACCGTAATTATAAGAGTATCATGAATCACAATCATAAAGAATAGACACTTGTCCTGTACGAAGAGGCAAAAGGCTCGATTAGCCAGAAATGGATGTGAACACAACAGTATACTCCCCCCCCCCTTCTCTCTCTCTCTGTGAATGTTACTTCAGTTTAAGTATATTTTGCACGATTTATTTTTATCATCTATCTATCTATCTAATCTAATAATAATAATTTGAAATGTTGTATATATCTAACGATTCACGCTGTTGTTACCTGCCAGCAAGGCTGGCATTACGGTATGGCACGGTTGTATTTATAGCCTATGTGTACGGTACGGAATTACGCAACGATAATTTTACCAAAGTACGGTACGGTCCAGTTCAGGTACGGAAAAATGTGCAAATTCCGTAACGTACTACCTTACCTTAGGCAATGGATATATTACTTTTGGTCTACGTTGAAAACAAGGGAACAATATTAATTAATTATTAATAATAATAACCAGTAATATAGCATTTTTTTACTATTATTCTTATCATCATCAATCATCATCAGCAGCAGCAGCAGCAGCAGTAGTAGTAGCTATTAATATTTTTGTCTTAAGATCAAAATTTTTTTTCTTTCTTTAGTGACTATTGACTTGGGTTATGAGTAAATAATTATAATTATTAGAGTGAGAGATATCTGCATGTATGTGGAGTAGTAGAACGATAGACACTGTGATTGATGGTAAATCTACTGTTATACTTGTGTTGGTTACCTCCTTGGCAATCTTCATTTGGACTCAGGGCATCAGCCATATGCTTGCATTAACAAAGGTGAAGAAGAGATGGCCGCCTAGGAACATAGCTGTCGGGATGGTAGCAGAAATCCGTTTGTCACGCAACTTTTTAACTTTTTTTTTTTTTTAAAGCAAGAGAGAGCCGCCAATTGGCTACAGATTGGTTTGAATAAGTAACTGGTTATAGTGCTCTATGTGTTACAAAATAAAAATTGAGCATTTTTACTGGACATCCATTAGAGTTAAAGCCTTGAATATACAGAAATATTTTAGCAAATCTCGTACTGATACCAGTCTTCATTACAGTGTTATTGACCAAAAACTTGACTGCACTGTCTGTGAAACCCACAGTAAGAAGCTTTACCATTACAAATAAAAACATTATCTTTTATTCAGGCTTGGAGTAATTGTCATTTATCTGAAATGTTTTTAATTACACGTTTTGAAGTTAACTGTAATTGCATTGTTTTTTATTTATAATTAATGGTAATTGTAATTGTAATTGTAACTGAAAAGTTCAAATAATAAAGTACCTTATTTGAGATTGTTATCCTAGAGCAGCCCTCTTACTTTTCGAGAATTCATCTTAACCAAATTCAATGGAGAGATGTTTTGAGTCGCTTCCCAATTCATTTATTATATTATTAAGGGAGAATCTTAACAAGCCAGCTACCAATTCTAAAAAAATTTTTATTCCATTTATTTCCTTTTTTTGTGCAAAAAGTTTTGTGAACATTTTTTCCAATATTTGAGTTTTGTATTTCAGTATCATTTCATAATCAGCATAATAATTTTCACCACAATAACATACTAAAAATTTACTTAGGCAAATCATAGGATGCTAACGATAATTTCTACAGGTCTAAAATATTTTAGATATGTTTGTTTTGTATTTGTACTAAAGGTATTATAAGTTACAACTTACAATTGTTGCAGAAAATTGACTGTAAAAAGGAACACCAAACTCAAGTAAAAAGTCTTTGCAACTATCTGCATTTTTTTAAGGAAATAGGTGTGCGAAATGTAATTGAGTAATACGTTTTATATATGTATTTGTAGCTGTGATTACAATTTTGAAATATTAAAATTGTATTGTATTTGATATTGTTCCCCATCTTGTAATTGAAGTTGTAACTGTAATTCGATAACAAGTCAGGTAATTATGATTCTAATTATTGTAATAGACATAAAGCAAACGTAATTAATCCCCTAACCTGCTTAATGCTTATATTACATAAGATATGCGACAGTAGCTACTTCATACGAAATGGATGAGCATAAAAATATTGGGAACAAAAATGAAATTTTTTTTATGCATACATGGGAGAAAACTGATTAGAAATTCAGTGATTTTTCCACTGCACTTCGGCTTCTCTCGGGGCACCTGTGAATTGTTCAATAATTAATAAATCGACTTTATCTTTCTCGGGATCTATGGGATTCATGTCTGCACCCTTATTTGGCCAGTCAACCAATTCAAATCCTCTCGACCTAGAAACCATTCCTGGACTATTCTGGCCGTATGGATGGGGCAGCCGTCATGAATGAAAATGACAGGACTAGGTGGAAAGATGAACAATTTTAACGTATTTTTCACTGGTGAAACCCTTCAGTCTTGGTGATATCACATATACCATGTAAGGAAATCCAGGCCCACACGTTTACGGTTACAAGCCACTCCTGGCAACAAATAAATGTTTCCTCTGTGGTATCTGAAGGAAAACAATCTGAATTTTTTTACAATTTACGCGTTGCTTTCCGTAACTGGGAAAATAATGATATATCGTTTGGGGAAATGTGATGCTAAGTAACAACCCCTGCATTAAGATAATGTTTATTCATCTATGATGATTAATACTTATTACAAGTTTGCCTCCTCCAACCTCTTATACACTAAAACAGCTCGAAAGCAGATCAATGGAATTCACGTTAAGAGAGGAACACCACCACCTTTAGTGTTTCAAACAGACAATTAACAATTTATCATTATGAAGACATACAGAATTTTAAACGTTATCAATGACAGTAATGACCTGAGATGTTGCAATGCCAGTAACAGCCAATCAATCACTCAGTCCCAGTGATCGTGTGATTTAATATATCACTTTGTTCAGTGATAACGATATCACTGCTACAGCACCCCTATTACACGCTAACAAGTTTGTCACCCAATCATGGCTAGACTGAGGTGTTGTATAAATTTTGATAGGTTATCTGTCCTCTGCTAGTAGTATTCGTTATAGTCTCCAAATGAACAGCAACATATGGTTCTCCTGGCGCAGATCGTCGCTCTACGAGAAAGTGGGCTTTCAATACGTGCTGTTGCACAGCGTCTTGATGTCTCCCCTACAACAGTAAATAAATGGAAAAGGAGGCACGCTTAGACTGGGAAATTGACCGACTTTGGATAGCATTTATTTATTTCATTTATTTATTAATTTTTTAAACAATAAACCTTACAAACCCGTAAAATCATGAAACCTAAATTACAGTTGCCTTGGTCCTGTTGAACTCTAATAGTGATTCTTTCTCTTTACTTCCCAGAATACCAAATAGCCCTCCCATAAGTAAACAGGCTATAATTAATCTTGATTATCTAGGTATCTGAATGTTAATTACGTATTTCAGTTCGAAGACTTCCACCACGAATGACCACCCGTTAGGATAACGACGACATTCGACGAGCAGCAGAAGATCCTTTTACCAATACTATTGCTATTCGTGAACGTCTGGCATTAAATGTCTCGGCTATGACGGTGCGAAGACGTCTGGATGAGGCAGGAATACCTCATAGAATTCCTGCCAAGAAGGAATTTCTCACCGAACGGCATCGTGCTGATAGTCTTGCCTTTGTTCAACAGTTTGTGGGGGAGGATATGGAATTTCGGTCTCGAGTCGTATGCAGTGACGAAAGGTCTTTTACTAGCAGAAGTCACGGCAGGATACATAAGTGAAGACCGAGTAATATAAGGTGAGTTTCTATAATCATTAATAACAGTCAGATTATAATAATTATAAGCAAGGGTAATATTATAATCAAAATATAATAATTTTGTCAATAACCATGTATTTTCCGCTAATTGAATTATATTGCCACGAGAAGTGTGAAAATAAAAAATCTTCATTGAAAACCCCCCATTAGTTCTACTATGGCCAGCTTTCAGGCATTAAGCAAATGCATTATTAATGTTATGAATAATGACGTAGGCAAACTTATAATAGCTATAGAGTACAGCCTGTTTACTGAATTAAAGAATATCATATCATAACGGACCGTTGCAGATCAAACTTAATACTATTATAAGTATTAATCCTTGCAGATGAATAAACATTCTTAACTTATTGCAAGGGTTCTTACTTAGCATTTTATTTTCCCAAACGATATAGCATTATTTTCCGTATTACGAAAAGCAAACCGTAAATTGTTAAAAATTAGATTTTTTCCCTTCAGATACTACAGAAGAAACATTTACGAGGTGACCAGGAATGGGCACGTCACAGTAAACGTTTGGGGCTGGATCTTCTTACATTGTATGGATGATATCACCAGGATTGAGTGGAGGTTCACTGGTGAAAAATACATTGAAATTCTTCAGGATTTCTAACTTCTTTCACTTCAACAGCGGAATTATTCCTCCCCACCTGCTCCTGTCATTTTCATTCACGACCGCTGCCCCATCCATACGGCCAGAATAGTCCGGAAACTTGTTCAAGGTCGAGAGGATCTGCAATTGCTTGATGGCCAAGTAAGGGATACAGACATGAACCTCATGAAAATATTTAGGCTAATTTGGTAAAATGTTGGAAGCCTGAGAGGGAGAGGACCACTGGGAACACAATGGAAGGTCTTCCACAACCAACCACAGATCGTCAGAAACCACGAATCTTCTATGCCTAACAGATTGCAAGAGGTGATCTACAAGGATGGTGGCTGACTTCTCACTAATATAAAAATAAATGTAAAAATTGAGTATGTATATTTGTATTACCCCATGGCTTCCGCTGAACTTCCATGTCGTATGATGTAAACAAAAATCGTAAACAGAATGAATATCGTTTAGCTCCAGGTCATGATTATTATAATTTATTTATTAGAAAGGTGAATTTGATATTTCAATGGAGTTCAAAATCTAAAGGGAATTTCGCTATCCTGGATTTTTTTCTTTAAAAATTATCTAAAAGAGAACCCTAGGACAATATCATTAAACTACATTTCTCCAAATAGCTCTTTCCACAATGGACAGATAAATGACTGAAGGGGCTGTTTAACAGTAGAGACGTCTGTCTCTTACCTCACACGAATGATATAAGAGCGAAAGGAATTTCTGTCCGTATGACATTAAAACATGTATCAGAATTAATATATTAGAAAATATAAGCCAAGTAGATATGTTTATCCATATCATGTAATAATTATTGTAATGAACGGCGTTTAGGGAATAACCTCTACAGTATATTCAAGAGGGAATAAAAACCTAACCATAAATACATGAAACCTCTGAATATCAACAATTGTTTATCATTGGCAAACGAATTAAGTTTACCATATGGGAATGGTTAAAAGTTTGCACCAAGTTTGGGAGTCCTTCACTTTCCATTACACGTTGTGGAATTTTCTCTGTCCCTAGTAGTTTCATTTTGATTCCTCAGTAACGTATAGTAACTCTCTCTCTCTCTCTCTCTCTCTCTCTCTCTCTCTCTCTCTCTCTCTCTCTCTCTCTCTCTCTCTTTTTCATTCTATATGTATTTACAAGAGAGAGTGAGTTTAACCCAATCATTCTTCTTGTAAATGTTGTTGTATTCAGAAAATCTACAGTACTATAATATTAGGATAAATACTAAAAACACGCAGGCATTAAAGATAAACAAGAAAATATTTCAAGTGGCGCTTTTCGTTAGCCATACTCTCTATCCACGAGCATATCTAGTACTTCGTCCACTCATCGGGGTCGCAACAGGCCCACCTTACCCCTAAGCCCCAACCCATTTCAGTTGTAGCAAAACCAGCCTGAGGACATCGGTACAGCAAAAGCAAGAAGCTTGTCAGTTTTGAATTACATTTTAGAATCCAAAACCTGTAAGACGGCTTAACAACAAGAACTCAATCCCGACACCACTCCCCCGACCCCCCACCGAAAAAATATATATGCATATATTAGTTTAGTCAAGATTATTTGAGGGTGTTAATGGCATATCAAAAACTGCATACTTAGCACAGTGGTATTTCTAGATGACATGTCACTTTAAATTAGCTAATATGGGGAGAGAGAGAGAGAGAGAGAGAGAGAGAGAGAGAGAGAGAGAGAGAGAGAGAGAGAGAAAGGAGCTAAGGTGTCAGACACTTTCAACACGTTCACTGAGTTTTTGAGTATGTTCAATGAAGTGCTGCTGCGCTTCTCTTTATAGCTTCCTATTATATTATTGGTAGGAAACGCACTGCAACCGATACTATAAACTTGGCTTACGAGATAAGGTTAAAATATCCTGTTATGATGTTCCTGATTCTCTCCAATACCAATATAACTCTAAATTTTGATAAATTTTAAGTATTGCATAATGAATATGACCGATATATAATAACAGACACGGTGGAAAGATAACGTCTTAGACGAAAGTTAAATGGAATCTTAATAAACAAACTTATATTAAAAGTGAGACAGTAATCTTAGTTACAGTGATATAACCTGCTCAGATTTCTTTTTTTTTTTTCTTTTACCTTACCTAATGACTCCTCCCACTGAAAGAATTCCAGAGCTTATTGGTGGAACTCTTGCTAAGAGAGGAAGAGTCCTCCCCCCATCCCCCTCAGTAAACACTGTTACCATATAATTTTTCGAAGTCCCTCAAGAAGGTGTACCAGGGAAACCTGTGTCCAACTGTACTTACCCAACTCCAGATGCTCCAGGCTATCCTGTGCTGTCCGTCCAGTCCAAGGTCATGGAGATACCAACAACAACATAGACCACAACCCAAGAAAAACAACCCACAACACAACACCCAAGACCACAATCCCCACAACAACCATAACCACAACAACAATCCCACACACACCACCCAAGGACCCAACTCCACAACAACAACAATAACACAACCACGGACCACACAGCAAACCAACAAGGAACACAACCACAACTCAACAACAACCAAAGAACACAACCACAACAAAAGACCAAAGCACAAACAATTACCAACACAAAATAAACAACCAACACAAAAAAGCAACACACACCCACACACCACCAACAACACCCACTATAACCAACAGGAACTCACATACAACTCAACAAAAACCTCACAGCACAACAACTCCTAAGCAACCAATATCAAACCCAACAACAATCAGCAACAAACCAATAACACACTACTTAAATAACTTAACCAATCCCTCAACACTTTCCACAGACTGCTGCCAACACTACTGATTATCACAACTTCTGACTAAGACTGACTAAAAAGATTCACTCAAAACAAAACAGCAGAAACTCTGATCTCCAACAGCACCAGCAGACAACTCAGAACTCACCAACAACCAATCCAACTGTTAACCATCCAAAAACACCAATTACCCTCTCTCTCTCTCTCTCTCTCTCTCTCTCTCTCTCTCTCTCGCAGATGTCGTCAAATGGAACTCCATATTTCCTCCCTCGTTACATTGACAATGTCTCCTTACACTCACAAACACCCACACTAAATAGTCTTCCGCAACACCCACAGACACTCGGACGCAGGTCCCCTGGATCTTGTTGAGGGCCCTTCATACACTTAGTTACACCGCCATCCACTTCTCCCAGACTACTTCCAGTCAGACTACCATTACCATCCTCCCAAATCCCATTCACTATATTCATCTACCCTTCCAACTCTTGTCCGAATATCTCTCGTAACTCTGCCACCAAAATCACTTACCTCATTTACACTCCTGCCAAACTCCCGAAAAGACTCATTCATACTGCCAACTACATCCTTACCATCTGATTCCCTTCCTGGTGAAACTTCACTAAACCCTGACAATTCAAACCCACACGCTATACGTATAATTCCTCCCCTCAAAGTTGTCCGTATTACATGCCTTATCCACTATTTTTACCCTAACACTAACCCTTCTATCATGCAGATCACGTTTCTCCCTTTCATTCCCTTCTTACCTTCTTCTGCTTTCTTCCATACTCAACCAACACTAACTGCCAATCTTCCAGACCCATTTGCTCACTGAGACTCAGCTCACATTATTCACCCGCAACCACTCACACATCGCACTCTCCCAAAACATATTGTCGCATACTACAGGACCCGCCCAACTGAATCCCCTTTTCACTAAGTTTCCCGAATTCCCAGCCTGGCTCATCCTCTTTTGCCTACACACACTCGCCACATGACCTTCCAATCCACATTCAACACATTTTGCACGCTGTTCTTTACACATCCTAGAATAATGCCCATTCTTCCCACAAACCACGTTCATACAGGTACCCCGACATCCACTAGCTATGTGCCCTACCTGTCTACACCTATAACATTTAAGATCCCTGTCTTTCTTACACTTGCTCACTAAATGCCCCGTTTGCCCACACCCGAAGCACGCTCCTAACGCCCACCAACATTCATTCTTCCTGTGTCATGGCTTACCACATCTATGACACTGCTGCTCTCGCTCACAACTAACTGACCCTACTCTTCCAACAATCGCACTCCAATTTCTTTTAGGGCTAACTACACTCACGTTACTTGCCCTAACACTCCTATCTACCACTCGCTCTGCCATTCGCTTCGGCCCTTCCAAAACTGCCTCCCTATAGCTTTTAAATTCTGGTACAACCTCAGCTACTTCAGTCTTAACACTAACATTCCTACTCTCTTTCATGCACCTATCTAACTCGTAATCTTCTATTTCTAAAATGTCGTTCCATGTCAACCTTTCATTCGTCCATCGCATTTTCTCCTTACGTTTCAGATTTATAAACTCATATACGCCCTCTGGTACAGTCGCCAACAGCTTTCGCACTAACTCCTTACACTCATTTATCCCTTCGTCCCCAAACTTTTTCCTGGCTAATGTTTCTAACCTACAGACATACGTTGACAACGACTCACCAACATTCACTCTTGCCTCTTCAAAATCATGCTTTCCTTTATATCTAACCCACTTCCATACTCACGTCCATACTCTTGACTACGCTCTTCTTACCCTTCTTCTTTCTACCTACCTGTTTCCACCCACCGCTATCTAAATCACTCTCAGCCCTTTCCCCAATGTATTCCATCCTAGTCTCATCCTGTCTGTCACCCTTACTAACCTTCTTTCCCTTAATCTTCTTCTTTTCCTCAAACCCTTTCTTATTCCTGTCCTCAGGTTAATCCTTATCCTGTGTCTTTCCCTTACATATCACAACTAAATCACCTTCGTCACTCGTACTCTCATCCACTCGCTCTTTCACTTTCTTTACCACTCCTGGGCCCATCACAAGACCCTTGGCTTCCCTCGCCAACTGCAACTACTCCTTCAGCTTCTCTACCTCCTTCAACCCTTCCATCCTCACTTTCTCCACCAATCACACAACTCACTACCCCAATCGCCCTGCAGCTGCCGCACCAACAGTCCCTGTTCGGGCAACAAAAAATAATGTGGCGGGATCACAAGCTTTAAAACTGCCGCGTAAATCCCCCCCACATAAACCTAATCACTCCAACTGCCAAACCCACCCTGAGCCACACTTTCCTCTTTACACTACAGAATTCATGCAGGACAATTGACCTATACCAACAGAGAAAAATAAAACAAACCCAAAAAAACAATTCTCTCTCAAAACACGTGTACTATGGCGCACAAAAGTTCGTTCCCTCCGCTGATCCAGAGCGACACGAATCCGCGACTATGAAACCCCGAAACAGTTGAACAAGTAACTAATTAAGCACCCAACAGATGTTGCACCGTCAGGCCAAGGAAGGAGGATTGGAAGCAGGTATTTTTTTGAACAAAGAGTAAGTATCCATAATCTAATATCGTTAATTAAGGTGATGAGCGTGAAGTTTTTGTTGTTGACGATACTGTGTTTGAGCGTAAAATGTGCAATTAAGGAAATATGTGAAATAAATAAGATAAAAGCTCTTAGGAAGTCAGTAATCATGTTTTTTTTAATGTTTCCTATAGATTATTGTATCTTATCAACAGACACGACTGTTCACAAGATCGATACAAATCTTTCACCAACAGTGTTATTGGTGTTGATCTGTAATCTGCAAGACACCCCTTATAAAAGAACTAACATCTATAGCAGCAAATTAGCAAAATTTTCAGTTTTCACTTACGACTTACGTTATTTTGAGGTAGCAAACACAAAACTGATAATGTATATAATATATATATATATATATATATATATAATATATATATATATATATATGTGTGTGTGTGTGTGTGTGTGTGTGTGTGTGTTTGTGTGTGTGTCTGTGTGTGTGTATGAAGCTAAAAGGCCCATAAAATACTATTTTAAAGTTGAACCACAATATTTCGAGTACTTCCTTCTGTGCTCCTGATCACTAGTAAAATATGGACATAGATTAAACTATTCCCTGGTGATTTTTGGCCTCATTAACTCCTGTCTCGCAACTCGTCCTCTTAGTATTGACAAAACGATAAAACTAATCACCTCTGTGTAAACTAACAAGATGTTCTCTTTCAATGGTAATTTTTATAAACATAGGTTGTAGCATGGGCAGTCCCCTATTCCCCCTTCTAGCAAACTACACATGGGGATATTTCGAAACAGAAATTTTGTCCTATATCAAACCCGCAACATGGTCTGGCTTAGATACGTAGATGATATTTTACTTACCGGGATGATAGCTGGGGAGATTTCAATTCATTTTTCAATCAACTAAATTCGCTAGTTCCAACTATAAAATTTAAAACATAATGGGAAAAGGACGGGAAATAGCCATTCCTGGACGTACTAATCATAAGAGAGCAGAATAGATATGCATTAACTGAACCCACAGGAAACCAACCTTTCGTTGTTTCATATATTCATTTCCTAAGTTACCACGATGTATCCGTAAATACCATGGGTTGGTGCAACCTATTCCTCAGGGGCTTAGAATGATTTCAAATGGGTACGTAGATAAAGAATTCAACACGATCCGCCAACACCTAATGCAACTGCTTTACCTACCATACATTATTGAGAAAGGCGATAAAATTAAAGCGAATACAATATACTATAGAGGTCCCACTCCCATAGACAAATAGACTTTATCAATAAATTGAAAATTCCATAAGATGGAAGCATTCAAAAAGCCACAGAACACTTCAGGTCTAATAATCCTTTTATTTTCCATTATCCCAAATCCATCGGGAGTTCGCTCATTAACGTATACCTAAATAAAAGAGAAGAAGAAGCCGGGGTTTACAAGACACGTGTAGCAATTGTAATGAGATTTACGTTGGGGAAACCGGTAGATCCATCTCGCAAAGTTTAGCAGAACACAAAAGATCAGTGCGACATGCAACAGAGAACTCGGGGATTTTCCTACATATTAGGGACAAAGGCCATACTATGAACTGGAGTGGGGCGGAGCTGATTTTCAAAAGCAGCTGTCCGTACAAAGGAAAATGCTGGAATCTGTTATCATCAATCAAACCAACAATATGAACCTGTCAGGAGGACACTGGAAATCGGATGACATCGACAAACTAAACATTAGGCCGCTCCTATAGCAGTGTCCAAGAACATCCGACCACTGGACGAGTCGCCAGACGTGAGTTAATGAGGCCAGAAATCACCATGGAATAGTTTAATTTCCACCCTTCCTGGGTCACCAACAGAGATTTACTGCCACACTTCATATGTTTTTGTATATATACTCCTGTAAGACATCCTATGTCCATATTTTACCAGTGATCAGGAGCACAGAAGGAAGTGCTCGAAATATATGGTTACAACGTTAAAATAGTGTTTTACGGGCCGTTTATCTTCATATTATACTGTTGTATTACTGTAAAAGGACATTCATATATATATATATATATATATATATATATATATATATATATATATATATATATACGCATATGAATATATAGATATATATATTATTTGTTGGAGTTTCTCAGGAGTCTTTAAATGAGATGCAGTGCAAGCTTCTTCCCTTCATTCACACTAGAATGATACAGTCACAGATACAAGTTCAACAATGAAGACTACAAATCAATTTGAAGTTCTGTTAACAGCAACTGCTCTGGCTTTGGGTAGCTGACCAACTTTCGTCAGAGCTGTGCGGCAGCCCTTTCTTTTTCCAACTGGTGCTCTCCTTCGCTGCTGGGCTTCTAAAAGATTCTACAAAAGAGAATGTCCCACCTACAATAGGCGGGATATGCTTTTTGGCCCTCCTGTTGGTCATTCATATTGGTTGTAGATTATCTAACGCCGTCCTTTAGGTGTGATGGATTGACTTAATTCCTCCCCTTGTGGGTAGAACTTATGACGTCACCATAACTGTCGAGTTTCCGGCAAGAGTGTATAGGTCGGGTCATAGGTGAAGATTTTTATGGAACCGCTTTGATTAAAACTTTGTGCGTGTTGCGGCTGCTGATGGGGACTCTTCCTGTGACTAATTCTCTCTCTCTCTCTCTCTCTCTCTCTCACTCTCACTGTCTTGTTTCTCCCTCTCTTTTATATTAACGCTGTTCCTAACTGACATTCTCTTAGCTATCATTACATATGGCAGTCCCCGGGTTACGACGGGTTCAGCTTACGGCATTCTGAGGTTAAGGTGCTTTTCAATTATATCCATCAGAAATTATTTCCAAGGTTATGACGCCTACAAACGCTGATCTAGTAGAAGAAAAATGATGCCAAAAATGCAAAATAATCAATATTTGAAGGTTTTTTGATGAAAAATGCAATAACAATGCAGTTTACATAGTTTTTAACGTACCCAAAGCATTAAAAGTAAGGTTTTCTTAGGATTTTTTATGATGTTCTGGCTTATGACAATTTTCGGCTTACGACGCGTCTCAAGAACGGAACCCCGTCATAACCCAGGGACTGCCTGTAATACATTTTGCAGGATTGGGCCAATACCCATAGAGAAGGCAAGCGATTTGGGTGATAACACCCGATGCCTGTTTTTGGAAACTTACAATTTATGGGGGTAGTCTCTCGTTGGACGAGGGGTTTTCGCGCTCGGCCACCAATCTGGTGGTCCGAAGTTCGATTATCGGCTTGGCCATCGCGGAATCGGAGGAATTTATTTCTGGTGCTAGAAATTCATTTTTCGATATAATGTGGTTCTGACCCCACAGTAAGCTGTAAGTCCCGTTGCTAGCTGCCCAATTGGTTCCAACAACCAAAAAATAACTAAACCTTCGGGCCAGCCCTAGGAAATCTGCTTATCAGTTCAGTGGTCTGGTAAAACTAAGATATACTCAAGTTTTACAAATTATGGCTTTATGTAGCTAATTTTTTAAAATACTAACGCAAAATATAAGATGCAGATACTTTCACCAATGTAACAAATTCATATTCAATAAAAGCTAGAAAGAAAGAAGCACAGCAAAAATATCAATAATAGCACAGAGATAAAGACAAAAAAGTTTATAAGAGAGAGAGAGAGAGAGAGAGAGAGAGAGAGAGAGAGAGAGAGAGAGAAGAAGAGAGAGTATTGTTTGACAGTGGCGGTGTGAGGTTCTAGCAACGAAAATGCGCTGTGAATTGAATAGTCTTTACCTGTCCAATTGTTATTATTCTTAATGTAGAATGAATGGTCATGGAAACTACTAATCCACAAACAATATTATGGTTAGGACACTTTTTTTAAACTAACAGAATAGCATATACCAAAAAGGTTTAAGGATAACGCTGCCCATACCTGTGGTGAGAGGTAAACCTTGATAGAAAGTGACTTGGGACACGCACAAATTTGACAGTGACTTGTTCCCCACCTTACCATCTACAGCTACTGACTTAAGCCACTTGATACCCTGAAAATGTTGTAGAACAGAGCCTGACATCGACATCAGGAAACGTAACGTCATATTTACAGAATTCTTTACCATTATTCACTTCTTCAATTGTGATCATAGCATACTAGTGTTATTTGTATGGATGTTGTCAGTGTTACCACACTTGATCTTTGGCTGGCTAGCATATATAAACCTTAAAACAGCTATAAGACCTTTTTTTTTTTTTTTTTTCCTTTGCACGAGAAGGTTGCAAAGGCTGGAATATTGAAAAACAAAAACCATCAAAAAGTAGAAGAAATAGACCCTGATAAAATTAGTTGAGCTAAAAACTGCAGCCTAAGATCGGTCATATAATACGCAACCTAACTCACCAATGCCAAGGTAGCAGATATTGGTTCCAAACCCTCCCCAACACAAGAACTAGTCAGGAAGGGAGGGACCACTGCAGTAGAGTTTGACTTTCGTAAAGAGAGAAGTTAAATTCCTACAATAGCATATTCGCTTGGCAATAGCTTTTAAAATATGCAATCAAAATTGTCAGCGATAATTTATCGTTTACACATTATAGCATTAGCTATAACTCCATCGGCACTGCAAAACTACTTTGCTCTTTGAAAC
Organism: Macrobrachium nipponense; assembly: GCF_015104395.2. Taxonomy (NCBI): domain Eukaryota; kingdom Metazoa; phylum Arthropoda; class Malacostraca; order Decapoda; family Palaemonidae; genus Macrobrachium; species Macrobrachium nipponense. The sequence continues at coordinate 59,453,417 of NC_061091.1, forward strand.
AGAATCTAAGTTGAGTTATTTTCTATTACAATGCATCGTGAAAACAATGAAGATGTTATTAAGAAAGATATTTTACGATTGCCCTGGTGATAAAACGAAACTAATAAGATGAGGCTTGTTCACCATGGTATTAAACCAGAAAAGAACTTGAAAGTCTCTCTCTTTCATAATTTTTTTTATCTCTGTCCTATTATTAATATTTTTTTTTATCTGCTTCTGTCTTTCTATCTTTCTACTAAATACGAACTTGTTACATTGGTGAAAATATCTTAATATTTCATATTGTGTTAGTATTTCAAGAAAATCACATACGGTATAGCAGTAATTCGCAAGTGAACTGAAAATTTTGCTAATTTGCTGCTGTAGATATTGGGTTTGATTGTAAAATATGCAGCTAAAGAAATATGCGAAATATATGAGAATAAAAGTGCTTAGGAAGTCAGTATTCAGAATTAGTATTTCCAATAGATTATCGTATCCTATCAACAGACGCGACTGTCCACAAGATCAATACAAAGCTTTCACCAACAGTGTTAACGGTGGTGTTCTGTAATCAGCAAGCCATCTCATGATATATATATATATATATATATATATATATATATATATCTATATATATATATATATATACTATATACATGAGGTGGCTTGCAGATTACAGAACACCACCGTTAACACTGTTGGTAAAGTTATGTATCGATCTTGTGAACAGTCTGTTGGGTGCTTAATTAGTTTACTTGTTCAACTGCTTCGTGGTTTCATAGTCGCGGATTCGTGTTCGCTCTGGATCAGGAGGGAACGAACTATTGTGTGCCATGGTACCAAAATACTTCTTCCTCTCACTATACTTTAGAGCGGTGTATTACATCATCATCACTAGCGAGAGAACACAGGATGATTATTTTTTTATAACAGGAATTAGATAGTTTGCTTGAGAACCTACCTCGTTGCCTTAAATAACAGTAAGTCTCGGAATAATCTGCAGCGATGTGGACAGTCGCATCCACCGTGTAATCGCTGTAATGAGTGTCACATTGCTAAAGAGGATGGAGAGAATTAGGGGGAACTGTAGAATCCTTGACTGGAAGTGGTACCCCTACGTATAACTCATTAATGATATATTTTCTGTTTATCTCTATCTTATGCTGGCAATTTAGATGTACAGTAAAAGTAGTTACTTTTATAAGTGTAATAACAAACAACAAGGGCGCATTCACAACAAATGCGCCACGTCGAGTCGACCAATTGCGGACCTCACCAGCCCGCCCTGGGACGCCTAGCAAGAAAGAGAAAAAGAGTAATTTTAAAAGTAGTTACTTTTATAAGTGTATAACAAACAACAAGGGTGCATTCACACAAAATGTGATGCATTAAGTGAACCAATTGCAGGCCTTCCCTGACCGTCCAGGGACTCCTGATGGGTATTGCCAATTCCCCAGACACCAGGCGTGACTTGCTCACCCATCCCAGGACACCGCTTGCACGTTCCCGGGATGGGCGGGTGAAGCCCTCCAGGTATCCAGGGACTGAAAGCCGAAGCCAATCAGGTGTCAAAGGACAGGCAGGCGAGGCCCGCCAGGTGTCCGGGACGGACGGGCGAGGCCAGACAAGTTTCCTAGGACAGCAGGCCTAGCCTGCCCGTCCCAGAACTTCTGGCAGGGATCGCCACCCATTCCAGGAACACCTTGCGGGCCTCACCCACCCGGAACCTGGATGCGAGATGGGCATCACCCACCTGTCCCGGGACACCTGGCAGACCTCGCCCACCCGTCCCGAGAAACCTGGCGGGCCGCGCCTGCCCGACCCGGGACACCTGGCGGGCCACGCCAGCCCGTCCAGGGACACCTGGCGGGCCGTGCCCGCCCGTCCCGGGACACCTGGCGGGCCTTGCCCACCCGTCCCGGGACACCTGGCGGGCGTCGCCCGCCCGTCCCGGGACACCTGGCGGGCCTCGCCCGCCCGTCCCGGGACACCTGGCGAACCTTGCCCACCCGTCACGGGACACCTGGCGGGCTTCGCCCGCCCGTCCCGGGACACCTAGCGGGCCTCGCCCGCCCGTCCCGGGACGCCTGGCGGGCCGCGCCAGCCCGTCCCGGGACGCCTGGAAGGCCGCGCCCGCCCGTCCCGGGACGCCTGGCGGGCCTCGCCCACCCGTCCCGGGACGCCTGGCGGGCCTCGCCCACCCGTCCTGAGAAACTTGGCGGGCCCGGCTGACCAGTCCCAAGACACCTGGGGGGCCTCACCTGCCCCTTCCCGGAACCCGTAGCAGGCTCGCCCACCCGTCAAAGGGCCCGCCCACTCATCCCGGGACACCAGGCCTTCCCGTCTCGGGACACCTGGCGGGCCTCGCCCACCCGTCCCGGGACACCTGGCGGGCCCTGCCGACCAATCCCAAGACACCTGCGGGGCCTCACCTGCCACTTCTTGGGACCTGTAGCGGGCCTCGCCCACCCGTCAAGGCCTGCCCACCCATCCCGGGACGCCTGGTGGGCCTCGCCCACCCGTCCCGGGACACCTGGCGGGCCTCACATGCCCCTTCCCGGAACCCGTAGCGGGCCTCGCCCACCCGTCAAGGCCTGCCCACCCATCCCGGGACGCCTAGTGGGCCTCGCCTGCCAATCCTGGGATCCTGGCAGCCCGCGCCCGCCCGTCCCCAAGAGCCCTGGCGGGCCTCGCCCTGCCCTCCCGAGATGCCTGGCGCCTCGCCCGCCGTCCCGGGACGCCTGGGCTTCTTTCCCGCCCGAGACGCCTGCGGGCGCCTGTCCCGGGACGCCTGGCGGGCCTTGCCGCCCGTCCTGGGACACCTGGCGGGCCCTGCCGCCAATCCCAAGACACCTGGGGGGGCTCACCTCCACTTCCTTCCGGGCCCGTAGCGGGCCTTGCCCGTCAAGGCCTGCCCACCCTCCCGGGCACCTGCGGGCCGGCATGCCCGCACGTCCCCGGGACGCCTGGCGTACATCCCTCCCCGGACGCCTGGCGGGCCTCTCCCGCCCCGTCCCCGGGAGGCCTGGCGGGCTGCCCCGCGCCTCCCCGGGACGCCTGGCGGGCATCTGCCCGCCCGGGAGGTGGCGGGCCTCTGCCCGCCCGCCCCGGAGGCCTGGCGGGCCTCTCCCGCCCGTCCCCTGGGAGGCCTGGCGGGCTCTGCCCGCCCGCCCCGGAGGCCTGGCGGGGCCTCTCCCGCCCGTTCCGGAGGCCCTGGCGGGCCTCTGCCCGCCCGTCCCGGAGCCTGGCGGGCCTCTTGCCCGCCCTGGGAGGCCTGGCGGACCTCCCGCCCGCCCCGGGAGGCCTCGGGCCTCGCCGCCCGTCCCGAGATCCTGGCGGGCCTCGCCCTGTCCCGGACGCCTGGCGGGCTTCCCCCGCCCTCCCCCGGGCAATGGCGGGCCTCCCCCGCCCGTCCCGGGAACGCCTGGCGGCCTTGCCCGCCCGTCCTGGGACACCAGGCGGCCCTGCCCGCCAATCCCAAGCACCTGGGGGGCTCACCTGCTTCCTGGGACCCGTAGCGGGCCTTGCCCACCCGTCAAGGCCTGCCCACCCATCCCAGGACACCTGGCGGGCCCATGCCCGCACGGTCCCCGGGACGCCTGGCGGGGCTCTACCATCCCGTCCCCGGGACGCCTGGCGGGCCTCTGCCCGCCCGCCCTCCCCGGGAGGCCTGGCGGGCCTCTGCCCGCCCGTCCCCGGGGACGCCTGGCGGGGCCTCTGCCCGCCCGTCCCCGGGAGGCCTGGCTGGCCTCTGCCCGCCCGTCCCCGGGAGGCTGGCGGGCCTCTGCCCGCCGTCCCCGGGAGGCCTGGCGGGCCTCTGCCCGCCGTCCCCGGGAGGCCTGGCGGGCCTCTGCCCGCCCGTCCCCGGGAGGCCTGGCGGGCCTCTGCCCGCCCGTCCCCGGGAGGCCTGGCGGGCCTCTGCCCGCCCGTCCCCGGGAGGCCTGGCGGGCCTCTGCCCGCCCGTCCCCCGGGAGGCCCCGGAGGCCTGGCGACCTCTTGCCCGCTCCCGACCCCGGGAGGCCTGGCGGGCCTCTGCCCGCCCGTCCCCGGGAGGCCTGGCGGGCCTCTGCCCGCCCGTCCCCGGGAGGCCTGGCGGGCCTCTGCCCGCCCGTCCCCGGGAGGCCTGGCGGGCCTCTGCCCGCCCGTCCCCGAGAGGCCTGGCGGGCCTCTGCCCGCCGCCCGTCCTCGGGAGGCCTGGCGGGCCTCTGCCCGCCCGTCCCCGGAGGCCTGGCGGGCCTCTACCCGCCCGTCCCCGGGAGGCCTGCGGGCCTCTGCCCACCCGTCCACGGAGGCCTGGCGGGCCTCTGCCCCCCCCCCGCCCGTCCCCGGGACGCCTGACTTGCCCGTCCCCGGGACTCCTGGCGGGCCTCTGCCCGCCCGTCCCCGGGACGCCTGGCGGGCCACCTGCCCGCCCGTCCCCGGGACGCCTGGTGGGGCTCGGCCCGCCCGTCCCCGGGGGCGCCTGGCGGGCCACAGACCGCCTGTCCCCGGGACGCCTGGCGGGCCACAGCCCGCCCGTCCCCGGGACGCCTGGTCGGGCCTGCTGCCCGCCCGTCCCCTGGACGCCTGATGAGCCGCTGCCCGCCCGTCCCCGGGACCCCTAGGGAGCCTCTGCCCGCCCGTCCCTGGGACGCCTGGCGGGCCTCTGCCCGCCCGTCCCTGGGACGCCTGGCGGGCCGCTGCCCGACCGTCCCCGGGACGCTTGGCTTGGCGCTCTGCCCGCCGGTCCCCAGGACGCCTGGCGGGCCTCTGCCCGCCCGCCCTCCCAGGAAGCCTGGCGGGCCGCTGCCCGCCCGTCCCCAGGAAGCCTGGCGGGCCTCTGCCCTCCCGTCCCAGGGAGGCCTGGCGGGCCGCTGCCCGCCCGTCCCCGGGGACGCCTGGCCGGCCACTGCTCGCCCTTCCCCGGGGATGCCTGGCGGGCGGAGGCCCGCAGGTCCCCGGGACGCCTGACGGGGGGAGGCCCGCCGGTCCCTGGGACGCCCTGGCGGGCGGAAGCCCGCCGGTCCCGGTCGGCTGGCGGGCGGAGGCCCGCCGGTCCCCGGGACGCCTGGCGGGCAGAGGCCCGTCCGGTCCCCGGGACGCCTGGCTGGCGGAGGCCCGCCGGTCCCCAGGGACGGCCTGGCGGGCCTCTGCCCGCCCGTCCCGGGACGCCTGGCGGGCCTCTGCCCGCCCGTCCCGGGACGCCTGGCGGGCCTCTGCCCGCCCGTCCGGGGAAGCCTGGCGGGCCTCTGCCCGCCCGTCCCGGGACGCCTGGCGGGCCTCGCCCACCCGTCCCGGGACACCTGGCGGGCCTCCCATGCCCCTTCCCAGAACCTGTAGCGGGCCTCGCCCACCCGTCAAGGCCTGCCCGCCCGTCCCAGGACGCCTGGCGGGCCTCGCCCTGCCGTTCCAGGAACGGGGGGCGAGGCCCGCCAGGTATCCTGGGACACCTGGCAGGCCTCGTCCACCCGTCCCCAGAGGCCGGTGGGCCGGGCTGACCAGTCCCAGGACACCTGGGGGTACCTCACCTGCCCCTTCCCGACCCGTAGGGCAGGCCTCTGCCCACCCGTCAAGGCCCGCCCACTCATCCCGGGACACCATACCTCCAGGGGCCTCGGGACACGTGCGGGCCCTCGCCCACACGCCGTCCCGGGACACCTGGCGTCCCTGCCGACAATCCCAAGACACCTGCGGGGCCTCACCTGCCACTTCTTGGGACCTGACTAGCGGGTCCTCGCCCACCTCAAGCCTGCCCATCCCGGGACGCCTGGGTGGGCCTCGCCCACCCGTCCCGGGACACTGGCGGACCTCCACATGCCCCTTCCCAGAACCCCTAGCGGGCCTCGCCCGCCTGTCAAGGCCTGCCCACCCATCCCGGGACGCCTAGTGGGTCCTCAGCCCGCCTATCCTGGGACGCCTGCAGCCCTCGCGACCCGTCCCGGGACGCCCTGGCGGGCCTCGCCTGCCCGTCCCGGGATGCCTGGCTGGGCCTCGCCCGCCCGCCGGGACTGACCTGGCGGGCCTGGCCCCCGCCCGTCCCTGGACGCCCTAGCGGGCCTCCCCCCCGCCCTCACGGGACGCCTGGCGGGCCTCGCCCGCCGTCCTGGGACACCATGGCGGGCCCTGCCCCGACCAAGCCAACAAGACATCCTGGGGGGGCTCACCCTGCCACTCCTGGGACGCCTAGCGGGCCTTGCCCACCTCCCGTCAAGGCCTGCCCACCCATCCCCGAGAAGCCTGGCGGCGCCCCTGCCCGCACGTCCCCAGAAGCCTGGCGGGCTCTGCCATCCCGTCCCCGGGACGCCTGGCGGGCCTCTGCCCGCCCGTCCCCGGGAGTCCTGGCGGGCCTCTGCCCGCCCGTCCCCGGGACGCCTGGCGGGCCTCTGCCCGCCCGTCCCCGGGAGGCCTGGCGGGCCTCTGCCCGCCCGTCCCCGGGAGGCCTGGCGGGCCTCTGCCCGCCCGTCCCCGGGGAGGCCTGGCGGGCCTCTGCCCGCCCGTCCCCGGGAGGCCTGGCGGGCCTCTGCCCGCCCGTCCCCGGGAGGCCTGGCGGGCCTCTGCCCGCCCGTCCCCGGAGGCCTGGCGGGTCCTCTGCCCGACCCGTGGGAGGCCTGGCGGGCCTCTGCCCGCCCGTCCCCGGGAGGCCTGGCGGGCCTCTGCCCAGCCCGTCCCCGGGAGGCCTGGCTGGCCTTCTGCCCGCCCTTCCCCGCCGGGGGTGGCGCCTCTGCCCGCCCGTCCCCGGGAGGCCTGGCGGGCCTCTGCCCGCCCGTCCCCGGGAGGCCTGGCGGGCCTCTGCCCGCCCGTCCCCCCCCGGGAGGCCTGGCGGGCCTCTGCCCGCCCCGTCCGCGGGAGGGCTGGCGGGCCTCTGCCCGCCCGTCCCAGGGACGCCTGGCGGCCTCTGCCCGCCCGTCTCCGGGACGCCTGACTCGCCCGTCCCCGGGACTCCTGGCGGGCCTCTGACGACGCCCGTCCCCAGGACGCCTGGCGGGCCAGTGCCCGCCCGTCCCCGGGATGCCTGGCGGGGCTCGGCACCCGCTTGTCCCCAGGGGCGCCTGGCGGGCCACAGCCCGCCCGTCCCCGGGACGCCTGGGGAGCCTCTGCCCGCCCGTCCCCGGGACGCCTGGCGGGCCTCTGCCCGCCCGTCCCCGGGACGCCTGGCGGGCCTCTGCCCGCCCGTCCCCAGGAAGCCTGGCGGGCCGCTGCCCGCGTCCCCAGGAAGCCTGGCGGGCCGCTGCCCGCCCGTCCCCGGGAGGCCTGGCGGCCTCTGCCCTCCCGTCCCCGGGAGGCCTGGCGGGCCGCTGCCTGCCCGTCTCTGGGACGCCTCGGCGGGCCGCTGCCCGCCCGTCCCCGGGGACGCCTGGCGGGCCTCTGCCCGCAGGTCCCCGGGACGCCTGGCTGGGGGAGGCCCGCCGGTCCCCGGTCCCCCCGGGACGCCGTGGCGCGGGGGAGGAGGCCCGCCGTCCCCGGGACGCCTGGCGCGGCGGAGGCCCGCCCGTCCCCGGGACGCCTGGCGGGCGAGGCCAGCCGTCCCGGGACGCCTGGCGGGCAGAGGCCCGCCGGTCCCTGGGACGCCTGGCGGGCGGAGGCCCGCCCGTCCCATGGGACGCCTGGCGGGCGGAGGCCCCGCCCGTGGGCCCCAAGACGCCGGGCGGACGCCTCTGCCCGCCGTTCCCCGGACGCCTGGCGGGCGGAGGCCCGCCCGGTCCCCGGGACGCCTGGCGGGCGGAGGCCCGCCCGTCCCCGGGACGACTGCGGGCGGAGGCCCGCCCGCCGGTCCCCGGGACGCCTGGCGGGCGGAGGCCCGCCGGTCCCCGGGACGCCTGCGGGCGAGGCCCGCAGGTCCCCGGGACGCCTGGCGGGCGGAGGCCGCCCGCCGGTCCCCCGACGGACGCCTGGCGGGCAGAGGCCCGCAGGTCCCCGGGACGCCTGGCGGGCGGAGGCCATGCCGGTGCCCGGTACGCCTGGCGGGCGGAGGCCCGCCGTCCCCGGGACGCCTGCGGGCGGAGGCCCGCCTGGTCAGGACGCCTGGCGGCGGAGGCCCGCCATTCCCCGGGACGCCTTGCTGGGCCTGCTGCCCGCCCTCCCCGGGAGGCCTGGCGGGCCTCTGCCCGCCCGTCCCCGGGAGGCCTGGCGGGCCTCTGCCCGCCCGACACCGGGAGGCCTTGGCGGCCTCTGCCTGCCCGTCCCGGGAGCCTTGCGGGCCCTCTGCCCGCTCCCCGGGAGCTGCCCGTGGGGCCCCGGGAGGTCCATGGCGGGCCTCTTCCTGCCCGTCCCCGGGAGGCTGGCGGGCCTCTGCCCGCCCATACCAGGACGCCTGGCGGGCCTCTGCCCGCCCGTCCCCGGGACGCCTGGACTCTGCCCCGTCCCCGGGACTCCTGGCGGGCCTCTGCCCGCCCGTCCCCGGGACCCAAACGACCTGGCGGGGCTCGGCCCCCCCGTCCCCATTAGGTTGCACCTGGGCGGGCCACAGGCCCGCCTGTCCCCCGGGACGCCTGGGGAGCCTCTGCCCCACCCGCCCCGTCCCCGGGTACGCCTGGCGGGCCTCTGTCACCCGCCGGTCCCCGGAACGCCTGGGGCGCCTCTGCCCGCCCGTCCCCAGGAAGCTGGCCGGCCCCGGGATGCCCGCTCCCGTCCCCAGGAAGCTGGCGGGGCCCGCTGCCCGCTCCCGTCCACCCCGGAGGCCTGGCGGGCCTCTGCCCTCCCTCCCCGTCCCCGGGAGGCCTGGCGGGCCGCTGCCGCCCCCGGTCTCCGGGAAGGCGGGCCGGGCGCCCTGCCCGCCCGTCCCCGGGGACGCCTGGCGGGCCTCTGCCCGCCAGTCCCCGGGGACGCCTGGCGGGCGGAGGCCCGCAGGTCCCCCGGGACGCCTGGCTGGGGAGGCCCGCCGGTCCCTGGGACTCTGGTGGCGGTGGGGGCCGGAGGCCCGCCGGTCCCCGGGACGCCTGGCGGGCGGAGGCCCTCCGGTCCCCGGGACGGCCTGGCGGGTGGAGGGCCTGCCGGTCCCCGTGACTCCTGGCGGGCGAGGCCTGCCGGTCCCCGTGACGCCTGGTGGGCGGAGGCCCGCCCGGTCCCCCCGGGACGCCTGGCGTGGGCAGAGGGGGAGGCAACCCGCCGGGTCCCCGGAACGCCTGGCGGGCGGAGGCCCGCCGGTCCCCCGGGACGCCTGGCTGGGCGGAGGCCGGCCCGCCCGTACCCCGGGAAACCGACCTTGGCGGGCGGATAGGCCCAGCCCGTTCCCCGTGGAACGCCTGGCGGGCGGGGCCAGGCCCGCCGGTCCCCGGGAACGCCTGGCCGGGCGGAGGCCCCGCCAGGTCCATGGGACGCCTGGTGGGTGGGAGGCCCGCCCCGTCCCCAAGACGCCCTGGTGGGTTCGGGAGGCCCGGCCCGCCCGTCCCCGGGGACGCCTGGCGGGCTGGAGGCCCCCGCCCCGGTCCCCGGGACGCCTGGCGGGCGGAGGACCCGTTCGGTTCCCCGGGACGCCTTGGCCGGGCGGAGGCTTGCCGGTCCCCGGGACGCCCTGGCAGGTCGGAGGCCCGCCGGTCCCCACCCCGGGACGCCCTGGACGGGCGGAGGCCCGCAGGTCCCTGGGGACGCCCTGGCGGGCGGAAGGCCCCCGCCCGGTCCCCCGGGAACCGCCTGGCGGGCGAGGCCCTCCATCCTTCCACGGGACGCCTGGCGGAGCGGAGGTCCCGCAGGGTCCCCGGGACGTCTGGCCTGGGCGGAGGCCCCCGTCCCGGACCCCCGGACCCTGGCGGGCGGAGGCCCGCCTGGGGGGGGGTGGGGGGTCCCCGGACGCCTGGCGGGCTGGAATGCCCGGCCCCCGGTCCAACGGGTACGACCTGGCGGGCTGAGGACCCGCCCGTTCCCCGGGACGCCTGGCTGGGCAGGAGGCCCGACCGATCCCCCGGGACGCCCTTGGGCGGGCGGAGACCCGCCCGTTCCGCCCGGGATCACTTTGGGCGGGCCTTGCCCGCCCGTCCCGACCCGGGTTACGCCTGACGTGCCTCGCCCGCCGTCCCCTTTAAGAGAGTAACACCTCCCCTGTTTTAACCTTAGAACCAGAATATGCCACCCTGAATCCTTTCAAGGTTCTCACCAGGGTACTTCTCTGAATCCTCTTGCTTCTTATCCTGGCACTCCACCAAATCTTCTCTGAATAAACTCTGGCTTCTTCTTCTGACGCTCCCTGAATCTTCTCTGAATCCTCTGCTTCTCCTGGTACTCCACCAATCTTCTCTCAATCCTCTGCTTCTCCTGGCACTCCACCAATCTTCTCTCAATCGTTTGCTTCTCCTGACACTCCACCAATCTTCTCTGAATCCGCTGCTTTTTCCTGGCACTCCACCAATCTTCTCTGTATCTTCTGTTTCGAATCCTGCACTCCACCAATCCTTACATTTACCTTTCCCTTTCAGGAATCAATAAAACTCTTACAAAACATTTTATACTTATTTCCCTCTAACTTTCATATCCTTCAACGATTAACAAAGCAAACTTATTCATATAAACATCAAAAAAACCTTCCATATAAAATAAAGTATTGCAGTTCACTCCTAAAATCCATTGCAAACTAAAATCAAATTCTAACACATGGATTTATGAAAGAAGTCCTTTAAATTCGAGTTAAACTCGAATTATTATGTAAATAACAAAATTTGCTGCAAAAAAATGATGTGTAAATGAAAATCGCAGTTTGTAAATAAAATCTTTATTTGATTAAAAACAAAACAAACAAAAAAAAAAAACAAAAAAAAAAAAAAAAAAAAACTTTCCATACAAACAAACATTCTCCTCCTCAAAATTTTTGACATCTGAGCCCTTGAACATGGACAGCTGCTCCTTCATTTTCCAGGCATCTGTAATTTCCCTGGTGGTTCTTGAGCTGGCAAAAACCGATTTCTCCTTCGCTCCTCGCACCATCTTCGAACATCATCTTCCATGGTCGTTCGGTTCGCCCTGGACACCGGTGTTCCTATCCAGCGACTTGAAGCGATGATTCCCTTCCTATAGAAGGCACTCAGCTCGTTTCTCTTGCAGTTTCGCAACCTGAACTTCACAATGTAGTACACACGTTCCTTCGTAGAGATGTTCCCCCCGCCACTTCCTTCATGCAGGAGCTGCGAGGCCTGACCTCGGCGTCTTTCCTGTCGGATTAGCGCTTTTCGTTCCTGGACGAGCCTCGCCATCCGCCGCCGGCTTCTTCGGTCTATATCTGCACGTCCTTCTCCTTCTTCACTTGATCGTTCTCCTTCAGAAACAACGTCTCACCTTCGAATAAGTGGGCCCTTTCTTGCCAGGCCTGTTGTTGCAACACCCCCTGAGTTATCTGGATCACACGAGCTGCTTTCCTTCCGTTTCCGCCGCCTGAATGTCTTCAGTGTAGTCAAGCCTCTGTTGCAGCTGAAAAATGATCCTGTCCAAGTTCATTGCTGCTCTCTCTGGTACTGTGTGTGTCTTGCAAGGCCGAAATTCTCTCGTTCAATTCCATTTCCTTGGCCTGTTCACCTCCATCATCAGTATTAGGAAAAACCTCACCAGTGAATAGGCAGCCTATAAACACAACATGACTAATAGCCTTTGCGTATTAGGACCTTCTCTCCGTATTTCAGACAACATCTAGACAATAACGTCACACAACAGCTGCTGCCAAGGCAGGCCAAGTAAGCCACCACTTTTCTTCAAACTGGAGTACCCAATTCATATACTCTCCTCTATATCCCTCTTCTTTTTCCTTGATTTTCAATATTTCACAAGAGATATTTCGATTTATCAAAATATAGCAAGAAACATTCTGAAAGATTTCCAATCATGCCTTGTTTCTAGGTGTTATAAATTTCTGCAGTTCTGCGTCTCTCTCTCTCTCTCTCTCCTCTCTCCTCTCTCTCTCTCGTCTCTCTCTCTCTCTCTTTTTTTTACGGGATCTTTTTGCAGTACGCATCTTTTTTGTTTGGTCTCTTATCGTCTTATCTATTAAAATATATTTAGGGATTTTCTTTATTTACCTTTTTGTCTACAAGAAAACAATATCTACTACAGGCAGGCAATTGGAACTGAGCAAAAAATGACCATTTTTCTAAGCTACGTTTTATTGTTATTGGATTTAACCAAATAACTAAAAGATATCATTCTAAATGAATTAGCCGAGACATCAAGAGAAATATATATATATATATAATCAACTACTCAACCATAATGATTTTCAAAAACTATAGGTAAGTTTTAAGATTTTAAATTTATATCATATGCATACAAAGAAAAGGTAAAACGAAATTTAATTATACTAAATTTTGTCCTATATAAAAGTGAAAAAATCAGGTATAAAAGGAGTACAATTTTATTTTTGAGCATTAACTTTGATTCGTAAAATTGAAATTCAATATAGAAATAAAGCAGAAATCCTAACAGCCCCATTTCTATAGGCAACGCATTTGGTGTGAACGTATCCTTAATAACCACAAAATGTTAGAAAGCAAGTAAAGTTCTGTTTCAAAATACGGACGATAATGACAGCAATTAAATACTATTTAAAAACAATTACAGAGTCAATAATGTCGTCAAATAATAAATACAACAATGAAAACGACATGACATGTAAGGTTAAGAAAATGTATTGTAGAAGCGTGCTTGATAAAGAAAAAAAAATATCTGCGTAAAACACGTTCCAGGGAAATCAAATACACCCAACACTTCTGTTACATAATATAAAATAAGATTCCATACCTGATCGTCTGTGTAGGTCACAGATGCAGATGGAAGGTTGGACATCCTACTCATTGTATATTATCATAAAAATAATAATGATAAAGTATTGACACTAGCTCACGTAGTTAGTTTTTCCTTTTACTTGATTACCAGTTAATGCTAATGTTTTGGAAGATCATGCATATTTCATAGGTTTAAAGTGAAAAGTAATATTTATAGTATCTCAAAATTAAATGAAAAAAAAAAAGTGATATTGGTTCAAATTTATCTGCCAGATTGTCGGAAAAATGTGATGGTTTTTTAGTTTAACATTTAGTCAAACTGAAATAAGCCTTAAATTTTGAACATAGAAGGCTTTGTAAATATCACTACTTTTATTTTGTTATTTTGAAATAAAGGGAATTACAAAACTCGCTTCATTCCAAGAAAAGAAGGAAAACAGATTAAGGTAATAAAGTTGAGACAGAATAAAGAGCACAGCAGTTAAGAAATAAGGCTAGATTATTAAAAGGGGTCCAAAAGGTAGAAGAAATAAGCCCTGATAGAATTAGTGGAGCTAAAAAGTCTGCAGCCTACGAATGGCCATATACTAGGCAACTTAACTCTCCAACTGCAAAGGTAGAAGCTAGTGGCTCCTAACCCTCCCTAAGACAGGGAAATGGTCAGGGAACGGCAAGGACTATGGCAGTTGACTTTACAGGAGAGAAAGTTACATTCCTACAAAAACATATTAACTCTTTTACACGTTAGAATTGGCTATAACTACATCGGCACTAGAAAACTACTTTGCTTCTTGAAACACAGGAATTGAGTTAAGTTATTTTCTATTACAATGCATCTTGAAAACAAGGATGAAAATATCCTTACTAAAGAAATATAGTAAAATGGATAATGACTCGTATTTTGTAACCTGACCTGGTGCTAAGGAAGAAAATAAGAACACGAGGCTTTCTTCACACCATAATCTAGAAAAGAACTTAATAAGTTATCTCTCTCTCTTTCTCTCTACTCATCTTTGTCTTGTTATATTCTGTGGTTCTGTCTTTCTCTTTTCCACCAAATATGAACCTGTTATATTGGTGAAAGTATCCTAATATTTCAGTTGTTTTAATTACTAAAAAAATTAGTAAATAAAGAAAATTATATATAGCCCAAATTTTTTTGTGTTATTGCCCACATCGCCCGCTTTCTCTATGGAGGTTGGCCCAATCATGAATTGTATAAGTATATAGACATGTATCTGTGTGTATGGTTGCTACCTCAATAAAGTTAGTGAACTGAAAATTTTGCTAATTTGCTGATATAGATGTTCTATTATATATATATATAACATATTTATATATATATATAAGATATATATATAGGGTGGCTTGCTGCTTACAGAACACCGTTAACTTTACTTGGGTGAAAGTTTTGTAATCGATCTCGTGGACAGTCATGTCAGTATATAAGATTTTAATAATGCTATTAGGAAATGCCATTTCATAAATACTGAGTTCCTAAGCACTTTTAGTCTCATATTTATTTCGCATATTTCCTTAAATGCACATTTTACACTCAAACCCAGTATCGTCAACAACAAAATGTTTACGACCACTCTCTTAATTAACGTTAATAGATTAAGGATACTTTTACTCTATGCTCAAGAAAACTATCTGCTGCCCACTCCTCCTTCCTTGTCCTGACGGCGCAACATCTATTGATGCTCCGTTAGTTACTTGCTCAACTGCTCCGGGGTTTCATAGTCGCGGATTCGTGTTCACTCTGGATCAGCGGAGGGAACGAACTATTGTGCGTGACAGTACAGTTTGGACACAGTTTTACCTGGTACACCGTCTTGAGAGACTTCCCTCACCTACTCCTCCCCCTCCCTTCTCTCTCTCTCTATGAATGTTACTAGTTTAAGTATATTTTGCACGATTTTTTTTTTTGTATCTATCTATCTATCTAATCTAATAATAATAATTTAAAATGTTGTATAATATATATATATAACGATTCACGCTGTTGTTACCTGCCAGCAAGGCTGCATTACGGCACGGTACGGTACGGTTTGATATCTATAGCCTATGTGTACGGTACGGAATTACGCAACGACAATTTTATTTTTACCGAAGTACGGTACAGTACAGTCAGGTACGGAAAAAATGTGCAAATTCCGTACCGTACTACCTTACCTTAGGCAATGGATATATTACTTTTGGTCTACGTTGAAAACAAGGGAACAATATTAATTAATTATTAATAATCATAACCAGTAATATAGCATTTTTTAACTTATTTATTTTATTATTAGCAGCAGTAGTAGTAGCTATTACTATTTTTGTCTTAAGATCAAAAATTTGTTTTTTTTCTTTAAGTGACTATTGACTTGGGTTATGAGTAAATGATTATAATTATTGGAGTAAGAGATATCTGCATGTATGGTGGAGTAGTAGAACGATAGACACTGTGATTGATGGTAAATCTACTGTTATACTTGTGTTTAGTTACCTCCTTCGCAAGCTTCATTTGGACTCAGGGCATCAGCCATATGCTTGCATTACGAAGGTGAAGAAGAGATGGCCGTCTAGGAACATAGCTGTCGGCATGGTAGCAGAAATCCGTTTGTCACGCAACTTTTTAACTTTTTTTTTTTTTTTTTTTTAGCAAGAGAGAGCCGCCAATTGGCTACAGATTGGTTTGAATAAGTAACTGGTTATAGTTACTCTATGTGTTACAAATAAAATTGAGCATTTTTTACCGGACATCCAATAGAGTTAAAGCCTTGATTATACCGAAAATTACAGCAAAATCTCGTACTGATACCAGTCTTTCATTACGTGTTATTGACCAAAAACGTGACTGCACTGTCTGTGAAACCCACAGTAAGAGAGCTTTACCAATTACAAATAAACCTTACCTTTTATTCAGGCTTGGTGTAATTGTCATTTATCTGATATGTTTTTAATTACACGTTTTGAAGTTAACTGTAATTCCTTTTGTTTTTTATTTATAATTAATGGTAAATTGGGTTATTGTAATTGTAACTGAAAACTTTATTTGAGATTGTAATCCTGCAGCCGCCCTCTTACTTTTCGAGAACTCATCTTGACCAAATGCAATGGAGAGATGTTTTGAGTCGCTTCCCAATTCATTTATTATATTATTAAGGGAGAATCTTAACAAGCCAGCTACCAATTCTAAAAAAAATTTTTATTCCATTTATTTCCTTTTTTTGTGCAAAAAGTTTTGTGAAATTTTTCCAGTATTTGAGTTTTGTATTTCAGTATCATTTTCTTATAATCAGCATATAATAATTTTCACCACAATAAACATACTAAAAATTTACTTAGGCAAATCATAGGATGCTAACGATAATTTCTACAGGTCTAAAATATTTTAGATATGTTTGTTTTGTATTTGTACTAAAGGTATCATAAGTTACAAATTACAATTGTTGCAGAAATTGACTGTAAAAGGAAACCAAACTCAAGTATAAAGTCTTTGCAACTATCTGCATTTCTTAAAATTAAATAGGTGTGCGAAATGTAATTGAGTAATACGTTTTATATATGTATTTGTAGCTGTGATTACAATTTTGAAATATTAAAATTGTATTGTATTTGATATTGTTCCCCATCTTGTTTTTATTGAAGTTGTAACTGTCATTCGATAACAAGTCAGGTAATTATGATTCTAATTATTGTAATAGACATAAAGCAAACGTAATTAATCTCCTAACCTGCTTAATGCTTATATTACATAAGATATGCGACAGTAGCTACTTCATACGAAATGGATGAGCATAAAAATAACGGGAACAAAAATTATTATTATTTTTTTTTTATGTATACATGGGAAAAACTGATTAGAAAATTCAGTGATTTTTCCACTGCACTTCGGCTTCTCTCGGGGCACCTGTGAATTGTTCAATATTTAATAAATTGACTTTATCTTTCTCGGGATCTATGGATTCATGTCTGCACCCTTATTTGGCTAGTCAACCAATTCAAATCCTCTCGATCTAGAAACCATTCCTGGACTATTCTGGCCGTATGGATGGGGCAGCCGTCATGAATGAAAATGACAGGACTAGGTGGAAAGGGATAATTCCGCTTGGTGAAGTGAAGGGAGTAAGAAATCCTGAAGAATTTTAACGTATTTTCCACTGGGGAAACCCTTCAGTCTTGGTGATATCACATATGCCATGTAAGGAAATCCAGGCCCACACATTTACGGTTACAAGCCACTCCTGGCAACTTCGTAAATGTTTTCCTCGGTGGTATCTGAAGGAAAACAATCTGAATGTTTTACAATTTACGCGTTGCTTTCCGTAACTGGGAAAAATAATGATATATCGTTTGGGGAAATGTGATGCTAAGTAACAACCACTGCATTAAAGATAATGTTTATTCATCTATGATGATTAATACTTATTACAAGTTTGCCTCCTCCAACCTCTTATACACTAAAACAGCCCGAAAGCAGATTAATGGAATTCACGTTAAGAGAGGAACACCACCACCTTTAGTGTTTCAAACAGACAATTAACAATTTATCATTATGAAGACATACAGAATTTTAAAACGTTATCAATGACAGTAATGACCTGAGATGTTGCAATGCCAGTAACAGCCAATCAATCACTCAGTCCCAGTAATCGTGTGATTTAATATATCACTTTGTTCAGTGATAACGATATCATCGCTACAGCACCCCTATTACACGCTACAAGTTTGTCACCCAATCATGGCTAGACTGAGGTGTTGTATAAATTTTGATAGGTTATCTGTCCTCTGCTAGTAGTATTCGTTATAGTCTCCAAATGAACAGCAATATATGGTTCTCCTGGCGCAGATCGTCGCTCTACGAGAAAGTGGGCTTCCAATACGTGCTGTTGCACAGCGTCTTGACGTCTCCCCTACAACAGTAAATAAATGGAAAAGGAGGCATGCTTAGAAACTGGGAAATTGCCGACTTTGGATAGCATTTATTTATTTCATTTATTTATTAATTTTTTAAACAATAAACCTTACAAACCCGTAAAATCATGAAACCTAAATTACAGTTGCCTTGGTCCTGTTGAACTCTAATAGTGATTCTTTCTCTTTACTTCCCAGAATACCAAATAGCCCTCCCATAAGTAAACAGGCTAAAATTTATCTTGATTATCTAGGTATCTGCATGTTAATTACGTATTTCAGTTCGAAGACCTCCACCACGAAAGACCACCCGTTAGGATAACGACGACATTCGACGAGCAGCATAAGAAGATGCTTTTACCAATACTATTGCTATTCGTGAACGTCTGGCATTAAATGTTTCGGCTATGACGGTGCGAAGACGTCTGGATGAGGCAGGAATACCTCATAGAATTCCTGCCAAGAAGGAATTTCTCGCCGAACGGCATCGTGCTGATAGGCTTGCCTTTGTTCAACAGTTTGTGGGGGAGGATATGGAATTTTTGGTC
This sequence comes from Macrobrachium nipponense, assembly GCF_015104395.2. Classification (NCBI taxonomy): domain Eukaryota; kingdom Metazoa; phylum Arthropoda; class Malacostraca; order Decapoda; family Palaemonidae; genus Macrobrachium; species Macrobrachium nipponense. The sequence goes on from NC_061091.1 coordinate 59,471,526, forward strand.
TCGAGTTGTATGCAGTGACGAAAGGTCTTTTACTAGCGAGAAGTCACGGCAAGAATACATAACCGAAAGACCGAGTAATATAAGGTGAGTTTCTATATAATCATTAATAACAGTCAGACTATAATAATTATAAGCAAGGGTAATATTATAATCAAAAGATAATAATTTTGTCAATAACCATGTATTTTTTTTTTTTTTTTTCCGCTAATTGAATTATATTGCCACGAGAAGTGTGAAAATAAAAAATCTTCATTGAAAACCCCCCCATTAGTTCTACTATGGCCAGCTTTCAGGCATTAATCAAATGCATTATTAATGTTATGAATAATCACGTAGGCAAATTTATAATATAGAGTACAGCCTGTTTACTGAATTAAAGAATATCATATCATAACGGACTGTTGCAGATTAAAGTTAATGCTATTATAAGTATTAATCCTTGCAGATTAATAAACATTCTTAACTTATTCCAAGGGTTGTTACTTAGCATTTTATTTCCCAAAACGATATAGCATTATTTTCCCTATTACGAAAAGCAAAGCGTAAATTGTTAAAAATTAGATTTTTTCCCTTCAGATACTACGGAAGAAATTTACGAGGTGACCAGGAATGGGCACGTCACAGTAAACGTTTGGGGCTGGATCTTCTTACATTATATGGATGATATCACCAGGATTGAGTGGAGGTTCACTGGTGAAAAATACATTGAAATTCTTCGGGATTTCTAACTTCTTTCACATCAACAGCGGAATTATTCCTCCCCACCTGCTCCTGTCATTTTCATTCACGACCGCTGGCCCGCCCCATTCATACGGCCAGATTAGATCCAGGAATGGTTTCAAGGTCGAGAGGATCTGCAGTTGCTTGACTGGCCAAGTAAGGATACAGACATGAACCTCATGAAAATATTTAGGCTAATTTGGTAAAATGTTGGGAGCCTGAGAGGGAGATGAGACCAGATCAACTTATGAACCTCTGGGAAACACAATGGAAACTCTTCCACAACCAACCACAGATCGTCAGAAACCATGAATCTTCTATGCCTAACAGATTGTAAGAGGTGATCTAGAAGGAAGGTGGCTGGACTTCTCATTAATATTAAAAATAAATGTAAAAATTGAGTGTGTATATTTGGATTACCCCATGGCTTCCGCTGAACTTCCATGTCGTATGATGTAAAAAAAAAATCGTAAACAGACCTATGCATATCGTTTAGCTCCAGGTATTGATTATTATAATTTATTTATTAGAAAGGTGAATTTGATATCTTAAAGGAGTTCAAAATCTAAAGGGAATTTCTTCTATCCTGATTGTTTCTAAAAAAATTATCTAAAAAGAGAACCCTAGGACAATATCATCAAACTACATTTCTCCAAATAGCTCTTTCCACAATGGACAGGTAAACGACTGAAAGGGCTGTTTAACAATAGAGACGTCTTTCTCTTATCCTCACACGAATGATAAGAGCGAAAGGAATTTCTGTCCGTATGACATTAACATGTATCACAATTAATATATTAGAAATATAAGCCAAGTAGATGTGTTTATCCATATCATGTAATAATTATTGTAATGAGGGCGTGTAGGGAATAACCTCTACAGTATATTCAAGAGGGAATCAAACCCAACCATGAATACATGAAACCCTCTGAACATCAACAATTTATCATTGGCAAACGAATTAAGTTTACCATATGGGAATGGTTAAAAGTTTGCACCAAGTTTGGGAGTCCTTCTTCAATTTCCATTACACGTTGTGGAATTTTCTCTGTCCCTAGTAGTTTCATTTTGATTCCTCAGTCTCTCTCTCTCTCTCTCTCTCTCTCTCTCTCTCTCTCTCTCTCTCTCTCGCTCTCTCTCTTTCCTTTTCATTCTATATGTATTTACAAGAGAGTGAGTTTAACCCAATCCTTCTTCTTGTAAATGTTGTTGTATTCAGAAAATCTACAGTATTATAATAATATTAGAATAAACGCTAAAAACGCGCAGCATTAAAGATAAAACAAGAAAAAATTATTTCAAGGCGGAGGGCTTTTCGTTAGCCATACACTCTATCCACGAGCATATCTACTTCGTCCACTCATCGGGGTCGCAACAGGCCCACCTTACCCCTAGCCCCCCACCCATTTCAGTTGTAGCAAAGCCAGGCTGAGGACATCGGTACAGCAAAAACAAGAAGCTTGTCAGTTTGAATTACATTTTAGAATTCCAAAACCTGTAAGACGGCTAAACAACAAGAACTCATCCCCGACACCACTCCCCCCGGCCCCCCCGAAAAAATTAAAAAATATATGCATATATTAGTTTAGATCAAGATTAGAGGGTGTTAATGACATATCAAAACTGCATACTTAGCGCAGTGGCATTTCTAGATGACATGTCACTTTAAAGTAGCTAGTATGAGAGAGAGAGAGAAGAGAGAGAGAGGAGAGAGAGAGAGAGAGAGAGGAAGCTAAGGCGTGGTCGGACACTTTCAACTCGTTCACTTAGTGTTTGGTATGTTCAATGCTTCCTATTATATTATTGGTAGGAAACGCACTGCAACCGATACTATAAACTTGGCTTTCATGATAAGGTTAAAATATCCTGCTATGATGTTCGTGATTCTCTCCAATACCAATGTAACTCTAAAATTTTGATCAATTTAAGTATTGCGTAATGAATATGACCGATACATAATGACATACACGGTGGTAAGATAACGCCTTAGACGAAAGTTAAAATGGAATCTAATAAACAAACTTATATTAAAAGTGAGACAGTAATCTTAGTTACAGCGATATAACCTGCTCAGATTACTTTTTTTTTTTTTACTCCGTGTGTGTGTGTGTGTGTGGGTTTCTCCAACCATACCTAATGACTCCTCCCACTGAAAGAATTCCAGAGCTTATTGGTGGAACTCTTGCTAAGAGAGGAAGAGTCCTCCCCCCATCCCCCTCAGTAAACACTGTTACCATATCATTTTTCGAAGTCCCTCAAGAAGGTGTACCAGGGAAACCTGTGTCCAACTGTACCAATTCCATCAAGTCATCGCTCGTCGCTCGATCGACTTTTTCAGCTTCTGCAGCTTCATAAATTGGCGCGTAAACAACCATTCTTTAATGATGGTTCTTTATTCATTTACTATATGAACATTAATATAAATATAAATAAGCAAATGATATAGAATATATGTAAATGAATCGTATAATATAAGAAAATAATACATCTGACCACAATAAACTCCTAAAACAAGGGAAAATTTTTCCCACACGGTGGCGGTGACGTCATAGTAAACATATCCTGTTACATTTCTGAATAAATCCGGGTTTTATTATTTTTCTTTTGATTGAATTAGCTGAAAATATTATGTACATTACTGAATACCTGTTAATCTTAGTGTAACAAATGTCTCCAATAAACAGCTGTTTTCCTATTTCTAAATGTTTTAGAAAAGACACACAGTAAAAGCGATGTGTTAAGTCTAGCTAATTGCTAATTCCTTTACAGTATTGTTTTTTACAAGGAAATAATTCTTTGAAAGCTAATAGAAACTTCGTGAAAGTAACATGAAATACAATTGCATTAGCAAAAAAAAAAAATACTTCTTTTGATAACGTACATTATACCACTAAGCGAAATTAGTTTCTCATAAAAAAGGGGCATTGAAAAATTGTGACTTAAACATATACAATTGCAATGAATGACTACAAACAACTTATTTCATAATACGATCGATACTGGACAGAGAAAGGACCTGATGCTTAAAGGTGGATTAGCTTTTTATTCGTTTTAAACCAAGCAGAAAGGAAGATTTTGTTGCGGTCATATTTGAAGGGGAAATAAACTTCCCCATTGACTCACTTTGCGGATTTCTAGGGGAGGCGTACTAGGAACCCCTACTTGGAATGAGTACGGACCCTTTGCCTTTTTCCACCACAGTTGCAATCCACCTGTTAGGTTCTTCACTGTTCACGTCAAGAGGGGCAGAATACTTCCTGAATATTTACTTATTTTGCTTATTCTGTGCTACGTTGCAATAACAATCCGCTTCAGTATGATGGAAATACATAAAACTCTTACAACTGTTAAGTTGTTAATGCCTAAAGAAAATGGTGGTTTCTTTTCCAAACAAACATTGTTTTATAAAATTTTATTTCAAAATGTCCTATGAAGTCTGATGGACAACTTCAAAAGTAGCTTGATTGAGCTCCATTTTATCACTCTTAAATTGACAGCACTAAACTCAGCAGTTAATATCTTACCCTAGGTATCAGTATGAAACTGTTAAATATATCACACAAATATTCACCCTTTCACACTAAAAATAAAATCCTTTTGTATGTGTATGAAATTGTACGTAATATAAATAGATTCTTAATGCCAAGTTCGTAAGACTCACGCCACAAAATATCTATTTTTCTTGTGGGAACAAATCACCTTCACCATTATCAATAAAGTTGTCATTTACATCAACGACTGTCTCGTTAGGGATAACTGCTGCCACACTCGAACTCACAGCCGCTGGTGCGGGTGCTTGTCTCTCACCAATGACGTCATCGGAAACGTAATTAGCTTTTGCCTTTGACTCTGAAAGTAACTTTTGCAGGTTGTCGGTGTTCTTACGCGGAACGATCGCCATCAGCTTGAGATCTGGTGCTTCGTCGCCCGGCCTAGCGTATGCCATGTGCTCCTCCAAGGAGTAGCCGTAGAGATCGAAGTCTAGTTTGTACTTCTGATACAGCTGGAGCACTTGCGCCAGGGTCAGCTCAGAAAAGTACTGGCGCCGAATTTCTGGGGTCATCGTGTATTGCACATAATCTGTTGTATTCAATGAACCAAGGCCCGCTTTCTTCCACGCCCACTGCACATCATGCCACAATGTTTCATAATGGGTAATGACGTTGTAGGGTATGTGGCAAGGGGTGCAGCGGCGTATCGCAGGTTGCCAGGCCTCCTCCATGTGGCTCATGTCCCTTGCCAAAAGAAACCTGACGAATTCTTCAAACGTCGGAGCTTTTCCGTGACCGGGTGCCAGGCGGTAACTGCGAACGATGCGACGGCCGTAATGAAGGTATCCATGGGGATTCCTCTCAGGATCTTCCAGTAAATACCTGTACGATGCAAGAAGGCGATCTAAAGGGTGGCGGGCCATCAGTAACGTAACACTATTTGACAGAACTGATGGGTATTTCTCCCAAGAACTCAGGTATGGAAAATTGTGTCTAGCAATTGCAGATGGCGGTTCTTGCAAGTGCAACAATTGGCGCTCGTCAAATTTTCCAAGAAGCTGCAGGAGACGACGGGAGAGCCACTGAATTCCTGCTCTAGCTACGGGGCAAACTGCCATGTGGTACTTTTCAGATACCAGCAGTGCTTGGTACAAAGGATTTTTGGGCAACGTTGACAAAGCTGATTTTTCCTCGTCAGTCACGTTGCTGTTGTTGCCCTTTGCCCAGAGGCCTAAATTCCATCTGAAACAAAATATATGTATTTTTTAGTTTGTTTATAACATATGAAACTTGAACTAAAATATAAACATTAACAATATAATCAAAATGAATCTTCAGATATAAATGAATTCGAAACAGATTCTGCGAGAACTTTGCAACACCTGAAAATCAAATTACTATTTTATATGACACAATTAATAAAAAAACAGTAAAAATTATCACGGTGACTAAAAAAATTGAGAACTATGTCTCAGCCAAGCGGGAAAAGGGACTAAAGGAAAAAAGAAAGGAAGATTTGAAAGGCTTGGGCAAGAGGGAAATAACAGTCAAGCAGCAAAGTAACTGATGCCAAGTTTTAATCATACAAAGCATGTCTGTATTATATGAAGTGAGTTATTAGTATTTCTGCTGGAACATATTTAAAAGGTATCCTATATTCTGTACAACATTAAAACTGAATTCTGCCGCGGAATTCAAAAGTCAGTCATGTTAGGCCACTACTTGGGAATTCCGTGGACTACCTCGTGCAAGTCTCCTGGAGGATGTCAAGACGACGCTGCTGCTCTTCCCTCATGATATCATCCTCGAAAGGTGGGATTGGGGTGGTTGTGGTTGTCGTGGTGGTCGAGGAAGTGCTTCGGGAGGGCCCATGGCTGCGGCTGAAACCCCCTCCGAACTTGGAGGGTCCTCGAGCGTTGGACTTCCATGCCGGCACTCCTCCAGATCCTCCTCCTCCTCCAGTCGGAGGTCGATGGGTTGAAGAAGCGACTTGAGAGAAACGCCCTAGGTGTAGTTTCTTTTGGAACTTCAGCAGGACACTCTGAAAGATTGAAAAGGCGTATCAACCAAACCTGTCATATTTTCATTGAGAAAAGCAGTGATACTAACGAATGGATGAAATGTTTAAGGGAAAGTTATAAACCTAAATGCACACGCATATACGTATATATAGTATATATACGCGTGTGCATGTTCTACCCAATGCACATTCATTTCTCAAGTATAAAAGGACCATTAAAACACTGGTTTAAAGCTAAGGACTAATTTCTGGTGGACTGACTCCCACCCTTACTTGATAAGGATGGGAGTCAGTCCACCGAAATATAGTCCTTAGCTTTAAACCAGCGTTTTTTAATGGACCTTTTATACTTGAGACGTATCCTGTTTTAACAGAAGAATTTATTTAAATATACATATATATACACATACACACAAATATATACAAATGGGTTCTTATCTAATCACCATGACTTTTATTTTATTCACAAACATTAAGCTTTGGATGTCATTTAATTTCCAATTCGCTCTACCTCGGAAATAATACCAAAGGGGAATTATAGTTGATATCTGGTTGACTCGATTCTCCGACAGCAATTACCTGTGACTTCAGTGATGTGTTCTCTTACTACTGGACTGTCAAGATAGGTATAAGTTGATGCTGACTCTGCTGTACATATGCCTGTCGTGTTTCACGATCACCAATCCGATAATATCTTGGTGAAGGTGGGTTGATACCGACGCTAAGTACAAATACCTGCACTCAACGGGCATGTGTATGGTTGAGTAGGTATCAACTTACGTCTCTCTTGGCAGTTCACGGAAGTCCACCAGGTGACTGACTGCCGCTTTGAATAACATATGTATGCATATATATATATATATATATATATATATATATATATATATATATATATATATATAGTATATATATATATATATATATAACCTATCCACTTGCACTAAAATATTGAAAAACTGTTCAACTACAAGTAACTACGTAACAGTATCCTATGATGTAGACAGAGTAGTCATTTTGAAGATTCACTGTAAAGATTTGTAAAATACATTTTCCAATTCTGGCAAGAGCTAGCCTTAATATAGCCCATAATTATCCTAAAATGGATATGCGCTCTAAAGTTAGAGACTGGAACAAATATACATTTTGCTCAAGTCCTCCTATATGATAAAATCCATCATGATAAGGATCTATGAGCATATAAAAGAAAAACGATTTCGGCAGCATTGATCAGAGCTTGGTCCCTTTGACGACTGTAACCTTTCTATCATCCTTTTCCCAATAATACGAGTCTATCGCTCCTTTTATTTATTTATTTATTTTTTTATATTCTTTTCCATTAGGCCTAAGATACAAATGACTACCAGTTCTAAAGTTTATGGAAAATCCTTATCCTTAGGGAAATGAATGCAAATTGGTCACTGAACCTAACATTCTAAACTAGTCGAAGAGAAAGTACAACTGCTACACAAATAGGGATGCGATTACTTGCCTCTTGAAAGAATGAACTTACAATAACTAGGAAATTTCGCAGCCGTGGGATAGGGGAAGAGAAAGTCAACAAACCTTGAAATTTTCTCTTTTATGTCAGACTACCTCTTGGGAGGGATTTTTTTTTATAAGAAAACAAAGGGAGGGGGGTGGTGGAACACCATAACGCAAAGATAGAAAAAAGGAATCTCATAAAATCAGGAATTTATCTCAGTAATAATAGTTCATCACACATTTTACAACAGAATTTGGGTCCAAGTAATTAACTGGCATCATCTAAGACTTAAATTGGATTACTCATTACTCATTAACTCAAAGGAGAACACCAACATGCACCAAAACAGTTATATTCATTACATTCACAAATATGTAATGGTGATAACGGTCTCACATAATTAAGAATATATAAAGCGAACACCACAGGAAAAAGATAGGCAGAAATCCAAACGCTTTCGTCTTTATTAAGACATCGTCAAGGAACGAATGAAATACAGTTCCTTGACGATTGCCTTAATAAAGACGAAAGCTCTTGGATTGCTGTCTATCATTTTCCTGTGGTATTCGCTTATTTAATGAAGTCACAAGTCACATGCATCTATTGTGATTTTTTAAGCTATATATATATATATATATATATATATATATATATATATATATATATATATATATATATATAAATGCTTTAAAAATCACAATAGATGCACGTGACTTCACTAAATAAACGAATACCAGAGGAAAATGTAGGGCAGGAAAATCCAAGAGCTTTCGTCTTTATCAAGACAATCGTCAAGGAACTTTTTCATTCGTTCCTTGACGATTGCCTTAATAAAGACGAAAGCGTTTGAATTTCTGCCTATCATTTTCCTGTGGTGTCGCTTATAAATATATACGATATATATATATATATATATATATATATATATATATATATATATATATATATATAATGTGTACGTTTACACTAATAATGTACATTTGTAATTCTTAATTATGTGAGACCGTTATCAACCATTACATATTTGATAATGTAATGAATATAACTGTTTTCGTGCATGTTGGTTGGTGAAATTCCCCTTTGAGTTAATGTGTAATGAGTGGTCCAATTTAAGTATTAGAAGGATGCCAGTTAATTATATATATAAATATATATATATATATAATATATATATATATGTGAATATATATACACGTAAATATATATATATATACATATATATATATATATATATATATATATATATATATATATATGTGTGTGTGTGTGTGTGTTTTCTACTGTAATCTAATATAAGTTATGAAGATGTTAAGGCCCATAAAAACACTACACGGACGGACAACCAAACATTCCGAATTCTTCTGCATGCCTGATTATATCGTAACCAGTGATCGGAGTAGATAACGTATCCCAAATACATGTTATATTCACCCGAGTAAAAATTAATTTTGTATGGGCCCTTTTTTATCCAATTATTGATATATTATTTTATTTATATGAGATTACAATTATACACACATATATATATATATATATATATATATATATATATATATATATGTGTGTGTGTGTGTGTGTGTGTGTGTGTGTGTGTGTGTGTGTGTATAAAGCACAGTGTGTTTGTTTAAAACGCTACTCATGTTACACTAAAGAAAATGAGTAAGTGGGCGAACGCTATTCTCCTCTGGGTAAAATTGCCTGTTGCGGATAGCGAGCGTCAGCTTACCTGACCCATATAGTGGATGAGGCATATGATGACGATCGTCTGCAGCAAAGCTGGCAGGTTCTTGTTCAGCTTTCTTATGATCCCCGGGAACACCATTCTGAATTCCGATTCGCTCTGTCGAAAGAAGTGTTACGTAGTGTCAGTTTCAGGTCAGAAGACGCTAGTTTAAGTGGACTTGTTTTGAATAATTTCTTAATATTAGTAGATTCTTCTTGAGGTATACGCAATGATTTAATACTACGTCAAAGCAAGCGTAGTTTGAATATCGTTTGCCTGTAAGTGGAATTTGTTATACTACTTTAGAGTGAGTCTGAAATTATATTTATGTAAACGGTTTCTATACTAATGACCGTGTTATCAATTTTCTATGGTGTAGTAATTTTATCTAACAAAATTCATGATTACGCATTCTATAAACACACCCAAGCTTAAAATTAGGTGACAATAATACGAAATATTATCAGACAGCATCTTGGTAAGTTATTTTTTTCCGATTTTGTTTCATGTACAACGACATTATAAATGAATCACTCCTTAGGGTTTTTTATTATTACTTTATTATGTGCAGGTCACTTTACTTTATAAAAGAACAACGTATAGAGATCTATTCATGAAGGAAAAGAAATCCATTATTTAACGGCATTAAATTACCGTATTGATTATAAATCCAATTACTCAAAATTGGCGTTTTACCTTTAATGGGCTGCACGAAAAATATCTTTCTGGGGTGATTGGTGGACTTCAGTGGCAATCAAAATCAATGAAAATATCTTCTGGCAAATCATTTAGATGGATTAATCGATTCGTAGCTTGTTTGCAAGCTTTGTAAACGCTTTAAAGCAGGTGCACAAGCACGTACACACTCTTAGATCGAATAAGGGCATATTCACCTTACCTTAAATACAGGAGGGGTTCAGAGTGCCACAAACGAATGCTTCAAATCACAAGCGACTTTACAAGATTAAAATGAATCACATCTGCTCTTCACAGTGTGAGCCCATACTCAGAAAAATCGAGGAAAACTTTTCAAAATATCATCCTACCTTAGGCTGAATACCAACACCTGCTCCTGAACAAACGAGGAAATTCCAGCACAACTTACTTGCTATGAAGGGAAAATGCTCATCGAAACACGCAAACACAAATCATAGGAAATACCATCCTATCACCACTTCACAAATCCTCGCGAGTCACTCTGTATTCATCTTCCTATCTGGAATGATCATCTTTTCAGTTATTTCCGCTAAAAAGCGAAGATATAAACTTCAGCGTCAGTTTCTAAGCTGGTTCACTTCATCGTTGTCCACTCACTTCAGCCAATGATTTTCAAGTCATTCTCCTGACGCGTCCTTCCTTCAGGAGGGCTTCTCCCTCGCGACGGTCTCCACTCGTTACAAAAAGACTTCCCCAACCTGCAATTTCCTAAGCGTTTACACGAGACGTTGCAGCCGAACTGGGATCCTCTGAACGGCAGTGGGTCAGCGGACGCACTAACGCACAAGTCACTCCGTTGCCCCCAGAGCTGTCGGCAATATAACGGGCCAAGAAGCAATCCGACTCAGGAGACATTGTCTCGTCTTCCTTTCGTTTCTACAAAAATTATATTTCTATTGCTCATACTATGTTCAGTGAGGAATCAGATCCCGTGTTCATTAAAGGCTACCTTAATCTAACATCTAAAAATGCTTCTCGAATACCACATATTTAAAGTAACTAATTCAAAAATAAGCTAGACAACAGCAATTGCATATCATTTACAAATCGTTTAAGATGTGTATTAATCGAGAAATTTTATATACGCATAAAATATCCGTACTTGTAAGGCTAATTTTTCTTTTTTATAAATTGCAAATTCTTCCGTCAACATTCCGACCTTCAAATGGTTTTTCACCTTTTTCTCGATTACCTTGATATTCTAGCTCTAACTGAAGATCGCAGAGAACTGAAACGAACATTTTGTAAAAATTATAATGCTGGAAAAATGTTCAGTGGTAGTGTGTTGTCAACTGACAGCACGCCACACGGTTCTTTAAAAACCGGTCATAAAAAGTAAAAAAGATTCAGGGCGTTGAACTCTCCCGGGCCGCGCCAAAAGCTGCTTCCTCGGAAGAACCAGCTGCCTGGATAGGGCGTGCTGTGGCGCATTCGACTCGTCCTGCGTTTCTATCTTGAATAATGAAATATCTTCGTATTGATCATATTTAAAATCATATGCCTATCAAGTATACAACAGATGCAAATTACAAATACTTCTTCCCCGGTAGACTTATTATTTTGTGTTAAACGTTGCAAATATATTTGAAGCAGAATATTCTTACCATTGCCTTGCCGGTTCCCAACGCGAGTTACCAATGAACAAGCTATCAATCTCACTCAATCCGTCATTACAACCTAGATTACCATAGTAACAATGGAAAATAAAACATGATGATTTTATTTCCATCCTTATTGAAAACTATACAAAATAAGAACAAATAAACGCTCGGTAAATGTAACCATCATCTCGATTCAGCAACTCGTCTCGTGTTCTTGACCTCTAAGTAATGCCTTGGGGTTATTCTGGAATTCACGATGACAAATCTCATAACATTTTTTTCTTTTTTTTTACTCCCGCGATTCGCTGAAGATGTTATTATCAACTACTGCTTATCACGAAAAGATCCTTTTGAATTAAATAAAGGACTGATCATATTCCGCTGTCTCCCTGCAAATCCGGCGCTATAGGATATCACTCATCATGGCGGATATGGTCCCGTTAGCAGCTAGTAAGAAATGTTTGTCTCATTGTTTTCATTGTTATCGTTTTTGCTTATCTCGTCTATTATGCTGCTGTCAAAGTCTTAGAATAATGCCGCCCTGGTTTCAAGATAGTACGCAGGAAATCACATGCAATTTAAAAGAAAATGAATATGATCTTGGCAAACCTCCAGTAAGTACCGTTACTTTCCGAGGTCGGGTTGAATGTCTCAGAGGCAATTATTCGACCACTTTTCTTGGACGTGGTCCCGGGAAATGTTTCTGACGCAGAGCTTGCACCGTAATTTTAACGTTTACGTTTGTTTGTGTAGCATAGCAATTTTGGAGATGAATTCGGGAAATCGTGAAAATGGATGGAACCTGCCTTAAGAGCAAAAGTGATGCCTGGTGAAAGATAACATTAAAAATTACTTATACCATTGACGAGATGCTCCTCTGATCACTATCTCATTTCCCAATCTATACTACGGGCTGCAAATATTCTCATACTTGAGGCACCTAAACTGGTCATTGTCTTATTAATTATCGATTACAGGTTCCTTAAGATTTTGACAGCAGTATCAAAGATCGACAAGTTTTGTAGGCCACAGTGAATTACTGGTCCGGATATCATTCTAACATTAGCGTTTACCGAAATTGTTCGTTGAATAAATGACTGTTTACAGCACGAAGTATAAGATTTTGTTTATTTACTTATTTCTAACCGTTTACGCTGTTAATAAAATCTTTGAAATATTCGGCAAGTGTATAGAGATATATTTTGTTCTTGATGGAAGCAATACCTGTAACGAGAGAAAAGATATTAGTCTACGTGGTGAGGTGGTTCCAGATCGGTAGTTTTTAATATTTTAATAATTAATGTGAAAAGCCATCAATGAACAGCGGTGCATTTTTATTTGATGAAAACGTAACCAACATCAGAAGGCAAGTAGATGATGACCTGAAGCTAATGATGGATAATGTTGTAAATACTGGCCAGCGTCATAATGAAAAAACCAACATAACCGAATGTCATTAAACAAAAGAATAAATGGTCCAAGAACTGAACCAATCACCAAATGACGATGGGGCAAAGCCATTGGGATGGACTCATGACTTCTACCGTTACCCAATCCAAGCAGGTTTGGCCCATTTTCTATATCCAGTCTCGTAGCGGACGCCAAGAGGAGAACTACGAACTGCGACCGTGCGAGTGTGTTTTAGTTGGATCTCCATCCAGGAAAAAAAGGTATGTCTAACCTCGTGATCAGGAATGAACTACGCGGATAAGTGAGCTTAGTTGATGCTTACATCTTTTCTTTATGGAAATTTCCTTATCGTCGAATGTATTACAGCAATGGCGTTTCAATTGTGTTTATTCTGTAGTGCCCATCTCACGATTTAGTGCCCACAACATTCCAGAAAGACAAGACGTATCTATGGCTAAAAGTTAAAAAATTTGGTTAATTTTTAATAGCTTCAGAAAATTCCCCGCCGTTGCGTTTACAGCAGTTTCTGTAGTGTTTGTCATGATTTACTTTACATAAGAAAGGGAGTGGATGCAGAGTGGATGCACTCCCTTGTAACCAAATACCGCTGCTGAATAACCACTGATTCCATGCAAAGTAAAAACACCATATAAACAAACCTTGTAAGCAAAATAGATGAGTTATTTCTGTAAAAAGGAATGACAAGAGAGTAACTGCATCTAGCTGATTCTTGACCCCTTTGGAAGGTTATTAACCGTAGGTTGTGACTGAATATCAAGTTATTTTATCATTATTCATGGCAGAAAAACTTGTGGTCAGCACAGCCATGCCATGTTTCAAATACCAGAACCTGTCATTGTTTGCTCAACCAACTCCAGGGAGATGACGGACTAGATCGATTACATTACTTTATTCACAAAAGAATTCCTCCTGACTCGTGAATACAAGCGTCGGAAGCGAAATGTAGGTCGATAGGCAAAACAGTTCGATGACTACGATAGAAGTATTTTATTTGACACTGAATGCAAACATCTAGAAGCGGATTTTGTTGCATGTACAATGCATAGCGTTCTTTAGACTCATATCCGGTGTCTTTACTCATCGTCAGCCGGTACCTGTTCTGTTTAATTATTAATGTAATATCAATACAGTTATCGACTATGGTCTTGAAGAAACAATAGTCACTAAGTAATGCATGAAACAGGAAGGGCAGAGTATAGGCCGAGTTAAATGTCCTTACAATGTTATGTAGGGCAGGCATTGATAATGTAAATGGGGTTATTTAAACAAAATGGCAAGATACCAATATTTTGAAGCCGAGGAAATATTTGTCTTGGTTCTAAAGATGTGTATGTTATATGAGAAAAAATTACCAAGTAAATTAAATATATGAAAAAATAAAATGTTGAGTAATAACAAATTATAATAATGATATTGATAAAGGTGTGGGAGGGAGATGCCAGTAAAATTACTCCTTAGAAATATCTTTTCTAACTATACGGTATGGATTACTGAATCTCAAGATGAACTGCAGTCGTTAATATTCCGAAGTCGTTTCAGTGACGCATCAGTGAGTTCTGATTATTGTTTAAATGTCTACCCACTGTACGTTTCAAAGGAAAGATGATCTGAATAATGAGACCATACGGAGGTGGATAATTCGAGCATGATATTGAACTTCAAAGGGTAGTTCAATATTATTACCAAATTTTTACCGGTTCAAACGCGGTTGCGCTCTTTCTGTGTGTGTGTGTGTGTGAGAGAGAGAGAGAGAGAGAGAGAGAGAGAGAGAGAGAGAGAGAGAGAGAGAGAGGGGGGGGGGGGGGGGGGCTTCGTGACAAGAACTAACGATATCAAAGGACCATACCGACAGAGCAGATTTGAAATAGTAGTGTAAATGTAACTATCAGCTCCAGGTATAATGAATGTCGCTAGCAACTAGCACTTTGATTTTTTCCACCAGCTAATTGTAAGGTCAAGTTCTGCTTTTTTTTCACTAGCTAATTATATGGTCAAGGTCTGCTTTTTTTTTTTACTAGCTAATCATAAGGCCAAGTTAACACAATTCTTGCCAACCGACTCTCACTTCCAAATTTGAATACTGATACATTCACAGGATTACTATTGCTATTTCAAATAAGCACGTTCCTATGCCTAACAAGGCAAAATACCATTAATGTGGTAACCATCTTATCAGTGTTAAGAATAGACATGCCCGAGGAATAAAAATGAAAACAGGAGGATAATCATATTAAAAGAACTATTATTTCAGTAAAGACCAAAGAGACGTCTCTAGATTTTCTCATTCTTTTTTTAAGTAATATTTTAATACAGATGCCCATGGCTAATCAAAATTCAATGGAGAGAGAGAGAGAAGGTAGGCATCTAAGGGAATAACGGAGGATAAAACAAGAAGAGGAAAGAAATATGACTTCTTGATGAAACTGTATGAAAAATGAATGAGGAGCCCATAACGGGAGAGATATTTGGTAACAGATAACGAAGACATAATACTAATGGCGGTGATATTGACACATAGGCTACATTATTCATAAGAGTTGGTTACATATGAAAACACGTACATATATATTCATTTCCCAACATTTATACACACACGTTTACTGTATGTACTATGTATGTATGTTTCGGGACCCATGTATGTATGTATGTATGTGTATATATATATATATATATATATATATATATATATATATATATATATATATATATATATATATATACTGTATCTCAGAGAAAATGCTCTGTATATAAACAATGATGTACTCTACATTTTGTTAGCATGAATACAATATGGTAAATGGTATTATATATGAAAAGTTAATAAATACCCGTCTATCCTGCCAGCAAGTGATGGCCAAGTGAGGACTTCCAACGACGAGATGAGATGAGATGAAGCCTCAGGCATAAAAAGGAAAAGGCGATGACCAGGAAGACGTAGAAAGATGTTTCCGAGGTTGGGACGTCTGCCTAGACGCGTCGTGTTGACCTGCGTCTACGTTTATTGCCTCTTGCTCATCTACCGCATCAGTGACTCGAAAGAGGTGAGAATCAGGAAGCGTATTAGTCACTTTGTTATTAATCTATTTTATAAGTGATTTTGCTGCCCCTGGTTTATAAGTAAAGTTTGTTGTCTCTGATTTATAGGTAATTTCATATCAGTTAACTACATAGCAATGAGTGTTGCTTTAAGGACTTTGTGACAAGGAGAATATAATTATTATCATTATTATAAATGATTAGTTTATCCAGACCTCTGAGCCTAACAACGGCTCTTCTCGGGCTGGTTAAGGAGTATGTAAAAGAGTTCTAACTATACATTTATAGGAATGGAATGGAATATAGAATTTAGACCAAAGGCCAAGCACTGGGACCCATGAGGTCATTCAGCGCTGAAAGGGAAATTGAGAGTAGAAAGGCTTAAAAGGTGTAACAGGAGGAAAACCTCGCAGTTGAAAAAAGTGTTAGGAGAGGGTGGATAGCAAGATGAAAGAGACATTATATGAATGGCGGTAGTACATAAAAGAAATGAAAGGGGTTGCAGCTAGGGGCCGAATGGGATGCTGTAAAGAACATTTTGTGAGAAATGTCACGCATTTTTTCTTATTGTGTTACCTGACATGAGCTAATACAAAGAATTCATAAAACACATCCTGCTATTGCATGAACTGTGGAAAAAAATGTCCACCGTTTTCTCCTATCTGCTTTTACTTACGGGCATTATAAATAAAATACATATTTAGATAATAGTCGATACTTTTCTCAGATACCTATCATCTGAAATTATAATCACCATCTTAATAAATTTCTGTTTATTTTAAATGCATACTTAACTTACCAGTAGGTAATTATATATCCGATAAAACTACAATGGCATTACTCTAAATTTTAAATAAAACCTGTTCATCACAAACGCCTACCTATTAAAGAGTATAACACCTTTATCGTAATACTATACCTATAACCTGAGTGAGTTACACAAACAATAATTATTGCCTGCGCCAGATTTAAGTGTAGACATATATTTGTAAAATATGCCAAATGTAGGTGTAACTAAATCCTCTCCTGTTGAATTGAATGCAAACGATTATTGCTGAATGGAAAAATGTTTATGTTTGCTCTCTTGGTGTACAATCTTCCTCAACTATTTGTATATTTTTATTACCTCATTAAAGTTCACTTACTAGAACTCTATCATTCTTGAAAATTATCTCACCCATATCAGGTCAGTAATCACAAACAAACGGGTTTCTGTACACTATCATTTGATTAGAAAAACACATTTTCTGAATCTAATGTGAAGTTTACATTTTTTTTTTATATCAGCATTTGTATATCAAAGTAACTATAGTCGTTTTTTTTCCATCTGTCCACCCGCCTGTGGTGTATGCGTATGGTAACACTGCGTCCCGGGCTTTAGATAGTTATATTCACATTACATTCAACAATGATAACAATATCCTATTTCGAATATTAACGGTGTAATTCGCATACAGTAAATTATTAAAACACTTTTTAGTTACAAATGTACCCAAATATACTTTTATTTACCTAAAACTTACACTTAGCGTAACTATCTAAAGCCCGGGACGCAGTGCTACCATACGAAAACACCACAGGCGGGTGAACAGATGGAAAAAAAAACCCAGAATTAAAACACATTATCGGCAAAAAGACAGACGTATTATACCTATCAGAAACCGTTCTCCCGTAACTAAGATTTCTCTCTTTTTAAGAACGTGAAGCAACAGCACCATCCTTCGTGGAGATCAGGAAGCCGAATGTGTATCTCTGAGAATACGTTTACATTATAATTCATAAGTACCGTTAATTATACACGATAACCCGCCATTCATTACGAAAAAATCACTCTAAAATAACTGGAAGGAATCGTGTACAATTTCCCACAGTAGACTTGATTTGTTATTTCCGATAAAATGTTATAATCATTCAGAGTAATTCAGCAACACAGTACTGTATGTCGTTTACGAAAAATCTTGTAAAAACTATGACTGCCATTCTTTACATTAACATAATCCTTTGATAATATACTACAGCTTTCAACTATTACACGCAGGCGTTGCCAGATCCCAGATTCCTTGCTTACAACCTCTTGATTGTAATAATCGGTTACCAGCTGCGCTTGGAAAATATCCTATTGTTAAGACCTCAGGTTTGTTAGCTATGCAAAATACGAATTGATTTAAAAATTTGTCATTTTCTATCATTTTTATTACGGTATAGAGGCCCCGCACCGTTCTTCATGAAACGCAAGTAAACCCCTCAGATGTCTGTGATATCAGTATTTTTTTTTTTGTACCATAGTACGTACATTGATTTTACCCTTCATATTGAGCATTAGTCACAATTTCTAGAACTAGTGATTTTACCCTTCATATTGCATCACAGCTCTCACAATTTCTGATGAACAGTACAGTGATTTTACCCTTCATATTGAGCATCACAGCTCTCACAATTTCTGATGAACAGTACAGTGATTTTACCCTTCATATTGAGCATCACAGCTCTCACAATTTCTGATGAACAGTACAGTGATTTTACCCTTCATATTGAGCATCACAGCTCTCACAATTTCTGATGAACCTACAAAACTTGCCGTGCCTTAAAATCTTATAAAATAGAGGTCATTATTAGCAGTAGTTCCCACATAAATTCTTATCATTCTCCACCGGTATAATTAACTTTCTTTTTAATACCACTTATTATTTTGC
This sequence comes from Macrobrachium nipponense, assembly GCF_015104395.2. NCBI lineage: Eukaryota > Metazoa > Arthropoda > Malacostraca > Decapoda > Palaemonidae > Macrobrachium > Macrobrachium nipponense. Next base: position 59,490,441 of record NC_061091.1, read on the forward strand.
TCATTAGTTTGTCATAGCTAAGTGTTTATTACCTAGTTTAGGGCAAGGTGTATTTACAATGATCTTCATTACCCCTCGTTATATTCGTTACCTGACAAGTCTTTTCCTCATCAAATGATACATGATTTGTTTATAATTATAATGGGCCTTTTAATTTTAATGCAAATTAATTCAGTCTTATTTCCCTTGGCTCAGAGTAGTTTTTTCTTATGTAGTTTTTTCGTCTCTATACTTATCGTGACAGGGAGCCAAGCATTTTAAGTCATTAAACTACGCTTGTATGCATTGTAATTATCAGTGTTTGCGTTTCTTCTTTTTTGTTGTCATATGAACTGTACTTGAGGCTTTTTATGCCGATTTACAAAAAAAAAAAAACTTTTTGGTACTTTAAATGTGTCTACATTAGCCTACTCTCTAAACTGCATATCGTCGTTCAAACAATACATTATATATTAAATCAAAGTCGAAGCCTCGGAAATGTACAAAAGACCGATTTCTTAACGTGTTCACTAGCGCAGTTAGCTTTGATTTAAAGATTAATTATTGCAAGGCCTTATCTAATGGGATTATAACCATATTAAAGCTCTATCTATTCCAAATATAACTATGTATCCATACGGCCACATTAAAATACAAGTAGTCATAAGTTACTCAATCAAATTTTAGCCACTGTGACGCGCCACCTATATCTCAAATTCATTAAAGTCCCTCCTTTATCAATACATAACCATATTATAGTCCTTCCAACCCCAAATGACTATTGGATTAGAGTCCATTGTGTAACCCCATAACAGTGCTGTTTATCCCATACACCTCTCTAATGCAATAAATACCCATACTGGAGTGTTGTCTACCCTTGATACCTAGTTAACCAATTATGACTAGATTACCGCGCGGTTTAACCTAAAATGCCTACCCAGTCAAATTGCAGTTGCACTGAAGGGTTAGTTAAAACTAAATTCCTACCTGATAAAATTACGACGACATTAAAGAGCTGTCTATCCAGAGTGCTTATCCTTTCAGTCATATCCACATTTAAAGGGCTATCTTTCCCACATGCTTACTTAATCAAATTATAACCACACCAAAGAAATGCTATCCTACTATGAGATTCAGGGCCTCTGTAACACGGTTTTTTCGCAATAACTTTTTGTCTATGCATTTCATAAATATAACGCTTATTCAGAATACATATTATATATACACATAAATTTTGACTGTATTCTGCATTACGTAGGTTGAATAAATTTGGTACTTATAATGTAAAAGTTACTTTTTTTGAAGACGGGCCAACTTACTCAGAGAAAAGGTTTCGAACGCACTCTTTACGTAACTTACGACAGCATTTCTTCCCTCTTTCTCGATGGATGATTGGCTATACGTAACAAAGGCTAAACCTCTGGCAACAATGACATACAAATTTAAATACAAGCAAAGCAGTACACCTTTATGAACTCTGGAACCTCTCCACTGATAATTGTCATGATGAACAAACCAACAAAATATGTTAAGAAATACAAAAACACTTCAATTATTAGTCTAACTCCCAAAATAGGTTTCCTAAGAAATTACAGTCTACTTTATAGGTCACAATCAGATTGACAAGATGTAGGGAATAGTTGGTAATTTTCAAAAACATAGTAGAAAGCTTGATTTGATAACTGCTATATCCAATGTCAAGGAATTTTTATTTATTGGCTATCTACCTATTTACTGAAAAAAAAATAGCCGGTACCGTATATTGGCTTTAAACCTTCACCAAAAATTATCGTCAGAATGATGACTTCATGAGGCTCCACCCACTTTCGCCTCGTTATAATTCAGGATAACACTGAAGGCTACCATGGGCATTGTTGGATTAGAAAATTTAACTTCTGGCTATAAAAACTAATTTCTCGAGTAGTTATAAGAAGTGCTAAATGATCCTCAAGGATCTCAGCAGTTGGCCTAAACGTTTAATTCATGTATATTACTGCTATACTGTTGCGGCACTATTGCTACAGTAGCATTACTACGCTAGCACTGACACCCCACCCACATCTATGTATCGTTCCGCCATTCATAAAGTCTTTGGGTTTCAGAGCCGATGGAGTTTCTGTCTGGTGGATGGGCGGGGCAACATTGCTTACGTAATGAATGTTTTTCGACTCTTGGCTCTTAATCATTGGCCATGGCGTCGGCTAGATCATTTTTACTCTATAAAAATTAAAACTATCGGGTTTAAGTTATTGATAATGCTGACAAAATTTGTGTGTGGTTGTAAAATATACATATGTCAACTTTCAGCTACATCCGATGCTTTGACAAGGAGCAAAGTCCAAAAAACCGTGTTACAGAGACCCTGAATCTCATAGTAGGTGCCTAAAACATCAGTTCTTCTTGGGATTCCGAGACATGGGTTTCTGCCCTCGCTGAGGACTGTAATATATAGAGCAGTTATACATATACGTATATAAGTGAGGGAGGCGGGCATCTCAACAGATTTTAAACCATATACACTCAGTAGTACTTACATGTATATGAATTTACATATATGATTAAATATGAATAATTATCACATTACCGTGATTCATATAAATTATTCGAGCTACAAATGTCCTTTAAAATCTAAATCACTCTACCTCGGAATTGATATATTTTTATATATGTAAATCGAAGTGGAATTGTTTAGTTGATAATAATTTTGTCCCCTCGTGGGATCGAACCACCGTCCAGCGGACAGGGGCGAAATCAAGACGACAGTGATGTTATCGATTCGGCTAATAATGATTAAATATATATAATATTGGATATTTCCCATTTGAACCCCTTTTAAATCTTTGTTTTTTTAGTTACCTATTTAATTTCATTACGGCGTCAATAAACTAGGTATGTGGCGCCAGTTGTAGCAGTCATAAATATCAATCAATCATTATTTTCGGAACAGTACGAGAGAAAGAGGCTGGACAGCGTCAAGCGAAGCCTGAGGGAGCGGGCTCAGCTGATCAAGGCGGAATGCATTGCCCATCCGCCTCCACTGACAAAGAGCCAGAAGAATGCCCAGGTGGCAGCGGCGGTGGATGCCCGATTGTCGGCCCACTACACCAAGACACATTTGAAACTGGCGCTCAATGATATACTATATTTACCCAGAAACAATATTTCCTGGTGCATTGTTCCAAAGGTAAGTACACTACATCTCTTTCCCTACAGTCCAGTATCTTTAGATGCATTCTTTACACAAAATTCCGACATACGTTATTTTATATTAGCAGTTGAAAGGGAGCTTGATTATGAAAAGAATATGAATAAAACTAAATGCACAACCACCATTTTCTTCCGATAGATATGGAAAATAGGAAAAAATAAAATTAGTGTAGGAATATTTCCGAACTAATCAGTACCAATATTGATAATCAACTGATCCCTTTCAACCTCTTCTATATGTGGAATTTGCTTAAAAAGAGTAATTAATTTTATTCTTTGTTTCTTGAGAGGTAACATAGTGTTCAGGTTCTGTCGTACAATCTTCCTTCTGTGTATTTACAGAAATGGGGAATGCATCCCTTTATCTATTCCATAGTCTTGCATATCAGTAGTACTGAAGTAAGGTTGTATAGATTTAAGATGCAGTGCAAATGTTCTTGTTCCATTAGGTATTTAACTTTATAATAAAACAGAGTTCAAGAATGTTTATGACAGTAATTTTGTGATTAATCGCAAAACGTAAATAAATAAAAATAAAAATCTTGAATTAAGTATCGTGCTTATTTAGTTATACCAGTAATCGGTAGATTCATAATTTCGTGCTCATTAAAGCTACTACCGTATTAACCAAGGTAACTGCATAACCTTTTTAATCTTCCTTTACAGGTAGCTTCAACCTCATGGTCTAAGTCACTCCTCGAACTAGCAGGCTACACTGAAAATGACCTCTTGTATAGAGACAAGCCTCTTCAGACCATTCTAAGGGACACTTATAGGTAAGAAAGCCTTTTTCCCAATGTTTTCTTTTTTTATTTCTTAAGGTCCATTTACTTTTATCAGGTTTCATAAATTTGCTCATAAATTTCATTCAAGATATGTATCGCACGTTTACCTGTGTCAATTCTGACACAAAACTCAAGATTTATCATTTAACTTGCGTCACATGAACTGCAAAATAGTCTTTCATTTTGTTACCTTAATAGATGTTATGAGGTATTGAAAATATTAAACGTCGTGATGTGCGATTTTAGTTATGTCCCTTAATGTAAAGAAAATTAATTCGTAAATAAAATTATAAAGCATTTTATTTACACCACGGCCACGAAATCTTCAGCTCTCATAGGGCTCTCCTAAGAAAGCTGAGAATTTTGGCTTAGCTGTGCTGTACTTTGCTTCTTACACGAAGTCATGTTCCGTATCTTTTATTTTGACAGACCCGTTAAAATCGACAACATAAACAAAACGCTTGGAAATTCCGTGAAGTTCCTCTTTGTGAGACATCCCTTCCAGCGCCTGGTATCGGCCTACAGAAACAAACTGGAAGACAGTTACAAGGAGGAAGACGGACAATACTTCTACAACAACTATGGCAGAAACATGGTCGCAAAGTTCCGAGTCAACGAGAAGAAGGAGAACCAAAAGGCGTTATCTAGTCAAAATGCCCAAGACGACAAGGATTCTGACCCTACAGAGGCGGAATTCCGGAGAGAACCAACTTTCGTAGAATACGTCGATTACCTGATTAACACCGACGTCACGTCCTACGACGAACACTGGAAGCCCATTTGGCTGCAGTGTCATGTGTGTGACTTCGATTACGATTACATCATCAAATACGAGAATTTCGAAGAGGAAATTGGCCTCTTCATCAACATCCTCAAAGGTAACGGCCAGCTGCCGAGCACTTTTGCGCTGCAGTGGGAAAATAGGGGAGGGACGAGTGCCAACGTCACGAGACAATACTTGAAGCAAATCAGCGACCGAAAGCTGTGGAGGCTCTACGAAAAATATCGCCACGATTTTGGATATTTTGGATACACAATGGAAGACTACTTGAATTTATAATGCTCTATAAATTATATATTTATAATTATCCATTTTTTAAATTAAAAAGAATAATATATATTGTACAACATAGTCAAGTATTTAATCTTATCTTCCTTCAAGTCCCTGCAGCAGTAGTTTGCGTCTGCACGCCACGAGAGCACTAAACAAGTATTCCTAGGAAATGTGGTTAAGGTTTGGCAAGGATGACTAGACTCATAGGAGTATCATATTATAGAAGAGAATCCACGTATTAGATAACGTAGTTTGCGTTGCACTTCAAAGTAGGGAAGTAAGTGGAAGGGAAAAGTCACTGCATAACAAGAGACAGACAGAGAGTATCTGACTAAGTGCCTGATGAATGCTTTCACCACGATGATAGTGAAGGTACTTCGTTGAGTTCCTCTAGTTAAAGTATGATTTGATTACAGACATTAAAAACGGAGAAGCAACACCTCACGTCTATACTTTTGTCCTCTCTCTCTCTCTTTTCACACCCAGGTACGACCACAGTAGTCGAATGACAACTCGAGTACCGACCTCACTGCTTTGGTAGGAAGTGTCACACCTGTGCCCCGTGAAGATGAAAAGAGCAATGGAAAAATCAGCGAGTAAATGATTAGCAAAGAAAGTAGTACATAAAAGCAAAAGTAAAAATCACTTGAATTACACTAGGCAGTGGCATCCCAATCTCACAACCTATGTCCTTCAACCCAGTGGAGAAGAGAGATTAAATCTGGATCACCTTGAAACGAACCAAGAGACGAAAGCTGCTGCTGCTGCTGCCATAGTAACAAGAGATGAAGATTCCCCACGAACCCTGTCGGACTGGGCCTGTCCCGTCTTATCAACAGACTTCTCTTGACCTTGATCTTCATAATTGTTTGAAAGGCATTATCTATTATCGGAGCTGCTTGTGATAATAAACGTTTTATTTTAAAAAATCACTGTTTTTTTATGTAGTGCCTTATTTGCTTGAGAGAATTTGAATTCCAAAAAATTACCTACATTTTGAAACTTGGCAAAAAAATTGTAAAAATACGCAAATGGTTCTTCTAACGCAAAACGACGCCACCATATTCTAGCATTTAAATTGACATGTATCTTTTTCTCGTTAGGAATTCATACAAATATATTTCTGTCGTCACGAAGGCATACGAAGCCTGGAGTGATAAGCGCATTCAGCCATTCGGACAAGCTTTAAGGCGTGTCACTTGTAGTATACTTCTCGGGGCGACTTTGGCATCGGTAACGCCAGTCTGCCAAGTACCTCGCGCTAGTTCGCATCGGGAAGGACGTCGTAGAGACACCGGAACCATGGAGAACGAGTATCCTTTGATGTACGGCATTGGGGATCTGAGGATGGTAAGAATAATAGAAAGGACAGCACATATTCGCTAAATTACACGCGATATGTATTATTGTCTCTCGGCTTACTAGATACCATTAAAGGGTTATCGTGATTTGTGAGACTCCCACGAAAGGATAATAGAAGAGCTTTTATTGTATTCTCCAGGTGAAGTAAAATCATTGAACGGGAGAGGAACTATTAAAAAATAACAATAATTCATTCATTCAGTTTAGAAGTATTCGACGCCATATTAAAGGACTCGTATTATTTTTAACGTGCGGGCTGGTCCTATTAGTTTACACCCAATGGGATTCGATAATACGGATTGGATCGGTGTGTGTGAAAATTTATAAGCATTCTGTGCTTATATTCTACGTACGAATATTCTCAAAGCGTTAGCAAATAAATACCTTTATGTCATATTCATCACTCTGCCACAAAATTTTGCTCCAGTCTTGTTTTTTGTGTGTGCAAAACTGGAGCAACTTATGTTCGTCGGCACAGTATATCACTAGCACGAAAATACTCATTTCGCTACAAACATTAGTTTTAAAAAAAGGAGTGGGAAGGGGCAACATACTAAAAGGTGCTTGAAAATATTCCAGGAAAATTAGAGTAATATTGATCTTAAATTTTAAATCATGATATAAAACCAGAACATTTTCATGTAAATTTTTTTTATCAACATATACGTTCAGAAAAGTTCAAAATATTAATTTTTCTTTCCATTTTACTAGTTTTTTTTAAAAGTAACTTTATAAACTTATGCAACCCAGTGAACTTAATATATCCAAGTGAAATATATACCTGTGTATATATATATATATATATATATATATATATATATATATAATATATATATATTATATATTTCACTTGGATATATTAAGTTCACTGGGTTGCATAAGTTTATAAAGTTACTTTAAAAAAAACTAGTAAGATGGAAAGAAAAATTAACATTTTGAACTTTTCTGAACGTATATGTTGATATATATATATATATATATATATATATATATATATATATATATATATATATATATATATATATACAATGGCATAAGAATGCCATCTGTACAATACCTAACACCTATAAATACTGGTGTACCTGTCCCGTCAAAAGTTACGGCTATATTTATATAATTTACCAATTGCATCGCACTTTTAGTTCAAGTATATTTAGTTCATTACTTTGCTTAGTTTTCTCGTTTTAGATTTTGTGACCGTACACAGAAAAAATAAATACGTGAATACACACTGCGACTTAATACATATAATAAATTTCTCTTGCCTTTTCGACATTCATTTTATTTATACTTTTCTTTCTTACACAGGGAAAGCATCCTATCCCTGATCTTGGCCCTCACGGTAAGCAAACAGTTGAATTGTCATGTTCCCAGTTGATTTGTTTATAGGAAATATAGTAAACAACTTGTACCTCAAAATAAAGTAAGGTAGTAAACATCAACTTTCATTTGAGGTACTCTTAGTGATCGAAACAAACACGTGTATATCAACAACATTAATCTCTTCTACAGTCAACTATCTCTTAACTTTCAGAATGGAAAGTTATAAGTACAATATGACCTTTTAACACGATTGAATTTTACATTATCCTCCTGCAGAAGTGCTCGTGAAGATATCGAAAGTTGGCCTATGTGGGTCAGATCTGTCCGTAGTTTACAAAGGGCGACTCGGAGACCGTGACGTCCCCCTTCCTGCTGGCGTAGGACACGAAGCGGCAGGAGTGATTGTCAAGTGTGGGTCGGCTGTCAGGAACCTAAGGATAGGTAAGACAGCTCATTCATTCATGGGACTTTTATGTAAGTGTAACGGCATTTTAAACCTGTATGAATATACAAAACAATGCAATGCTTAAGTGTTAATAATTCTGAAATTTAACGAGAGTGCATATAGTAGATATGTACAGCAATGTTTGAATCAATGATAAATATCTTAATAATGATGCTATTTTGAGAATTGCAGTAGCTTTATAACTCTTTCAAGGTTTAAAATTGTAAGACCAAGTATTAGCCTTAGAAATTATATGTTTGCAGGCTAGCTCTTGTCATATTTAAAACTAGCCTATTTTCATAAAACTGTCATTAAGGTTATTCAACAAGCACATATTTTGGAATACTTGGAATTTTACTTTAACTATAACTTTAGGCATAGCGTATTACGATCGAAGAAATACTGAATCCGATAAACCTAAATGGCGTAACAACTTTAAATATCATTACAGCAAATGGAGGTTACAATGACAATTACATTGGAAGTAAAATATTAGATGAAAGTAATTCAAGTGTACTAAGTTACTGAGGAGTAAGAGTACTAATAATGGCTTCTGGAACTGCGCAACCAACGGCCACAATAAAAAAAAGTATCTGAAACACTAAAAAAAAAGTATCTGAAAATTGATAAGATACAAGCGTAACGCAAAGTTCTTATTCACTTTTATACACCATCGGCCTCATCTCTAGATCGTTATCGAGATGTTGACATCAAAGCTTTTTCAGGTAATACAGTAATAATAATTCTCAATAACGTTTATTTATAAGTGACGATAAAAAGACAGTTTCAAAACAATGTGATACTACTGATTCACGAAGACATCTAAGACCGCATGATTTCCAGTTGACATAACCATGGCAATGATTTTTTGATAGAGCAGAATAGACTAGAATATATGATTTAGGCCAAAGGCTACGTGCTGAGACCTATGAGATCATTCAAAGCTGCATCGGAAATTGACAATAAGAAGGTTTGAGAGATGTAACAGGAGGAAAACCTTGCAGTTGCACTATGAATCAACTGTTAGGAGATGGTGGAAAGTAAAATAGTAGAAAAAGAATATGAACGTCGTACAGTAAAAAGAATGAAAGGGGTTGCAGTAAGGGGCCGAAGGGACGCTGCCATGAACCTTAAGTTAATGCCTACAGTGCACAGCTATAGGTGCAATGACAACACTACCTCCCTACGGGGACAATGATTTTTAACGTCACATCTGCAACAGACGAATAGATCGTCTGTTGCAGCTTTCACAAGGAATTAAGGTAATCAACATTTACAGTGCAACCTGGCATCGAGAATACTTTCAATGCTATATAACACTGACTATTTTCGAGGTGGCATATGACATCGTCGAGGAAATCAATCTGAAATCCAAAATTTCTTAATAAATAAAGTTAGAAACATTCGCTATAACCTTCATTTGTTCAGGTGACCGCGTTGCCATCGAGCCAGGCGGTAACTGCCGCATGTGTGATTTTTGCAAAAGCGGGAAATACAACAACTGCCCCGACGCCTGCTTTCACTCGGCGGCCGGTCCAACGCCCACCCCGGGCATGCTGGCCCGGTACTTCAAGCAAAGAGCAGATCTCTGCTTCAAGTGAGTTAATATTTATGCTTTGTCTCGTTCTTGAAAATAAAGGCGATAGCCCCGAGGTATCTTTGTGCTCGAGTTAAAAAGTAACATAAAAATAGCTTCAAAACTATAAAAGATTAGGTTAATAGATAACGAGAATATACTAGTATAGCTTGTACTTTTATGTATTTTATATGTATTAGCAAACACAAGCACGCGCCCTCTGCGGTCACCCCTCTAAATGGAAATGGAAAAGAGGTGTTTGTGTGTGTATACACATACATACTATACATACATACACACACACACACACACACACATATATATATATATATATATATATATATATATATATATATATATATATATATATATATATATATATATAGTGGGTGTCAACTTTCCAATCTTTAGCAAGGCTTTTTGGGATAAGGTTGTTAGTCCTAAGCTTTTCTGTACCTTGGCTGCGACTCACGGCAGTCGACTGACCAAAAAGGTACTTACTAGGTCAACAGGGTACAACAGTTTTCCGGAAATGAGCCCCAAATAAATATCAGCTTGTCAAATTTAGCGAAACATTAATTTGGAATCACTCAAAGACGCTATTGCAAATACCGACAGACTTCCTGACAACGTCAGCCAAGAAGAAGGCGCAATTATCGAGCCTCTGGCAGTGGCAGTCCATGGGTGCAGGAGAGCCAAAGTCACAGCGGGGTCCTCTGTCCTAATTTGCGGGGCAGGTCCTATTGGACTCCTAAGCCTCTTAGTAGCCAAAGCAATGGGGGCAACTAATATCCTTACTACAGGTGAGATAATGTTCAGTGTGCTTTATATAACTAATAATTATGATTATTATGCATTCATGATTAAAGATTTGTGAAAAATTTGACTGTCCCGCTAACATTTGAAGATTTAATGAACGTTTTTGTAAATGTTGAGACTATAATTTTGCCAAAGAAATTTTTCCGCAATACTTTGGTTGTTATGAATTACAAATCGTAAATTTACAAAGAACGCCTTAGATGTACGTAATAAAATAACTTAAAAGTATAATTAATGCTTTAGTTCAATAAAGACTATTAAGGTCGACGATTTCGAGTTTTGCCATAGAACATTTGACATATTACTATATCTTTTATGGATTATAAATATGTATATATATATATATATATATATATATATATATATATATATATATATATATATATGATATATATATATATTACACTTTAACAGACACGTACTTTTGTTGGATTATAAATAGTAATTCAACAAAAGTACGTGTCTGTGAAAGTGATATATATATATATATATATATATATATATATATATATATATATATATATATATATATATATATATAAAATTTTACGAACTAGAGGATTGCAAGGGACACCAGAGAAAGTTTGGAATAAAGATATATTTTCGTTTCTTAAAAATCGTAAATTTGCTTTCTCAGACATTAGAGAGAGCAGACTCTCGATGGCCAAGAAAATGGGATCGGACCACACGCTTCTGGTGAAAAGCGAAACTCCGCAAGAGTTGGCAAAGAAGGTGGCTCAACTGATGGGCTGCATGCCGGAAATAACGATCGAATGCAGCGGTGTGGACGACTGCATA